>NC_086305.1:2545410-2863587 GCF_963924245.1 Chroicocephalus ridibundus
TGCGCGGGCTCTGCCGGCGGGAGCCCCCGGGAGGGGCCCAGGCCCGCGCCCCCCCCCCCCCCCCCCGAGGGGGCCGGGTACCGGGCGGGGGGCGCTACCGGAGCCGGCGGGTGGGCAGGGGGACCCTATTACCGGCGGCGGGTGGGTGTGGGGCCGCCCCGGGGCCGGGCACGGCGGTGGGGAGGGGAGTAGCTCCGGTACCGGCGGGGCGGAGGGGGCGCTGTTACCAGGGACGGGGTGGGGGGTGTCTCTGTTACCGGGCGGGGGGGCGGGAGGCTCCCGGCTGAGCCGCTCCCCACGGTCCTGCAGGCCGCGATGGAGCCTACGGCCTCGCAGGTATTCTGTGGGCGGGTGCTGGGCATGGTCAACGCCGAGGACGTCAACGCGATCATCCTGGCCCAGAAAAACATGTGAGTACTGGGGAAGACCCCCCCGCCGGGACGCCGGCACCGGGAGCCTCACAGGATCTTTGCCGAGCTCCGTCTGCTTCCCCTTTCCCCTGCGCAGGTTGGATCGATTCGAGAAGACCAACGAGATGCTCCTCAACTTCAACAACCTCTCCAGCGTCCGCATGCAGCAGATGAACGAGCGGTTCCTCCACCACACCAAGACGCTAGTGGAGATGAAGAAGGACCTGGACAGCATCTTCCGGAGGATCCGGTGGGTGATGGGGACCAGAACGGGGACGGGGGAGGCAGCACGGAGAGCGCAGGGTGGCTCGTCGAGGTCTAGGTGGGCTGTGGGGGTGTTAAAGTGGGACACAAGTAGGAGCTTGGGGTGGTCTTGGAGGTAAAAATAGTTGGAGAGGGGAAAACGTGCAGCGAGAGAGGAACTGCGGAGGCTGGAGCTTCAGTATTCCTGATTCTGCTCCTGTCAGGGTGGTCTGTGCTCCCCCTGGGGCAGCGGGAGGGGACACGGTGCTGCCTGGGACAGTCACAAAATCTGGGACTTGGAGAAATATCCCTGTGCTGAGAGGGAGTGATGGGGGGGCTGGGTAGCTCCACAGCCTTGGAAATCCCCTGGGATCCATTTACTTCGTCCATAAATTCTGGCCAGGCATCTCGCCTCTGGATCGATCAGCTTCCCCGTGGGCTGAGCTTGCTCTCTCCTCCTGCAGGACGCTGAAAGGGAAGCTGGCGAAGCAGTACCCGGAGGCGTTCAGCAGTGAGTGATTCCTTCCGACGCGCAGATTTCTTCCCGCACAAAGAGTTCTTCTCCCTAAGAACAGGGTTCTCGGAAGCTGGGAGAAGGTGATGGGACGTCCAGGCATGTGCCAGCACATGGCTGCTGCACTAAAAGCCTGGAAAACTTCTTGATTGTACTAAAGGAGGTTGCAAGAAGTTCTAAGTGGCCACTAATTTACATGGTGTTACTTTTTTATTGATGACTGCTACAAGCAGACAAAACTTAGAATTAGAAATTAGCAAATTCTCCTGCCGGGGCGTCTCTCGTACCTGGTGTTGCACCAGCAGTGCCTTGTCTTGTGTGGCAGCAGCAGCAAAACTTAACATTTGTGTCTTCCCTTCCAGACATCCATGAATCTCCCATCCTAGAAGACGACGATGACTTTGACCCCGTCCCAAAAAGCACGACAACCACCATCGCTACCTCTGAGCAGAGCACAGAGTCCTGCGACACCAGCCCTGACATCATCTCTCCCACCACGAGTCAGGATTTTGAGGATTTATCCCAAGGCCAGTACGATTTGCCGGCCGTGAACGGACAGAGTCTCACAGATGAAGACACGGCCAATGACCTGGACTAGGTGTGCAGGTCCTGCGCTGCTGCCACCTGCCCCCGGAGAACTTTCTATCCTGTATTTATATTTGTGTGTTTCTTTTTTTTTTGGGAAGAGGGAAGCGAAGGCTGAGAGAAGCGATGGCCGAGTGAAGAAGGGTGCCCTTCTGCCTCTAAACTGCCACCGTAGTGTAAACCCCACAACTCGCTTCGGGGTAAATAAGTAAAACACGGGTTTGAAATGCCTCTTGTCCCTTCTTGTTTGTCAGGAGAGCGGCAAAACCTCACCTTTGATGTAGACTTTGGTGCAGAAGAGCCGTTTGGGGGCACAGGTGTCTTTTTTTCTTAAGGAATGTTGTTTCTGGGGCTCATGTACGTGTGCCCCAGCGCTCCGGCTTTCCTGCGGGTCTGTCCGTGCTGCTAAGGGCTATCTCCCCATGGTTGCTGTGTTTCTTGCCTGTGAGAAGAGCTGGAGACGGGTTTCCCTTTAGTTCTCTCCTCACTCTGGGTCAGTGTGGCTGTGCAGGGCAGGGGCATAGCGGCCTGCTCCCTCCCTGGCTTCTCACAGTGCCCGGGGGCTTGGCCTGTGCTCAGCCTGGCCCGGCCCGCTGCTGCCTGCGAGGGGCTGAGGGGAGAGCGTGGGGCAGGGGCCGTGGGGCCAGCACGGGGGAGTCTGGGATCGGTCGTGGTCCCGGGACGGTGGGGCCGGTTTGGGCCCGGTCCCAGGGCCGGGGGCGGGAGCGTGGGCCCGGGGCCGTGAGGGGGAGTCTGGGGCCGGTCCCGGGGCTGTGGGGGGAGAGCGTGGAGCCGGCCCCGGTGCCGCGGGGAGAGTTCGGGGCCGGCCCCGGTGCCGCGGGAGACCCCGGGCTATGCCCCGAGGCGGGCGGGAGCTGCCTGCGCAGTGCGGCTGGGCGGTGGGAGGGGGGAAGGGGCGTGACCGGTTGTGACGGAGAGGCGGGCGGTTTCCGGTTCCGGTCTCCCCTTTTCTCAGCAGCGAGGCGGTGCGTGCGCGCGGGGCCGCTCCTCGGCCGGGCTTCGGGGCCGGGATTCGGGGCCGGGGGGCGAGGGAGCGGGAACGGGAACGGGGGAGTGCGGCCTGGAATCGGGGTGGGGGGGGATCGGGGACAGCGGGGCCTCTGGTGGGGGCCCGGCCGGGGCTGACGCGGCCGCCGCTCTCCGCAGACGCGACCGGTGCCAAGATGCAGATCTTCGTGAAGACGCTGACGGGCAAAACCATCACCTTGGAGGTGGAACCCAACGACACGATCGAGAACGTCAAGGCCAAGATTCAGGATAAAGAAGGTACCGGGGGAACGGGGCGGCGGCGGCGGGGCGGCCCCCCCCCCCCCCCCCCCCCCCCCCCCCCCCGCCCTCCCGCTTCACCGGGCCGGTTTCTCTCTCCCTCAGGGATCCCCCCCGACCAGCAGCGGCTGATCTTCGCGGGCAAGCAGCTGGAGGATGGCCGCACCCTCGCCGACTACAACATCCAGAAAGGTTTTTGGAGTGTTTTTTGTGGTTTTATTCCTTTTTTTGGGGGGGGGGGGGGAGGGGCGGGGTACTGGGTCTCCTCCCGCCCCCAGCAGCGCCATGACGCTTCTGTCTCCTTTCAGAGTCCACCCTCCACCTGGTGCTGCGCCTGCGGGGGGGCATCATCGAGCCCTCCCTCCGCCAGCTCGCCCAGAAGTACAACTGCGACAAAATGATCTGCCGCAAGTACGTCCCTGTGTGTGTGTCCCCCCCCTCGCGGGGTGGGAACCCTCCGAGCCCCCGTCGCCCAGGGGACGGAGGCCTCTGGTGACATCCCCCGTGTTTTCCTCCCCCCTCCCCAGGTGCTACGCCCGCCTGCACCCCCGCGCCGTGAACTGCCGCAAGAAGAAGTGCGGGCACACCAACAACCTGCGCCCCAAGAAGAAGGTCAAGTAAAGCGGGCATCGCCCGCCCTGCCAATAAAGCATCGCAGCGACCCAGCCCCTCCGTTTTCTGTTGTTCTTTCGCCCAAATCCGCGCGTTTTTTCAATAAAAGGGGGGTGGCTGGGGAGGCGGCCGTACCGGCGGCTGCCTGCAGGTGGCGGCGGAACCGCGTTGGCTCCGCCGCTGAGCTCCGCCTCCGCCGGGCCTGCGCCGTGCGGCCGGGGCCGGGCCATGGTGAGCCGGGGACGGGGCGCCGGGCGGGGGATCCCCCCCACGCCCTGGGGACGCAGGGGTGGGACACCGGGACCGCTCCGGCCCTCCAAGGGGTGGGGGGGGTGTCCGGGTGCCCGTCTGTACTGTGTGTTCAGGGCGGTGGGGGTGCCGGTACCGATCCGCGCACGCGTGGCTGCGGGGAGCCCGGTGCATGGGCAGAGGAGCGGGGGGGTCCCCGTCCCGGTCCGGTCCGTCCGTACGTGGCCGGGGGGCGTCCCGGTACCGATCCGTGCACACAGGGGTCCCGCTGCGTGGGCAGGGGGCTGGGGGGGGGGGGTCCCGGGGCCGATCGGGCTTGTCCACGCGTGGCCAGCGGGATGCGGGGAGCGACCCTCGGGGGGTGGGGGCGGTCCCGGGGCCCGCCTGTATTGTATCCACGTAGCCGGGGGGGTCCCGGTCCCGGTTCGGTCCGTGTAGGCGTGGCCGGGGGGGTCTCGGGTCGTGGTGTGAGGCGGGGGGGTTCCCGGTGCAGTCCGTCCACGCGTGGCCGGGGTGGGGAGGTCCCGGTGCCCGTCTGTGTTGCGTGCACGTGGTCGGGGGGCGTCCCGGTACCGGTCCGGTTCGTGCAGGCGTGGCTGGGGGGGGTCGCGGGTTGTGGGGAGAGGGGGCTCCGGCTGCCGGTCGGTGCTGACTGAGCTCAAACACAGCGGCCGGGCTCAGCCTGGGTCCTCCCGGCACCGGGGGTACGGGGGGATCGAGGCCACGGCACCAGGGTGAGACCCCCGGGTGATGCTGGCTCTGCCCCCCCGCCCGATGCTGGGGGCAAAGCCGCCCCGCGTGGTGGTGGGCGCTGTGCCGGTGGTGGCACCATGGTGGTGGTGGGTATCATGGTGGTGGGTATCATGGTGGTGGGCACCGTGACAGTGGCACTGCCGTCCCACGCCACCGCCGTCCCCTTCTCCCCGGCAGACGGGCGAAGCTGTGCAGGCGCTGCTGCGGCGGCTGCAGGAGCTGCAGGCCGAGCGGGCCGAGGCGTACCGGCTCTTCGAGGAGTGAGTACCGGCACCGCGGGGACGGGCACCAATGGGGACGGCACCCGGGAACGGAATCGCCCATCCCGGTTATTACTTTTTCTTGCATCCTGATGGGAGGAGGCTGCTGGGACGGAGCAGCGGCTGTCGGGGCGGCTGATGAGCTCCAGCTGGCAGGGGGACGCCCGTGCCGGACACCTGTATCCTATTTTAGCATCCGACAGGGGATGATAGAATTCCCGGGATGCAGGTTTGTGAGTGAAAAGGGGAAAAAAAAACCCCCAAAAACCTCCCAAAAAAAGCAGCTGCCATGCCCGTCCCGTGCGAGGGGTGAAGCTGTGTGGTCGTGGGGACTGAGATCTGCCAAATCTGGGCAGGAAAACCCCCCCGTGGGGTGGCAAAGGGTGCTCAGCACCTGGATGGCGGGGTGTCACCATCCTGGGCCCCCCCCCCCCCCCAGGTGCGGTGATGGTGGCTTTTCCCCCCCCACCCTGTCCCCAGGGGCCACCGGGCGTACCTGAGCAGCGCTCCCCACTATGATTTCCCCCGTTACCGGCAGCTGGTGCACGAGATCACGCTGGCCTTCAGCGGCATCTCCCGGGAGGTGCTGCGCATCGCCGGGCGCCTGCGGGACCAGCTCGCCCGCCCCGACCTGGCCCAGCACCTCGCCCGCCTGCAGGAGCGGGAGCAGGAGAAGCTGCAGCTGGTGGGTACCGGGATGGGGAGGTTGCGGGGGGGCAGGGTCCCGCTGATGCCCTGGGGCTGCTTTTTTGGGGGGGGGTGGGGGGGGTGGCTCCCAACTCCTGCCGTGTCCCCACCGCAGACGGCGCAGCTCCAGCTGGCTCAGCAGCAGGCGCAGGACCAGCCCGAGGTGGACGCCCATCAGCAGGAGGTGCGGGAGCTCAAGCACAAGTAGGTGGTGGCCCCACGGCTGTCTCCCCCCCATTTTAGGATGGTGGCATCCCCCCCTGCTGGGCTAGGAGCCCCTTCCTCACCATTCCCCCCCCTTCCAGCCCAGGGGGGCCCAGATGGTGCCTTCAAAAGCGCTGTCGGCCGCAGCCCGGGGAGGGTTTGGCGATGCCGCCCGGCCACGGTCCCCTCGGCCTCCCCGGGCTGAGTGTTTCATAAACAGCGCGGGGAAGGCGAGGCGGCCCAGATAATACGCTCCATATGGGCTTTATTTATAGTTTCCATCCGCTCTCGTAGGCTAATTAAAACCATTGAGGCAATCAGCGAAATTCTCCAGGACCTCAAGTACGATTCGGAAGAAGTCGAGTGATGGGTGTCCCCGTGGGAACGGCTGGAGGGGCCGGCCGGTGGAACGGGGGCCCCGCTCGCCCCCCTGGCTCCCAGCGTAGCCCCCCCGGGCAGCCACGCCACCCCAGCAAGGTGGGCATCTTCCCTTCCACCCTTTTTCTTGGGCATGGGCTGGAGGGCATAGGGACCCCGCTTTGGGGGCAGTGGGGTCCCCCAAAATCCTGAGCATCCCTCGGCGGAGGGGTCTGGCGTGGGGCTGGTTCCCCTCCCCAGCTCTGCCAGCCGTGGCGGGGCTTTGCCCAAGGAAAAACCCCAACCCGCAGTGCCAAGGGGCTGCCTTGCTTCCAGCCCCATTGGGGATCAAGCCCCGGGGGCAGCACCCCCCCCAAAATCACCTCTCGGAGATCAGCTGTGCCCCCAGCCCCATGACGGCTCCAGTGCCCCACAAGTGGCCTTTCTCCAGTCATTCCACAATAAATTTGTCCCAGTGGAGCTGGCCCGAGTCGTGTGGTCTAAAGGGCTTGTCCCCCGCCCAGCGTCACCCTGCCCAGGTCCCCCGGGAGCCCTGGGACGGGGCGACGGGGGACATGGGTCCCGTTTGGCTGCCCGCTGCATCCCCGTCCCCGCGCGCTGCCGCCGCTCCGCTGACGCAGACCCCGCTGGGGTTTCAGAGGTTTATTGGCATTAAGCTTAAATCTGTTCCTAATTGACTGAAATGGAACCAAAATAAGGCTGGTTTGAATCAAAATTGGAGCAGGCACTGGGCAAACCCCCGCAGCCTCAAACCAGCCCGCGTGGCTCCCCGGGGATGGACCCCCCCCCGCGCGCTCGCACGTGGGTCCCCGGGGACAAACCAGCCAAAATCACTTCCCGGGGCAGGGGAGGGGGGGGGGCAGGGCTGTGCCAAGGGTGGGGGGACACCCGGGAAGCCCCCGCCGCCCCTTTCATCCCAGAGGCTGCTCCGGCTGGCGGGTAAGGAGCAAAACCTCTGTGCCTCCCCCCGCCGAGCGAGGTTGGGGGGTCCCCTCGGTGCCGCGGGGTGCGGCGGGGGGGCTGCGGTCCCATGGGGCCGGTGGCACGTGAGGGGCTCCCGGGGCTGGCCCAACCCGCCCCCCCCGCCTCACCCCATCCCGTCCCCCGGGGCTGCGGGGCCGCGCTTCGCCCCGGCCGCCTTCCTGCCCCCCCCCGGCGGGGCCGAGGTGGGCACGGGTGGTCCCGGGCGGGCGCCGGGCGCCCCGTCTCATCCTGCCGGCGCTCGGTCCCCCGCGGGCTACAACTTATCGCCGGGAAGAACCTGTGGAAGATGAGCAGAGCCCCGCGTCGCCGCCGGCCGCGCGCCCCGGGGTCGGTGTCACCCCATGTCCCATGTCGTCGTCCCCCCCACCAGCGTCCCCGGGGTCACCCAGCATCCCCCCAGGCCGGGGAAAAGAAGTGCAAAAGGCTCCTTACCTACCTGGTTGCGTGTTTTGTGCGATTTCTGCAGCCACACGCGCCACTGGTCGTAGAGCTTGATGCCGAGGTTGGAGCAGCCGTAGGCGTGTTTCTTCACCCACCCGAAAAACTGCTTCAGCTCCCGCCGCAGCGTCGTGTTTTGCTCCCCCCCTTTGGGGTCGCAGCCCCCCGCCGCTCGCTCTGCGGGGACAAGGGGGTCAGTGCCGCCGCGGGGGGGGGGTGGACATTGCTCACCCCTCATCACCACCGTGCCGTAAATAATGATGGGTGAGAGGAAAACAAGCAGCTTTTTGGCTCCCAGCTGGGAAAACCGAGCTCTGAATTGGCTCCTTTGCAAGAAATCCAGGTGCTGGGCACGGAGCGGGGAAGGGTCCCCCCGGCACATCCCGTGTGCGCAGGGGAGGGGGGGCACGGCACCAGCATCCCCTCCCTGCCTGCCAAACGACGCCGACAGCGCTCACCGCTGCGAGGGGTGGAGGCGGCGGTGGGGTTGCTCCAGTCGCTCCAGATGCCGGCTTTTTTGGAGCCGTAGATGCCGAAGGGATTACAGCGCACCTGGACGAAGTAGACGGTGCCGGGGCGGAGGCCGGCCAGGCGGCAGGACGTCTGGTTGCCCACGTCATCCACCACCTGGGGCGGGAGGAGGAGATGGCAGCGCCGGCGCGGTTGGGCATCCCGTGGCGTCCCCTCGCCGCCGGCGGGTGACGGCCACCCACCTTCCACTCCGAGCTGTCCTCCACCCGGTACTGGATCTGGTACTTGGCTTGGAAGAGGAAATCCTTGAGAGCCGGCGGGGAGCTCCAGCGCACGCTCAGCTGGTCCTCCAGGTCCCCCACCCGGCTGACGTGCACGTCCGACGGCGGGTCGGTGGTGACTGCGGGGACAGGGCAGGGGCTGGCGGGGCCGGCGCAGGCAGCGCCGCGGGGGTTAAAGGGCCGCAGGGGTGGGAAAAAACAACCCCAAACTTCGGGGAAAACAGCCTAATTCGATTAGGAGCAATTCTGCTCACATATCGCCCATTTCCTGCTGCCCCCCCCCCCGCCCCGACCCCAGCATCCCACTGAGTGACCCCGTCGCCTGCTCCCCACCCCGTCGGGTCACCGGCATGGCGGTGGCATCGCGGCGCCGTCACTCACCCACGTCGAGGATGTCCAACATGACGACGTCGGAGACGGCCACCCCCAGCCGGTTGGAGGCCTCCACCCAGATCTCGTAGGGCGTGAAGAGGGCCAGGTCCTTGGGGATGTGGCAGGAGTAGGGCCCGGCCGTGTGGTACTCCTGGCACGTGTTGTCTCGGCCATACCACCTGCGGGCGGGCGCTGAGTGCCGGCACTGGCACCGCCGGGTGCCGCGGTCCAGCCGAGGACGCTCCCCCATCCCCGGAGCAAATGGCCGCTCCCGGCGGGGACCGCGGCTCCTTTACACCGCCGGCATCGCGCTGGCGAGGTGTTGGGTTACCACGGGGGCTTCTCCCCACCCTCCTCCTCCTCCCCGGCACATATGGAGCATGGCTGAGACACGAGGAAACTCATCACATCCCCAAACGGGCCAGCCAGGAGGCATTGGGCTCCCCGTTCCTCACCACCCCATAAACCTGCAAACCCCACACTGGCTTTTTTTTTTTTTAGAGAGGAATTAAAGGGGGGGCAGGCGCACCTGAGCTTGTACTTGAGCGTGTAGTTGGTGTGCAGGAACGTCTCCCCTTCCGTCCCCGGCGCCCATTTGCAGGTGAGGTCCTTCATGTTTTTGGACCAGCAGGTGATGTTGACTGGTTTTTCTGGGGGTACTGGGAGAGGAGAAAAAAAAAAAGATAAAATAAAAAATAAGAGGCGGAGGGGGATGAAAAGGTGAAACGCAGCCTCGCGGGCGATGCCACCGTGGTCCCCACCGGCCGCAGGTTCCAGGTTTCCAGCCCCGCGGCTGAAAACGTGTTGAATGGAGGGATTGAGGCCCCCGCCTGCGCCCGGCCCCTGCCCGCGCCCGGCTCCGGAGCTGTTTTCTTTCAGCAACAGCAACCCAAAAAACAAATCCAAGCTGCGTTCCCAGTTCCTAGGACGTCGCATCGTCCTTAAAATAGCCCGAGATAAAATCTTATGATTTATTGATTCGGACAAGTGTAATTTTACCACGCGTTTGCCAAAAACCAGCCTTTCCGCGGGCCGGAGGCGGCGGCTGCAGGTCGGGGCACCGGGCACACAACCGTGGGGGACGGTTAAAACCGAGCAACCGTTGGGAGCCTCCGGCGCGATTTGGCGAGAGCCAGGGTGTGAATCCCCAGGGGGATCCCCAATGGCTCCCACGGCTCTGCCAGGAGCCGCGGCTCTTCCCCATCCCAAAACGGGGCAAAGCCCGGCCGGCGAGGCCACCCCGGCACACGGCGCCAGGTCCAACCCGGCACGTGCCACCGCGCCGGCGCCGCCGACGTACGTCCAACGTAAAGGCAGGAGCCGGCCAAGATGCCGCCGTCTCTGCTGTGACACACCAGGTTGTCCCCCGACTGCTGCTTGGAGCCGTTGAGGCGGGCGAGGGCCACGCTGAGCGTGGTGGGGCCCAGGGCGGCGTAGGAGGCGGCGGGCAGGCGCCGGCCGTTCAGGGTCCAGTACAGGTCCTCGGCTTTCAGGTGAAAGTCCGGGCTGACCGTGCACGTGGCGACCAGCGAGGAGCCGATCAGCAAGGTGGGGTCTTGGGGGGAAATCACTGCGGGGTCTGCAGCCGGAGAAACAAAAGGAGGGGTAAAAAAAAAAAATTATATATAATTTTGTATATCTATCTATTTTATATTTATTTAAATAGATTTTACAACTTTTTAATCTATTTAAATGGATTTTATAACTTTTTGTCTATTTAAATAGATTTTATATCAGTTTTTATCTATTTAAACTTTAATTTTTCATCTGGATATATAAATATAGGTCTATATAGTTATGCATGTGTCACGGCACAGCCCCTCGCAGCACCGTTCGCCTTCCTCCGAGGCAGAGGCAGAAGCGCAGGAGGTGCCGGGCTCGGCCGCGCTCTCCCTGCGAGCTCGGGGGGCTCCTTGGCAGAGCCGGGGGGGGGAGGTTGAAGCCGGGAAGCGCCGACGGCCTTTGGGGGGCTCTCGCAGCGCCAGGCTGGGGGGGGGGGTCTCAGCCGACGCCGTGGTTTTTCCAGGGCTGGGCTGCGGCTTCTTAAATTTTTCACGACAAAAGGATTTCAAAAGCAACTACGGAAAGTTTTTTTGGGGGGGGGGATTATTTCCCCCTCCCCGCCCCGGATCACGCCGCGGAGGGCCGGGCAGCGCTGGCCCAGCCGTGTCCGACGCCAGCCATGGGCCAACATTGGCTTTGCCAAACCCATCGCTCGCACCTCGGCGCGCGGCCCCCCGCGCAGGGACACCCCCGGGGGCCACCCCCGGCAGCCGGCACACCGCCCCCCCACGCGTGGTCCCCACCAGGGACCCCCTCCGGGATGGAAAAAAAAAAAAAAAAAAAACAACAAAAAACCCTAAACTGCTTTATTTCGAGACCTTTCCGCCACGAGGCTCCGAAGAACAGGCCCCCCCCGAGCCCGCCGCGGGGTCGCCCGCGTCCATCAGCCTTATCGGCTCCTCCCGCACGCGCCGGGGCCGACATCCCAAATTACCTCCCGGGAAGCGCCGCGACCTCCTCTCCCCTCCGACCTCCCCGGGCCCCGCCGGCTTTCAGCGCCGCAATTACCGCTCCCAAATCCTCCCCACCCCGCGGGGATCTTAATGAGCGCTGCCTGCCCCGGCTCAGGGGATGCTCTCGGGGGGGGGAAGTATAAAAGCATCCGGGTGTAAAAGCCCCCCGGAGACGCCAGTGCTGGGGACCCCGAGCATCCCCGGGTGATGGCACGGATGCATCCCACCCCCCCCAAAGCAAACCCTTCCCCGGGGCGGGGTGTGTGTGTTGGGGGGGGGGGGGGCGCTCAGCCCCCCGTCCTGCCCCACCCTCCGGCGAGGCCTCCCCAAAGGGCATCCCCGGCGCTGCCACCCCCCCCCGCCCCCCCCAGCACCGGCCGGTAACGGCCCCGCCGCTCCGGGCCCTAATTCTCCTAAATCTTAATCTAAACAGCACCAGAAACACACACGAGCGCCGTAAAACAGACACATTTCCCGTCCTCCGCGCGGGACCCTCTGGAGGGGCCAATTTTATATATTTTTATTTTTTTTCCCTGCAATTTTTTTTTTTCCTCCTTGAAGCAGGAGCCTCTGGAGGGGCCAATTTTATACCTATATATATATATATTTATTTCTTTTCCCCCTACAATTTTTTTTCCTCCCTCCGTGCAGACACGGCACTGAACATGTGTTTTAAAAGGGAAAAGTGTGAAGTTTTCAGATCGGAGAGGAAAGGGCCGGGGAGGCGCAGGCAGCCTCTGGAATGTGCAAGTCGCAACGAAAATACCTGCTCGGGGCTTTTATGGCTTTCCTATTAAAAAAAAAAATGCTGATCAGGTGCTAAGTAATGCTATAAAGTAAAACCACATTTCCAAGGTGTCAGGAACGTTTATGCTTTTCTTCCGAAGGGCCGGATTTCATTTTATTTTTATATCGGCGTTTTAAGGGGCTGGGAAAGAAAAGAAAAATACCCGCCGATAAGTGTCAGAGATCACGCAGTTAAAAAAGATTTATGAAGATGTGCAAAGGGGTTAAGGAAAAATAATATAAATAATTGCCCCGAAGAACAAAAGGAAAGTTGGGCAGCCCTGAATTCTGCAAGAAAAGTAAATTTAAGAAAAAAAAAAAAAGAACATATATATATTAGGGCTCTTCGAAAGCTCAAGCAATGAGGTTTGCAGGCAGACACAGCACCCGAAAACGCTTTATCCCTCCTTTCCGCTATCTTTTTCCCTTTCTCTTCTCCGACTGGCATTTCTCGTGCCCATCCCTCAGCTCGAGGAGGGATTTATAAAAAGCCCAGGCATTCCAGCGAGCGCGACCGAGCTGAACCGAGGGGAAACATTCGCTCTCTAAAAGGAGATTTGGCTTCGCCTTTCCCCAGCGCCGCACGTCGAGGGGCCGCGGGGCGAGCGCTCCCCCCGCTCGGCTGCACCAGACCCCCATGGAAAGGGGAAAAATGGGGGTCCGGGGGGGGTGTGAAAGTGGCCGAGGGCAGCACTGGGCATCCTCTTACTGGGTGGAGGGAGCAGAAAGGTGCAGGGTCAGCCCCAGCCGGGGTCCGGCCACGGCCCTGCATCGTCCCCGGTGGGATTAACCCCTCTGGCCCCCGGGGAGGGCATGGGGGTGGGCACCACTCTGTGCCAAAACCCATCTCAATTTGGACGCTCTCCTTAACGGCTCCTAAAGGGGTTTTTTGGAGTGTTCTTCCTCCCTTCTCCACCACTTCTGCAATTCCTGCCCCAATTATTGCTCTGCGCTACTTCCCCGCTAACGACACGTCTGGGTCAGGGGGGTCCAAGCCCCGGGTGGCCGGGACCCTGTGGCCTCACCGGTGCCAGGGCTACGGGAGTGGTGGCTTTTCTTGGCGGGACCCGTTTGCGCGCCGGAGCGAACATCCATCGCCTTGAGAAATTCCCATCATAGGGAGGAAGCCGAACTTCCTGCTGCGGGGAGCGGGATCTCGCCTCCCCTGCGCTCGGCCCAGAGGAGAAGCACCGAGGCGACGGGTGGGACGGAGGCTAATTGGGGTTTAGGGCTCTGTGGGGAGGGGGGAGCCTTCCCTTGTCCCCCCACCACGGCAAGGGGGGACCCCAATCCCCATGGGGCTGAGGCCGCCCACAGCTCAGCCCACAGGTGGCACCTCCCGGACCTGCCACCGCTGGGTGCGACCCCCAAATGGGCATCATTGCAGAGCCCCCCGGGGGTATTTTTTTGGGGGGCGGAGGGGGGGATTCATTGTTCTCCACGGGGGAGGGAGCTCCCTATTGTTCTGGGTGGGGAAAAGGGGATTCATTGTTCTCTGGGACAGGGGGGGCACGGTTCTTGGGGGGCAGGGGGGGTCCCCGTTGTTCTCAGCAGGAGGAGGAGGGTCTCAGAGGCTCCTGGGGGGGGAAAGGGGGGTCATCGCTCCCGGGGGTGGGAGGGGGTCGCGTGGGGAAGGGGTTCGCTATTGTTCTCCGGACGGAGGACGGGGGTTTCCATTGTCCTGGGTGGGGAATGGAGCCGCATTGTTCTCCGGGAGGGGGGGGCTGCACGGCGGGGAGGGGGACGACCCACCCTTTTCGGGGAGAGGGGTCCCTCTTCTCCATGGGGAGAGGGGGCACTCGCTGCCCCCAGGGGAGGAGGGGGGTTCCCTGCCGCTCTCGGGGATGGCGGGGGGGAACAAAAAGAGGTTCCTCTATTGTTCTCTGCGGGGAGAAGGGGGGGTCCCGGCTGGGCTGCGGGCACGGGGAGGGAGGGGGGTCGTGGCTGCTTGCTGGAGGGGCAACGGGGGGGTCCCGCCTGCCCTCGGCGGGGGGGTCCCCTCTTACCCCGCGACGCGCAGCCCCGAGGTGCGCCCGGCGATGCCCCCGCCGCTGCCGGGGCCGCTCCGCACCCCGAGGGGGGGACACACGGCGCACACACACACACACACCCCCCCCCACACACACACACACCCCCGCCCGGCCCGCAACGAACGGGGGAGCCCCGGGGGGCTCCGCGCAGCGCCCGGCCCCGACGGGACCCCCCGCATCGCCCCCACCCCACCCCCCCACCACCTTGCGGGAGCCGCCCCGGTGTCCCCGGTACTCACAGGCGAGCGGCTCGGCGCGGAGGAGGCGCAGGCAGAGCAGCAGCAACGGGGCGAGCAGCGGCAGCGGCGGCATGGCCGGCTCCGGTGCCCGTCGGTGCCCGTCGGTGCCCGGGGCGGCGGAGCGCACCGGCACGTCCGGGGAAGTCCCGAGCAAGTCTGAGCAACCCCCGGTTACCAAAGCCCTAAATGCCGCCCTGGCCCCGCCCCGCCCGGCCCGGGCCCGCCCCCGGGGGGGCAGAAAGGCACCGGCCCCGGGGCCCCGCCGCCCTGCCCCGGTACCGGCCGCGGTAGCGACCCCCGCCCGGCGCTGCCCCGGGATGCCGCCCCGGCCCCCGGGGCCGGTGTCCCGCTCCCCCGAGCCCCGGTGAGGAAGAGCCGCCCCGGGGCCGCCTTCCCACGGGTGAGTCATGCGCGGCGCCCGCGGACCCTCCCGTGCCCCCGGGGCCGCTCCCGCCGCCGCACGGGACGGGCCCCCCCGCGGGGTCCCCCCCGCCGCCCCCATCGAAGGTGTCTCCAGGAGACCAAAATCCTGATATTACTTTATATTACTTTTTTTTTTTTTTTTTTTTGGAGGCGGGGGGGATGAAAACGGGAATATCTTCCCGTAAATCCCCATGTTTTCAATCAAACCCATCATCTCTGTTTTTTCCTCCCAAAAAAACCTAAAAAGGTGGTAAAACTGCCCCAAGGGGCTCCGAGCCCCCGTCGGGTTGGGGCTGTCGTTGTCCCCAGGGGTCCTGGGCAGCCCGGTGGTGGTGGTGGTGTGTCCAGTTGTGCCACTGGCACTGTGGCAAAGCCATCCACTCGGGCATCACGCTTCCGTCCCGGAGCCTCCCTCTGTCCCCCCGCCTGGGGCTCGGTGGCACCCAGAGCTCTGCAGACCCCCAGACAGGTGGCAGAGCCCTGGGACAGCAGGTCCTGGTGATGGCAAGGCCACCATCCCTGAGCGTGGGCCGTCCCCTGCTGCGCATCCTTTAGGTCTGAGCCTTGGGGTGCAGGTGGGGTGCCGTGGGGTGCCCTGAGAGCACCCCATGCTGGGGGGCACCTGGGTCATGTTCCCCTCCCAGCAGAGGAGTGGCCCTGACCCCAAGGTTGGGATGGAGCTGGGAGCCCCGGGGCCATGGGACCACTGCCGTGGCCAAGGTTTGTGGGTGACTCTGGGGGCTCAGAGCTGAGGGGTGGGGGGTATTTCCAGCCCATGGGGACATTGTCTGGTGGCTTTCCCTGTCCTTTTCCTCCCTGTCCCACCTCTGCACCCGGCATCCCTTTGGCTGCGAGGACAGGGACGTCGGTCCCTGCAGGGGATGGAGCATGGGGGGACAGAGTTGGGGGTGGCAGGGGACACCGGGGTGGCGCAGGGTGCCCTGCCCAAAGGGGTGACACCATGAGCCAGCCCTTGCCCCATAGCACCGGGGGGGCTGAGCCCCGTGGCCATGCGAGGACAGTGGGGACGCTGCGTGGGAGTCACTGCAGGGCTCCGAGGTGTTGGGCACCGGCCGAAGGGACTGCGTGGATTAGAAAATAAAATTAAAAAAAGAGAGCGGGAGGGAGACAAAGCAATGCCTTTTCCCATCGTCCTGTTTTTTGGAAGCTTCTGAATTGTTTTTGTTGAAATTTCCCAAAAATGTCAGGCTCCGGGAGCCACCCAGCCTGAGAAACTTCAGCCCCAGCGGCTGCAGTCTGGCCGAGTGAATCACGGCCGCCCCGGGGGCTGGCGGCCGCCCGCGCTCCCGACCCACCGCCCGGATTCCACCCGCCCCGGGGAAGCCACCCTGGGGCGGGAGCGATCCCTGGGTGCTGGGGGGCGATGGGGGGGAGGAGAACTCGCCCCCCTGGAGCCGCAGTGGGGACCCGCAGCCACCCTGGCTGCCCACCTGCCCGCACCGCTCCCCCCATCTGCCTTCTCCCTCCCCCGGCCAAGCCCCTCGGCTGCCACCCGGAGCCACCATAAAGCGGGATTCAGCATGGCTGTTTCGGGAAGCGGGGATGGGGGGGCTCCTGGCGGAGGGGTGACACCCGTCCTGGCGCTGGCAGAGGGGACATGGCGAGCTCCAGCGAAGGCGACATCAAAAGGTGGCTTGAAGCTTTGGTGGGGGGTCAGGGGGAGGGTGGGGGGACAGGCGTTGGGAGGAGAGGGGAGGGTCAGTCCCCACTGGTGTCACCTGGGACGTGCCCAGGGTGTCAGCGCAGGTGGCTCGGGGACGTTCACGCTCCCTGACCCAGGGCAGCATCCGGACCCAATCCTCTGGGATGGGGACAGGGAAGGGGGACAGAGCCAGCCCCGAGCCAGCCCTGCCGGCCCTGCGGTCCCCAACGGCGGGCAGTGCCGGGGCGGTGTCGGGCTGCAGCCGGCGGCAGCGGGAGCAGCCGGAGATGCCAGAGCCGCTCTGGGCTCTCTGAGTCAGCGCCTCGGACGCGGCAGACGTGGCCAGCACTGCCCTTTGACGGTGACCTTTAAAGGGCTGCTCCCTCCTGCCCACAAGCCACCGGCTGGGCTCCGGGAGGCAGGATCTGTCCCCGCAGCCCCTCTGACCCCCAGACCGGGCTGTCGGCGTCAGCATCGCGGTCCCCCGGGGCTGGCGCGGTCCCGCTGCCCCCCCCGGCGTGGCCGCATTCCCAGGGCCTCCTTGCCCTGCTGTGGTGCAGGATCTGGCCGTGGGGCCCAGCTCCCCGACAGCGGAGCCCCGAGCTCCCCGCTCTGCCCAGGCAGGATGTGTCACCCCCTGGATGGATCCAGGACCCTGGGGTGGCCCCGGTGACATCCCCAAAGCCGGGCTGCGCATCCTCCGTCCGGCTTCCCACCAGCCATCAACTCCCTGCCAGCCCTCCATCGTGTGTCACTGGGGCCGGGCCCAGCACATCTACCCCGAATTAATCTAATTACTTGGTTTCCCAGCCAGAGCTCGCTCCATAAACTCCTTGGACAGAGACAGCATCTGGCTCGAGGGCCAGGGTGTAAAAAACAAACAACAAAAAAAACCCCAAACCCCAGAAAAAGCGGAGCTGCCTCTGACTGCCTGCATCCTTTTAAAGTGACCTGGGGGAAAAATAAAGAGGCTAGAAATGCAAAGAATCCAGCAGTCAGAGTTTTCTTTATATTCCTCTCAGTCACATTTCCACATCCATGGGTAATTTATAACCCGTTTAACCCCTTCCCTGCCCCCCCCCCAACCAACACAACCCCCTTCGCTCAAGAGCATCCTCGCCGCGGGCGGCCGCACCTTCCCAGCTCTGTTTGCTTTGGGAAGCACAAAAAGTCCCGCGACGGCGTTTGCTGATCTCTAGATGGAGGGAAAAAAATGCAGTTGATGTCGAGGGGCTGCTTGAGCACGAGGGTTGGGCTCTGCGGGGTGGGGACACCGGGTCACGGGTCCCAGGGGGGGACCGCGGGGACACCCCGGCTGGCGTGGGGGGAGCCTGAGGCTTCACAAAAGGCTCCGGGAAAAAAAAATGTAGGTCAGTAGTGATAAATGCAAAAGGCAGCGAGTGTTTCTGGAGAGGGGAGGAGGGAGGGCGGTAAATATTTGCCAACTGGAATATTATTGCCTGGGAAAGGGTGTTTTCCATTAAAAAGTGAGTGGATGGAGCATGGGCGGGTGCCAGGCGTGGTGTGGGCAGGTGCGGTGGGAGCGTTGCCCACCAGCTGCTCAGCCCATGGCACAACTCTCCCGGCATTCCCGGCACTCGATCCATTGGGTTTCGGTCCCTCTGGGGTTTGGGGCTCCGGGTCTGTCCCTCCCGGCAGCGGGAAACCTCACCTGCGGCGCGGTGCCGTGATTTACGGTGACGGCCCCCAATCTATCCCATTTACTTGGCCATTAGTCACCGGTGCCGGACACGAGGCCGAGGGGCTGGCCGGGCTCCAGGAGGGGGAAGGGGGGAGCGGAGCCGGCCTGGCAGCCCCGCCAGCCCGGCCGGAGCACATTTTCTCCCGGCCCTGGTTTGATTAACAAGATGAATAAGCTGGCGGAGCGCAGTGGGGCGAGGAGAGGCCCCGCTCCCTGCTCCCGGGGGGGGCACTGGGCTGCACTCCCCCGGCCGTCCCCGGTGGGACCCGGCCACCCCCATCCTTCTGCCCCTGCCCCAGGGCACGGAGCACCCCTCAACCCCGAGCTGGGACCGGGAGACCCCCCCTTCCCTTGTGCCGGGGTCCTGCCATGTGTTCCCCATTAGGGCTGGAGGTTAGCGAAGCCCCCAGCTCTCCTCCTCCTCCTCCTCTTCCTCCTCCTCCCCCCCCCCGGGCCCGCTTTGGGGTGCTGCCATAAATAAGGCTAATGGGCAGGGCAGCGCGAGGCGGCGTGCGGGGCCAAGCCCGCGCCTTTTATGTCTTTTAAACCCTGGGAAATCAAAGCTGTAAATCTGGGGTGTCAGGGAGAGCCCCACGCCCCGGCTGGGAAGGGGCCCTGTGGGGCGGGTGGAGGGGGGGGGCACGCAGAGGCGATGCGGGGAGGCCCCGAGGGCCACGGAGGGTGGCACGTCTGGGGCTAACACTGGCTGGGGACAAGGGGCTCGTCTCCCCCTGGGGGGCCAGTCCCTGTGGGGGTGCTGGCCTGGGGGGCAGCGAGGTTCAGGTGCTCCCAGTGCCAGGGCAGCCCCCGCCTCTGTGTGCCACCGGTGCCAATGTGCCCCCCCAGTCCCCACGTCCCCCCCGCTCGCCCTGCTCTCCCCAGTTCCTCTGTGCTGCTGGTGTCAGTGGGGCTCCCCCCACGCCTCTGCATCCCCCAGTCCTGCTGTGCCCCATTGATCCCTCTGCATCCCCCGGTCCCCCTGCATCCCCCGTGTCCCCCCAGTCTCCCTGCGTCCCCCAGCGTCCCCCGACATCCCCCGCTCCCCCTACACCTTCTGGTCCCTGTGCATCTCCCAGTCCCCCTGCATCCCCCCCCCGTGCCTGGGCACCCCCTTGTCCTCCTGCATCCCGTGGTACCCCCGCTCCCCCCGCTCCCCCTGCATCCCCCGCTCCCCAGCCCCCCCCATCCTCCTGCATCCCGTGGTACCCCTGCATCCCCCGGTGCCTGAGCATCCCCCGCTCCCCGCCCCCCTCCTCCTCCCGCATCCCGTGATCCCCCCGCATCCCCGGTTCTCAGCACCCCCGCGTCCTCCCGGCCCCCCCCTCCCGCTCCCCCCATCCCCGCTCCGCGCTGCCCGCCGGTGCCGCTGGCGGGGGCTGCCGGTGCCGGCGGAGCTGCGGCAGGCTGCGGCGGCTCCCCCCGCCCCCGGCTCCCCCCGCACGGCGCACGGCGCGTCACGGCGGGGCCGGCAGCGGCGGCGGCGGCGGCGGCGGCGGCGGTGGGTGCGCTCCGCTCCGCGCCGCTCCGCGCCCCGCGCCCGCCATGGCGGCCCGCCGCCACCGGGCCCTGCTCGCCCTCGGCCTGGCCCTGCTCGCCGCCGCCGCCGCCGCCACCGACCCCTTCTCGCCCCAGCTGGGAGACACCGCCGGGTGCCGCGGGCAGTGCGGCCGCAGCCTGCCGCGCCGAGCCGCCGCCGTGAGTCCGGCCGGGCGCCGGGGGCACCGGGCGCCGGGGGGGGCACCGGGAGCATCGGGGGTCCCGGGAGAACGGGGAGCATCCGTGGCATCGGGAGTACCGGGAGCATCGGGGGGATTTGGGAGCACCAGGGGCACCGGGAGCATCATCGGGGGTATCGGGAGCATCAGTAGCATCGGGAGTACCGGCAGCACCGGGAGCATCGGGGGGGACCGGGAGCAGCGGGGGCACCAGCCCGCCCTGCACGGGCATCACCGCTGCACAGCCCCACACTGGCCCACCCCCGCGGGGAGCACGGGGGGGGCACCGGGAGCACCGTAGGGGGGCACCGGGGGAGCCCCGGTGGTCTCCTCCGACATGGGTTTGGGGTGCCCCCGGTGAGGGCACCCCCCCTGGTTTGGGCTGTCCACAGCAGTTTCGCCCATCCCAGTTTGGGGTGCCCTCTGGGTCTCACCTGCACCAGGTTTGGGGTGCCCTCACTGGGGGCAGCCACCCCGGGTTGGGGGTGCCACTGGTGAGTCCCAGCCCCCCCATCTGCCCTCCCACACCCCATCACCGGTGGTGTGGCAGAGCCATCCCTGGTGGCATAGGGCCAGTGGGGCTGGGGACAGCCGGGGCGAGCGGGTGACACCATGGTGTCAGGGTGGGCCAGCACGGAGCCACGGCAGTGGGGATTGAGATGGAGCCGGGTGCTGGCTGCTGGACCCGGAGCATCATGGAAAGCCCTGGATCAGAGCTGCCACAGCCGTGCCGTGGGCCGTGTGGTGGCACCCAGGACCGTCCCCGAGCCCCCACGGTGGCAGGGCCGTATCTAGGCCAACGCCTTGGCAGGAGCCCACGCGGTCCCCGCTGCCAGGGCTGGGGCTGGAGCTGTTTTCCCACCTGGACTTGAGCTGCCTCCCTGCCAGCACCCAGCCCTGCCCGCGCCCCCCCGCTGGCCCACGGACCCCCCTGCGTGGGGGCACCTGCTTCCCCGGAGCCTGTGTGTGCAGATGCACGCAGTGACCCCCCCGCATGCATCCCCCCGAGTGTGTGCCCAGCCCCCCGAGTGCATGCACCCCCCCCGTACACACACACCCCAGCAGCCCCCACCTCCTGCCAGCCCATGCCAGGGTCTGGCTGGTGCCAGGTGCCCCGACAGAGGTGGGGGGACCTGCCACATCCTCGATGGGGACAAGGCCACGTGCAAACCTCACCATTAGGTGCAAACCGGGGGGGGCGAAGGCAGCTCTCCCTCCCCCGGGGATGCCATCGCCCCGCCTTTGGGGTGCCAGCCCCGACCATGGTCCTGTGGGAGGGCGGTGGTGCCCGGTGCCCCCCAGCCGGGCGCGGCGGGGGCCGCAATGGGGGTCCGGCGCAGCCACCGGGCTGAGCTTGGTGCCAGCTCCGCGCTCTCCTCCTCCTCCTCCTCCTCCTCCCTGCAGGATGCTGTTCTCAACGCCTGTTACCGGGGCTGCCGGCTGTTCTCCATCTGTCACTTCGTGGATGCGAGCGCCGAGCTCAACACAACCCGAGCCGAGTGCGAGGCAGGTGAGGAGCCGGCGGCCGAGCGGCCCCTGCGCCCCAAACACCATCCCGGGGGGGTCCCGCGCCTACCGCCGGCCCCATCGCGACCATCCCACCCCCGCTCAGCCCCACGCTGTGCCCCCGGGCCGCATCCAGACCCTGCTGCAAACCCAGCGGGGCGCAGATTTACACCCACGGGGTATAAATCAGGAGGGGTAGGAGGGTCTTGGGGGTGTGGGGCTCATCAAGGGGATCGAGCACCCCCTAATTCTGCCCCCACCCCCTGCCTCGCAGCGTGCGCCGAAGCCTACAGCAACGCAGAGGAGCAGTTTGGCTGCGTGACAGGGTGCCGCAAGCAGCTGCCCGAGGTGGAGAGCAGGAAGGAGAAGGTGAGGGGCCGGAGAGATGGGGAGCCCCTGTCCCCGCCATTAACCCACCCAGCCTGTCCCTGGTGCCACCAGAGGTGGCTCTGCCCCATCTCTGCTTCTGTCTCCTGCCCCAAAGGGTCTGTGGGCAGGAGGTGGCGGGGGCTGGATGTGCCCCCCCTGTGGCACCCTGGCTGCTCCGTCCCCGTGCCGTCACCCCACGGGGCTGCCGGGGACCAGCCGGGGAAGGCATTTGCCTCCACAAGGAGCCTGGAGCCACGGGGCTGCCCTCGGGGTGGCTTCTCCGCTCCTGGCCTCCTTCACCTCAGCCCTTGCCTGACCCCCAGCATGGGGACATGGGGCGTCTCGGTCACGCTGGGCATGGCAGGGACCAAAGTTTGTCCTGCTGCTGGGCAGAGCAGGCAGCGCTGATGCGATGGAGACCACTGCCACACTGCTGAGCCCACCGGCCACCCCCTGCCTGGGACCACATGGGGGGACGCTGGGACGTGGTGGCTTGGCTCTCAGTCTGCTTTAGGAAGGAGCCCTTCCTCCCGTGGGACCCCAGCCGGGTCCCTCTCTGCCAGGGGATGGAGGCTATAGCACCCCACGTGTGCAGTCCATCCACCCATCCCTCCCTCCCTCCCTCCCTCCGTCATCTGTCCATCATCCATCCTGCCCTCCATCATCTATCCATCATCCATCCATCCATCCATCCATCCATCCATCCATCCATCCATCCATCCATCCATCTCTCCCTCCCTCCCTCCCTCCATCCCTCTATCCACCCATCCCTCCCTCCCTCCCTTCATCCTTTCATCCACCATCCCTCCTTCCATCCATCCATCATCCCTCCTTCCGTCAAAGCATCGGAAGCAGATGAACCGGGCTCAACCCCGGCTGCCGCAGATTTGGGCCAGGCTGGGCCATTACGCCCAATTCCCAGGCTGAGAGGTTCTGACAGTTGCAGATTCCCCCGGTTTTGCTCTGTTATCCTTCCCAGCAATTAGCAATGCTTTTTCCTCCTACATTTAGTTATTGTAGCTTTTGCCCAATTAATTAAATTAGACTTTGGCCCAAGGTAGAGGCTTTTGGCTTTGTACACGTGGAGACGAAGATGAATTTGTGCTGTAGAAAGCTGCAGCTCCTTTGAAAAACTGCTCTGCAGCCTGTTTTTAAGACCTTCCTGGTGCCTGATCCCATATCCCAGCCCCTCTCCGGGGTCGGGGATGAGCATCGGGCAGCGACCGGCCGACGGAGAAGGGCTGTCACCCCCTTCACCCACCCCAAGCATTTTTCCTTCGGGTTCCCAGACGAGCAGGCAAAGCAGATTTAGCATAATAATTAGATACAGAATCTGACCTATTTATTTCCTGTTTGCTGGTTTGACCGTGCAAGGGGCTGTCGGAAAATGTTCGAAGCCAGTGGCAGGGAGCAGCCAAGCGGATTCCAGCAGGGATGCTTTAAAAATAACAAACGGCCGCGATGGCCAAGAATCCAGGGCACGGAGAGGCTGCCAGGAGAGAAACGCCCTCGGCATCTCGGCCGCTCCGCTCCTATTGTTTAAAGCGCTGGTGCGAGCACGGGGCTGCCGAGGGGCCGGGTGCTGGCCGCGGGGCTGGGTGGTGGTCCCGGGGCTGGGTGGTGGCCCTGGGGACCACAGCCCTGGGCTCAGGGACCCTCCCGGGGCTGCACCACGGGTCCTGCACGTCCCCAGCCCCGGGAGAAGCAGCCTGAGCCCCAGATCTGAGCATCCAGCTCAACCCCGGCCACCTCCTCAGCGTGGGATGTTGTCCACTGGGGTGGGTGATGAGGGGACGGCGGTGACACCGATGTCCCCGCTCCTTTGCAGAGCCCGGAGTTGAAGGTGCCGTCGTTCTCCATGTTTGATTTGGTCTCCACCTTCTGCAACGACATCGTCAGCTCTGCCCAGAGCTTCATCTCCTCCACCTGGACCTTCTACCTACAGGCGGATGACGGCAAAGTCGTGGTGTTTCAGGTGGGGGGTGACCCGCGTCCCCTCCCTCTGCTGGGTGCCCAGAGGGGTGGGGACCCCCTCGCTCACCACTTTCTCCCTCTTTCCCTGCCGACCCTCCAGTCCCAGCCCGAGATGGAGTATCCGGTGCCCGAGGAGCAGGAGACCCAGCCGGAGCGGCCAGTGCAGCCGGGACCGGGGTCCAGCGCCCACATCCCCCAGCCCCACACAGGTGCAGAGGGGGTCGGGGCTGCCATCGCGGGGGGTGCGGGAGCCTCCGAGCCCTCCTGCCTCTGATCCAATTTCTCCAGAGCTAAACAAATTACCCGCTTCTCGAGTCTGAGCAGCTTCCCACACCCCGCACCCATGCAGGGGGGGTGAGTCCAGACTCGGGACCTGCTCCAAGAAGCTGCTGGGATCCTCCAGCCCCCCCAGCAGGGAGAGGGTTCCTGGGGGGCGAGGGGGCTGCCTGGCACCCCATCACCCGCTGGCAAGGGGACAGGGAGCGGGGCAGGCGTGCCCGCAGTGGGTGCTGGGCTCAGCATCGCCTCTCCCCCGCCAGGCCCCCGGGCGAAGGGGGAGAAGCCCCCCATGAAGGAGCCGCGGGGCAAAGCCAAGGGGCAGCACCCGGAGCCCCCGCAGCCGGAGCACGACTTCCTCGGCTGCATGTCCAAGTAGGTGCAGCGGGGGCTGCGCGGGGACGTGGCGGGGGCCTGGGCCTGCCGGACACTCCAGAGCAGATGCTCCCCCCTCACCACCAAATTCCCACCCTGTGCCCTGCCATAAACTCGTCCTTTTTCTTTGGCGGGGGGCGGTGGGGTGTTACAGGCGCTCAGGCCTTCCTCGCTGGATCCTGGCCGCCTGCCTCTTCCTCTCCATCATGGTGATGCTGTGGCTGAGTTGCGCCAGTTTGGTGACCGCCCCCGAGCAGCACGTCAAGACCCAGGTACGGGGCGCGCGGTGCTCGGCGCAGCCCGGGGGGGTTCTATGGGGGGTGTCTCTGACACCCTGGGTCTCCTCCTCACGGCTGGGTGAGCCTTGCAGGGCTGAGACGTAGCCCTACAGTGTTTGTGGTCCCCAGCCACCATGCTGGGCTCGCCGGTATGTCCGTGCTGTGCGGTACGTCCCCAGCCAGACCCGCAGTGTTCCCAGTCTGGGGACAACAGGCTCCTGTCCCCTGCTCCGGGGCTGCACGGTCCCCTCTGCTTCTCTTCCAGCCTCTGAGCATCAACGGGGACAAGGAGTACCTGGAGGACATGGACGGCCCTGGCGCCTTCCCCCTGCCGCCCGTCATCACCGTCACCCTGTGTCCCCCGCATGGCGGCGAGGACGCGGGGCCACTGCCCCTCAAAGTCGACCTGGACAAGACCATCCTGTAGCGCTCCCACCCCTTCCCGTCACCTCCTTGCCACCTCCCTGTCACTGTCCCCACAGCATCATGCCCGGTCCTGGTCCCGCTCCGCTGCCCCTCCGGCTGCCCCATGTCCCCGGCTCCCGGAGGGGCAGCCCTGGCTCCATCACGGCGGGGATGGGGGGTACGATCTGTCTCGGTCCCACTCTCCCCCCCAGAGATGGCCGCTGCGGAGGAGGCTCCCGGGAGCCAGGCAGTGGCTTTGCCTCCTCCGTAGCCGTGCTGGGATCCTGGTTTCCAGCACTCAAGAGCCAAGAGAGGAGCTGCCAGAGTGGGAAGGCCGGGGGGAGCCTGTCCTCGTAGCGGGGCGGTCCGTCTCCTCCCGACCGGAGCCCCCCGGGGCCCCGCAGCCCTCCGGGCATGGGTCCAGCGCTGGGCAGGAGGGAGCCGGCTGCGGTGGGGGATGGAGAGTGTCTGCAACGTTCTGGGCTTTGGCTCGGCACATCCCCGGCCTCCCACCTTGGGCTGAGCCTCCAAGGCGCCGTCTCCGGCCCTGGGAACTCCCTTCCGCCGGCCGGAGCCGATTGCCTTGGGGAGCCGAAACGTGGCGAATGGATTTGGCGTTGGCAGCCGGAGAGAGGAGCGGATCTCGCCGCCTCCGTGCCCACGCGAGGACCCAGCCGGCCCCTTCCCGGCGCTGTGGAGGGGCCCCGGGATGGCTCCTTCCCCTCCCGGCTCCGTGGTGCCTTTGGAGCAGCTGGCCCTGATGCCAACGGGTTGGGCGCGGGACCGAGCAGGGGATGAGGCAGCGATTCCCTGCCTTGTGCTCCCGGCTTGTGTCTGAGCTCGGGCGGGCGGTGGGAGCTGCCGGGACACCTCCATCCTGGGCTCAGCATCCCTGCCCCACGCCGGGAGCGGTGCAGCCTGCGGGGCTGTAGCTGATGGCAGGACCTAGCAGCAGCCGGCCTCTGCGTCCTCACGCTCACGGCACTGCCCTGGACGTGGGGGGCCAGCTCTGGGGAGTCCTGGCCAAGCGGGGACCCCCTCGGCTCACCCCTCGGCGTGGAGGGGTCCCCTCCCTCCCCTGGCTCCGCAGGGCTCTGCTCCCGTGCCAGCCGGGTCGTCTCCCCCTCTCCCCGCCGTTCTCCATCACTTGCCTTCATGCGTCGTTTTGTGGTTTGATTTTCACCGGCATGTGGTTCCTGGGTCCCCGGCACCCCGCGGGGTCACCCCTGCGCTGGGAGGGATGGCTCGGTGGTGGCGGTCCCTTCCGTCCCCATGTCCACCTAACACATCTGTACAGATTAACTTATTACCCGCAACTCCCCACCCTCGGGTTTTTAGGCTCTCTCTGTGCGCCGGCTGCTCCCCAGCACCGAGCGGTCCCGGGGGGGCCATGGCATGGTGGGGCGGGGGGCTCCTGTCCCCATCCCCGCCGGTTTTGTGCTGCTCCGTATCACTGTCACCCACGCAACATATCTGGGTTTGGGGAACTGGGGGTTGGGGAGGGGGCGGGGGGGGACTGTGTGTCTCGTGTCCGTTTTGGGGTACACTTTTCATTGTCGCTTTTCGGCCGCTCGGCTCAGTGTAAAGCTCGGTGCAGTCTGTGGTGTCCTGGCCCCGCGGCTGTCCCCGTCCCTGGGGTGCACCCGCACTGGGCTGCGAGCTCGGGGGAGAGGCTGGATGTGGAGCCCCCCCCCCGGCTTCGCTTCCAAAGGGCAAAGCCAGCCCCGAGCTGGCCGGGCGGCGCAGGCAAAGGGGAAATAAAAGGTTTGTACCAGACCCGGGTGAGTCAGTGGCTTCACGGGGTGCCCCTCACCTGCTGGGGAGCGGGTTTGAGCCCCTGCGTGGGGCCAGCAGGAGGACGCAGCTCTGTTCACAGCTCACCATCCCGTCTTTGGAAGCTGAGCCGGGATGAAACCTCTGGCAAACGGGAGAGAAATCCCCTGCTTGGGCTGTTTCGCACAGATGCTCCTCTCCGCTGCAGGCTGCGGGGCTGGCAGATTCACCGCATCGAGAGGTGTCAAGCGTAAAAGAAGATGCTGCCTTCCCTGGGGAGCTGGTACCAGCACCCCTGGGGGGTGGGCAGGGGGCTGAGCACCCCAACGCATCCACCCATCAGCGGCGAGGAGGAGGAGGAGGCTGGGGGGGGGCTGCGTGCACGTGCTCGCGCGTGGATAGAAGGAAGGGCTGGGGAACACGGGTTTTTCCCACTGAAAATCACCCGCCGACACCCCGGGTGCCCATTTCGAGGAAGGAAAGTGTAAATCGGGCCCCGCACGCGTGCGACACGTCAGCGTAACGCGCCGCGGCCGCCCGGGCTCGAGGGCTGGGACGTGCTCGCACGTGCGCGCGCCCACCTTTCCCCCGCGGCGTGTGTTTTTCCTGGCGTGGCGCCCGCATCCACGCCACAGCCGAGCTCTCCCCATGCCAAGCCCGGCACAAAAGCTCACGCAAGGGCCTGGAGGCTCGTTTTTAGCACTTCAGTAGCTCAGCGGGGTCCCGTCCTCGGAGCCAGCAGCGGCGCGGGGCCCCCGAGGAGCCGGGGCTGGTTCTGGCCTCAGCTGCTTGTTTTCTCCGGGATGCGGAGCCGGGGACGAGGAGGTGCTGCCCGGCCCCGGGGAGGGCTGCGGATGGGTGCTGGGGTGCTCGACATGAGTCGCAGCCAAAGAAGGATCTCCACAGGGGATGCAGAGCCTGCCAGCAGCCTCCGCTGCCGGAGCGCGGCCCCCGCCTGTCCCCACATCGGGGGTGCGGTGTCACCCCCACGCAGCGCGGCCGTGCCGGGTGCCGGGGAGGGGGAAGCTGCGCTCTGCGGGCTGGGATGGCTAAACGGAGGGGAGAGGGATGCTGTTCTCAGCTCGCTGCCGTGTGGAGGATGCTCCGGGCAGCCCTGGCTGCGCGGGGCCGGCATGGGAGGCAGAGTGTGTGCCACGGCCGCGCTCCCCGGGGGCTTACACGGTGTCCTCAGCAGCACGCTGGGTGCCTTGGGGTCCCAGGGTGGGCAGAGGGGTGTCGGGGGCCGGCAGAACAAGAGGGGAGGGCTGAGGGATGGGAGCCCAGTGCTGAGCAGCCTTCGGGACAGGCACAAGTGATGACACAGAGGGAAGAGCCCCCCATCCAGGGTCAAGCCACCAAGTGCCCCCCGGATGGCGTGCCAGGGGGTTTCTTTCTCCAGCGTTTTCCATGAGGAGCCCAGGGTCCCAGCACTGGGTCAGGGTGCTGGCAGCCGCTCGCCCCCGGACACCCTGCGGTGATGGAGTGGCAGTTGGGAGCAAACTGGGAAACCCCAGGCTGGTGCCGCCTGGGGGTGAGACCACCAGTGCGGGGGTCTCTGTATCCCCCTGCTGCAGGCTGGTGGCAGAGGGAGGTGGCAGGGCACGAGATGGGTGCAGACAGCTGGTAAACCCTGCCCGCCGCGGGCAGCGGCTCCGAGCGGGTCCCCTCCTGGGGTGGGAGCCGGGCTACAAACCGTGGACAAGCTCCTCGCCTTTAAACTGGAGTCAGATTCCTTCTTGCTGGCTCGGGGTGCAGGAAACCGTGCCCAGGAGCAGGTGAGGAGGGACCCCACTCTAACAAGAAGGAGACGCATGAAATTAGCTGGTTCCACTCCCCGCAGCAGGCAGCCAGGGTGTTTTCCACCCGACGCCTTTTCCTTGTCGGAGGAGGGAAGCGAAATTCATGGTGTGTGGCCCCATCGGCAAAGAGAAGAGCAACGGGCAAGCCGGCCCGTGGCGGAATCGCACCCTCCATCCCACGGATGGCGGCGAGGACGTGGGGGACCACGAGTCCATGGCGGGTTGCGTCCTCACGGTGAGCATCTGCGCACCCACTCTCGCCTCCCGCGCGTCCAGCCACGGGTCAGCAACAAATCGCAGGCCGGTAGGTGGGGACTGTTAGCCACGCTGCGGCCAGGAGTGGCCTCAAAAAGTGGGGGGAGGCCATAAAACTGTCCCCCACGCCTCTGCCACGGACCCCCGCAGCATCTCCTGGCGTGTGTGATGCCATCGCTCAGCCTCCGTGGGTGCCGAGGGTTGAGGGGGTGCCGCTGGTTGCGGTTGGGGTCGGCACCCCGGCCTCCCGGCTGCTCTCTCCGTGCCTGCGCTGGGCTGCTGTTCTCACCTCCGGAAAATGCCCCCTCCTTTCTCCCCCCCTGCAAATCTCAGCTGCCGGGAGCTGGCCCCGCTCCACTGCTGCTCGCTCACTCCAGCTGAGGAGCCGGGCCACGCGGCGAATGCATTTGTGCACGGATTTCCCTCCCCTCTGGCTGTCTGCTCCCCATGGTGTCGTTCTCCCATGCCCAGGATAACTTCGGGAGCGCTCACAGGTCCTTGTCCCACTGTCGGAGCCCTGTGCCGTGTCCTGCCGGGACGTCTCTGCTTGGGAAGAGCATTGGGCTCCGTGGTACGGGGATGCCGCACAGGGCAGAAAGCCCAGGACTGGGACAGCAGCGTGGGGAAGGGCTCCGAGAAGTCCCTGCCTTGCACACAGGCGTGCCAACCCCCATTCTCGTGATTTGTGACCGATTCTCACCGTGTTGGTTCATCAGGGTCTGCACCCACCGCTCCCCTTTGCTCCCTCCCACTCGCACCCCCGGCGAGATGCTGCTGGGCACAAAGCACTGGGGGGAGGTTTCTTCTTCTTGTCTCCTGTTGGAGCAATGAGGGTCTTTCGTGAGAAAGCACAACCGGAGGGAAACAGCGCTTTTGGGCCCTGCCAGAGCGGGGCTTTTGAAGACGATGGAAAAAGAGCCTGGGCTCCTATCTCAGCCGGGGAAAGGATATTTTCTAGCGGCTCCAGCTGCCTCTCACTGCCCCTGGCCCGGCTCCTGCTAGCACATGGCTGCAATCCGGTGCTGTCCTGACCAACACGCAGAGCTGTAAATTCAGCTTTAAGCTCAGCGGAGGTAAGTCTCCATCCATCCAGAGATGGAGCGAGGATGAGGATGCGGGGTGGGCAGTTGGATGGGGTTCAACACGAGCTCCAGCGGCACCTCTGGCCCCACCCCATCCCACCCCAACCCGGCCTGTGGGAGCTGAGCCCTTGCCCATAAAAATGCTCCTTCAAACCACACTGGGCACCGTCCTGGAGCCGGCAGCAAAGCTCATGTGGCCTTCAAAGATGGAAACCTCATGGCACTGCTGAAATCAGGCCACCAGGAGCACCGTGCCATGGATGGCCACCCGGGAAAACACATCCATGGGTTTCCTCTCCCCGTCCGCCTTCCTATGACCTACCCCAAAGAAGCGGAGCCACGGGTGATTCAACAACAACAAAACCAAACGAAAAACAATCTCCTCATGCTAATGGGATTGGTTCTGTCCCTACCACGCACATTCCAGCCCGGCTCGAGGGACCGCTCGGGGCGGGGGGGAAGGGGAGGCTAATGAAGCCAAATTATTCTCTGTCTTCAAATGTCAGAGTTCAGCGCGGTGCCGCTGGCTGGACCTGGCGCAGCTGCTGTGCCGTGGCCATGCCGTGTGGAGGCGAAGCACCCTCTCGGCAGCCGGCACGGAGCGCCTGCGCGCATCCAGCCCGCCGCCAAGTGACATGCATTTTCCATTCCCTGGGCTTCATTACTTCTTGGAACGCAGACCTCGCTCGCCGGGCCATGAGGGGCTTCGCTTCCCTCCGTGTTTATTTTCGCTGCCGTGTGTTCTTTTGCCAGGTGAGGAGCGCAGCCAAGCTGGTCAGGGAAAGCAGGGATGTATGGTTGCGGTTTGGCCGGGCGGGTGGGAATCGGGCTCCCTTAAGTGCCGACGCGGCGGCGCGGTGCAGCACCTGCTCCCCTGCAGGCGCTGGAGCCCGTCCCCCTGATTTCACGGGAACGACACGTGTGCCTAACGCTGCAGCACGTGCAGAGGGGATTTGCTGGATCGTGGCCTCGCACCGGTGCCGAATGGCGCCGGGGACGGCCAACGCCTCCAGCCGGCTCCCGCGGGTGCCGTGTGCGTCAGCTCGCCCTGCCGCGCGTGGGAGTGGAAGGAGCCCAAGATTCATCAAAGAAGGTGTTCAGCTTTCCCCCGTGGCTCTGCTCTCTTCTTTCCTGCTCACGCCTGCTCCTCCCGCTCGCTCGTCGGCGTAGGACATGGCAATATCTATGCCTGTGCTACCACCGCTGCTCCACGGGGTGCGTAACGCTGCCCGGGTCATCTCCATCCCGGCAGGGAGGCGATGCTGCTCGGCTGGTGTGTTGTGCCGGAGCCTCGGCAGAGGCTGCTGTGTCTGTTCGGCTCCGCAGCAGGAGATCAGGGACCTGCAGGGCTGGTCTGCGCCCCAGCATAGGTGGGAGCCCACAGACCTCACCCTGCCCGGGGGGTTCGGGTACAACCACATCGCTGGGAGTCCCACATCCCCCAGGGCTGGCGGCCAGTCTCAGCCACAGAGTTATCTGCAGTGGCAACTGGCAGAGGTGGTGCTCAAGGCGGGGAAGGAGAGAGCATCTCACCTTCACCAGCCTCCCAGGAGAGACCAATGTCGTCCCAAGGAGCTAAAACATCTCCAAGCCTGAACACGACTGTGGGGAGACGCAGGCAGGGTATCCCAATGGGGCAAAATAAAAGGGAAGGAGAAGGACCAGCTCAGGCGATGCCGCGGCCTATCTTTACACGGAGAGCCCCGGCTCAGGCAGCACACGCAGATGCACCCCGGCCCGCATGCTTGCCCCCTCCCTGGGCTCACACGCTTGCCGGGATTACACAGGGATTAGCAGAGAGCAGTCTACCAGAAATCGAGAGGGAATAAAACCGGCCAGAAGCGCAGACACCGAAAAAGCCCACAGCAGCCTCCAGACACGCGTGACGAGCAGGAGATGGAGCAGTGTCCCTCGATGATGCTGTGCGGGAGGCAGGGAGCGAGGGGGAGGTCACTCGCAGACTCCTGCATAACAATAGCGAATAAAGGAACGGAGAGGCTTTGTTGTGCTGGGGAAAATCTAGCAAGAATTGGGGGAAAAAAGCCCGTTGTGGCCAGCCGTCCGCCTCCTCCACCCAACACAAACTGCGTGGACCGATAGCGCTGCGAGCTGCGAGGAATTCCTGTTTCTGAGCGCTTGCAGGATGAAACGAAAAGGTCGGAGGAAAAGGCAGCGCTGCCAGCTCATGATTTTGTCATTAGTCTCACAGTGTTGGACGCAGATTTTAAAGCCCCAGCTGTGGGAGTCGTGGGATATGCGAGAGCTTGGCTTGCAGTGAAAGGTACATTGCTAGACCTCATGTTTTATAAAGGGGGGGGGGAAGTGAAAATATGACTCAAATACATCCTGATGGCTAAAAATGAAGATCAGAAAGAAGAAGAATGTAAATAGTTTGGAGTTTATTCTTTTTTATTTAACGCAGTAAGTTAGACTTGTGATTTTACAGGCAGACCACCGCTCCCCACAGTAGGAATACCAGGACTGCCTTGATATACTGTGTGAGCAGGATAAATATATTAAAGTTGTGCGAGTTGCTCAGATGCTGTGCAAACGCTGGTCGTAAAAATCACCTTAGATATAAGGCAGGCTCCTTGGGGAAGGGGCTAAGTGCACTCAACAAATAATGAATAGAAATAAAAATAAATATCAAATGGCCCATAAAATCAAACAATAATAGTAACTAAAAAGTTCCTGGATTTGCTGCGAGAGATAAAATCCCATCAGCAGCATGAAATAACAAGAAATACCCCCTTTTGGTTCCTTCTCCACATGACACAAGTCAGCACGCCTGGTCACCAGAGTAGTTATGGAATACATCTTCCTTCCAGCGTCTTATAAATGCATTTTTCATGCTTTGAGAGACCTTCTGGGGTTCAATTTAACTGGGATCTGGGGAACATGTGAAAGGCATTTACAGCATGCGGCACAGCCCGGTTTTTCCTGCAGGGGAAGCAGAGGTGTAACGTTCACAGCTCCCATCCGCCGACCCACCTGGGGTGGAGAGGTCTGCAGCGAGCGGGCAGCCCGGCCAGGCTATCCATCAGCAGGGCTGCTTTATTGCCGTGCATTTATTGAACCGAAATAGATGCACTTAAAATAGCTATATGGACCTAAAAATACTAAAGGGAAAGGGTTTATTTTAAACCTTCTAAAGAGGGGTGTGTGCTGGAAAGTTAAAGCTACAGAAAGCGGCCCCAGGAGAAAGAGGAAGGTATCAAATGAAGCAGAGCCGGTGCGTGAGGAAGGAGGACAAGCACGAGGGGTTGGTAAGGAGGGGCAGGAGCCCCCAAACACCAGCAAAATGCACAGAGCAACTGGAAAGGCGGGGGGAGAGCTGGGGCGGGGGCCATGCAGCTCCGGCTGGCAGGCAGCACTGCCCGGCAGAAAGGGCATCAGGGTGAAACGCCGGGGATGGAGCGCTGCGGGCTCTGCCGATGACTTACAGCATTAACTGTCATCCGCTGTCTCTCCCGCGTCTCCTCCTGCTCTCCCCACACCTCGGCGCGCTGACATCTCCTCTTCTGCGAAGGTCGGGTCTAAAATAACAGGGCCCCGAGGTCCTGGCTGGGGTCTCCGTGCGCTGCAGCAATACAAATAGCAAATTAATAAGTGCTGCTTCCCTTTCTCCCAAAGGTTTTACGAGGCTTAATTAATGAATGTCTGTAAAACGCATTTGGAGCCGGGAATGAAATGTGCTGTGGAAATGCCAAATATTTTTAATGCTCCAGCAGATTTAGAAGGTTTAAATAAGAAAAATACACAGCTTCGCCTCTGAAACAGATTGCTCTCCTTGAAGCAGAGGGCTCCAGAACATGAAGTTTTCATCAGGCTGACTTGAAAGAGTATTTTCACGGCTTTCCAAGTGCGTTTATTCTCATGTACGAATTCCCCCTTTCCTTTATACAGATGTGGACACCGAGGCATGGGAAATCAAAGAAATTTACCCCCGGTCGTTGGCAGAGCCACCGCTATGAATAATTTCCTGATTTCCACTGATGACTGGAATGCCCTCTAGACCGTCCTCTCTCTCCAGATGCATGCCGGCTTTAAAAATTACACGGAACCCGCGATGCTTGGCCTCGTCTCCGCCGGTTGCTTTGGGGAGAGCCGGGAGCGACTCTGATGCCGACCATGTGTGGGGACGCGGGGCGGCGAAGGCATCTTTGGCACCGAGACGGCGCAGCAGGAGCACTGCGATCTCCGACGACAAGACTGCACCCTCTGGAGGGTACTGTTGCTCTTGCACAAAGCGCTCATGGCAATAAAACCTGGTCCATCATCGTCCAGATGGTGTGGCGGGAGGCTCCGTCCCCAGGGTGATGGGGAGCAGGGTTGTCCCCGCAGTCCTGGGCTGGCCGCATGCACGATGGTTCCTGCAGGAAACATTTAATGTCACTGGTTAAATCCTGAGGGAAAGCGTTAAGTGCTCGGGTGCAGGCCACGGGCAGGGGCCATCGGCTGCTGTGGGATAATGGTCAGCTGGGGGGTGCTGGCATGAGGAGGCCCATGGTGGCCTGTGGAGTGGTGGCAGACCCCTGGGACCCCTCAGCCATGGGGCAATGACAGGCCCCTTTCCGAGTCCCCACGGCCATGCGGAGGTGACAGCCCCTGGGACCCTGCAGCCGAAGGATGGGGACAGACCCCTGGGTCCTCTCAGCCATGGGGCAGTGACAGCCTCAGTGACCCTGTGCAGGTGACAGACCCCCAGGCTCCATGGCTGGGGCATGGTGACAGTGTCCTGGGACCCCTCAGCCATGAGGGGGGTGACAGGCCCCTGGGCCCCCTCAGCTGAGGGATGGGGATGGGCCCCCAGGTCCTCTCAGCCACGGGGCAGTGACAGACACCCCTGTGCCCCCTCAGCTGTAGGGACGTGACAGCCCCCGGGTCCCCTCAGCCACGGGGCAGTGACAGACACCCCTGTGCCCCCTCAGCTGTAGGGAGGTGACGGCCCCCCGGGACCCCGCGGCTGAGAGGCGATGACAGCCCCCCGGGCCCCCTCACCCGCGGGGCGGTGACAGCCCCCGGGGGCGGCGGGGCGGCGCCAGGCCCGGCGGGAGCAGCGCGGCTCCCCGGTTCCCGCCGCGGGCCCCGCTCGCTCCTGCGCCTTTAACGCGGCGGCTCCCGCCGCCTCCCAGCTCGGGGCCCGGCGGCGCAGCGAAGATGGCGGAGTCCGGCGGGGCCGAGTTCGCCGCGGAGCGGCCGAGCAGGTGAGCGGGGCCCGGGCGCGGCCTAGGCCGGGGGTCCGGGCGGGGCGCGGGTGGGGGGAGGCCCAGCCCTGTTGGGCCGCGGCGGCGGGCGGGGGCCGGTAGGGCCCGGCGGCCGCGGAGCTTCGCCGCCTTCCTCCGGCACCCACAAGCACCCGTGTATTCATTTATTTTCCCTTTATTTTTTGGCGTTGCCGCTCCCTGGGAGTCCCGGTGAGGCAGAGAGCGCGGCCCGGTGTCCTGTGGGAGGGGGGTCCTAAGCAGGGCCTGGCAGCTGAGGGTGCTCTGAAAGATAATAATAATGCTTTCCCCGGTGGAGTTTATGAGGAGGAAGGCAGAGGTTTGCGGGAGGCTCTAAAATATAGCATATAATGAATCACACCTGGACCCCGCTTGGGTGGGGTTTGTAGAGCTTTGTGGGTTTATAGAGACACCAGGTTTATAGCTTTACAGGGACAGCAAGTTTTTGGTGTTTCAGGCCTGTTCTGTTGGGCCCCGTCCCCCCCAGGCTGCAGACCCCTCCCTGGGTTGCTGGTTTTGGTCCCGACGGGGGTCACTCGGCCCTTCGAAGGCAGCGCGGAGCTGGCGGTGGGACCCAGGAGGGTGCTCTGGGGTGGGTGGAGGTGCCACCTTTTTGTGGAGGAGTTTCTGTTCCCAGGGCTTTTCTGTCCGTCCTCATCCGAAAGTTGCTGTGTTGGACAGTGTTCAGAAAGTTGTGTGGTCTGTCTCTCGGATGTTACGCTGTCAACCTGTCACTTGGCTTCAAAGCATCGTTTATCCTCGATTTAACTCTCTCCTGAAATAACCACCCTCTGTGTCACTCTGTGGAGAGGGAAGCTCTTAGAGTCATTGTTCAGTGCTAGAGAAGCCTGTCTGAATTCTCACCTTATATGTATTATTTTTTTTCCCCTAATGACCGCCTGTGTAAACTATATGCTGCATTGCCTGGGGCTTTTCATTTTATCTCTCTGCACCTCCTTTTTCTTCCCTCTCAGAACAGGAACAGCAGCACTTCTTTCACACGGGTCTTGGTTGGGCCGCTCGCTCGCCGCTCGGGAGTTTCTCGGTGCTGGGTGTGTAGCAGTGAGAAATGGAAGTAATTTGTTTCAGGGCCATGATAAATCACCCAGACTGGGGCTGCAGCAGTTTTGTTCCCTGAGCTGTAGCTCCGTCGTGTTCCCTATCGCCGCGTGTTTATTTTCTTTGTTAATTTTAAAGTAAAGCTCGTTGAAATTTGGATACTGCTTCTTGTTGGTCGTTAGTCTTCTGTTTTAAAAGATGGATTTATGGGAGAATACAGGGGAGAAACCTGGTGTGGGACATTGGACATGCCGCATCTCTCTCTAGAGCGAGAGGAGAATTTCAAGGGCATTCCTTATCAACAACGATTCCTTGTTAGGTGCTTCCACTTGTGACTTTTTTGCACTTACCGAGTATTTACTCTCTAAGGCAAAAGTGCAAAGTCCTCTCTTGCTGTTACACACATGCCATTTCGGTGGTGCAGTTACTCAAACAGCACGGACAGAATTTCCATCTTTGGAATTGCTACCGCATGGCTGATGCTGGTTACCCATAAGTATGCTGGCTTCCCCAAAGCAAGAAAATTAACTTGTCTGCTGGGGATCCTGTGCTTTCATTCGATAAGGAGCACGCTGTGCCAGATGGTATGGACAAAAGCTTTTCAACACACTGATGGCATGAGATAAGGGCGTTGCTGTGCATTGAAAAGCAAACGGCCCAAGTCTTCTATTTTGAATAAACCTACCTTTTTTTTCTTTTTTTTTCTTTCCTTTCTTCCTTTATGGGTAGAATTTCATGAGTTACAAATGGGTTTCGTATTCTACTCCCAGCCCTCAGTATCATGTGGAGGGGGAGTTTCAGGCTACATAATTCACGCTGTAATACTCTGCTGCTCTTGAAGATATGCTGAGATTGGTGAGCAAGTAAGTACAGAGGAAACGATGAAATCCGCCAGTACCCTCCGTAAGAGAAGCTCTCTGTGCTTTAGACAATAAGGCGCGTGAACTCTGCTGCAGTGTTGGTGAGCTAGGGTGACAAACATCTAGGAAAAACATCTTTTCAGATGCTGGAGAGGATGTTACTGTGCAGGCCTTAAAGCAGGAATTAATCAGGTTGTCCAGACAAGCTGTTGAGGAGAGCAGCGTGTGTCTCAAATTGGGAATAATCCCTTGAAGAAAGGAAGGCAGCCAGGTTGTATAAACGCTTTTCAAAAACCTCCTTAATATTGTTGCACGCTGGCGTGTTTGCTGAAAGCGGTCCCACCTGTCAAAACCAGAATGAATGGGCGAGGGAGACCTGCGGGTCTTCCTTATCTAAAAGTACATGTGTCTGGGTTCACATCAAGAGAAAGTCGACCTGAACTCCCCTAACCTTATTTCTTCTGAAGAAAGTGATGGGAGAGAGAGCAAATGTACGGGAGGATGGAGTAAAACCGCGTCGGGGGAGCATAATGGTAAGGGCTGTGAGTCTGCCTTGCTTTTGTGCTCCTGTAATCATATATAGCTTCAGTCTTCAATCAGGCTTTTTTTTTTTCCTTTTGAAACTGTTTGAAGTTTAGTTTTGTGTGGTTTCTATGTTCTATACTCTGCCACATGGCAATTTTAAAACAGATTTAGTTGTTAAATCTGGTAGACGTGGTGTAAATGTTTACGCTCTAATTGAATCACTGTAAAAATAACTGCTGCTTTCTTTTCTAACATTGGGAGACTTCTGAGCTGGAGGTTTGATTTAGACCAAAAGTAAAATTCAGTGGTTCTTTAAAGGTTCTTGTCTTACCTCCAAGTGTTGTGTAGCATTAACTGCTTTGTAAGGAAGAGCGTTGCATCACGGGATGATGGCTAAGGTGTCTTTGCAGTTTCTCATCTATGTGGAAGATAAATGCTGAACTTGCACAGAAATCAATTTTTTAGGAGAAGCTGTTGCTGCACTTCTGGTGGTCCTGGGTGATTCTGTTCAGGTGATGCAATGAGGGCGGCACAAAGCCTGTGCCCAGCTGAGCTGCCCAAGGAGCTGGGAAACATGATGGGATGTTTAGGATGGGCACAAGCCTGTCAGAAGGTAAGTGCGGAGGACTTAGGTAATGAGGGAAGCAGGCTACGAGCAGCCGCAGCGGTAAGAGGATTTGATCCTGGAACCGAATTGGAAGCTGTGCTATGATGCCAAGTGCCAGGGCAGCTGTTCGCATCTGCTAGAAAACATGATTTCTTCAGTTTACATTAAAGGGATAGTGGGTTTTTCTTCTCTTGTCTGTTCTTTCATCGTTTTATGTTGTTTTGCTTGAGATGCCTCGCTGCTCCGAGGCAGCAATCAGGAGGGTGGAGGTACAGGGAGAGGAGAGGCGTGCTGCGGCTCACTGCACGCTGTAGTACCTACTCTGCATGTAACTAGTCCTGTCGTTTTTATTGCAACACTGCCCAGAGGATGCAATCGGGTGCCGCAGAAACAGGCTGAGACAAATGCTGCTCTGACTACCTTGTAGTCTGATTTTGAAGCTTTTCTAAGTTTTTCCAAGGCGTGGAGCAAAGAGCCCGGTATGGTTGTGTGGGAGAAGGTCGTGGGGGGATTTGCTTGGCGGGGAGAACTTTGTGCCCTGCTAGGAGCTGCTAGCAGAGCTGAAACGGGCTGTCCCCAGCAGAAACACGACCCAGACGTTGTTGAACTGTGACGAGCCGGGAAGTTGAGACAGGTCCCGACGGATCTTTCGATGAAAGTGGCGGTAGCTGTGCCACAGATCAGCTTCGCTCTGCTTACGAAGGCAAAAACACGGTGCTGGAGTGGGTTGGATGGAAGAGTAGGGGTGGAGGGAAGAGCAGGGTGGTATCTAGAAGGCCAGCAGCTAAGCGGTGCTTGGGGCTGGCCTGGGTGTCACTTTTGGGGTGGCCTGGGTGGCTCTGCTGTGCTTCCCGACACCACTAGGTGCCTCTCGGCCTTTGCACAGCGGCTCTGCCACGGGTGCTGCTGGGAGAGGTGTGCAGGGGATGGTGGGCGCAGAAAATACCTGCTGCGGCTTCGGGCTGCTAAAACCATCGCGCTGGTGTGTTGTAAAAGGATGGTTCTGCTTTTTTGCATATTTTTTTTTTTCCGATTCAGCATCACTGTAGTTTTCCTTTTTCTAGAGCCAGGGGTTGGCAGGGTTTGACCGTAAGGGCATATGGTGGGGGAAAAGTGGAAATGTTTAAGGCAGCGGTGTCAGCAGGAGTATCGAGTGTATAAAGAGCCTGTACTTAGCCGTGTACCGTGGATACACAGGCAAATTTTACGTGGTGTAAAATCCACCATCCTTCTGGGGGTCCTCGTGTGGCTGGCTGCGCTGGGGAGCAGCAGGGAGCAGCTGACTTTCTCATTGCTGTGATACTGCCTGTGGCTGCCAGCGTAATTTATATGCTTAGAGTGATTTTTATGTTTGCTCAGTTTGCTCCTGGCTCAGCGGGATTAGGTTTGGGGCTGACAAGAATATAATAATGGTAAAATTTTAGGGTGTGGGGGTAGTATCTTCTTGTTCTCGGTCATTGTAAAAACACAGGTTGAGATAGTGGGACAGAAGGATGTTGTTAGTGATGGATGATGTGCGTCACCCGCGGCGGCTCCCCACGCTCTGCTGCCGGAGCGGGGTTTGAGGCAGGACTGAGAGTGACTCGGGAAAATCCCTGTACAGAATAAGATCCTCTGCGCTAGCTCTGGATATGGGTAGAGAGAAAAGAAATGGCAGATCCTCTAAATGGTCTTCTCAGCCTGACATTTTGTGTCCCTCCAAGGCCCTGGTGCCACCAGTGTGCAAATTTGGGCTCACATAGCCCTTTCCTGAGAGTTGCATTGGACACTTCAGTTGCTGAATGAGGAGGACGAAAGTGATTTTCCCATTTGTCCCTGCACCGGCATAAAGATGACTCTGGCTCTGTGACAGAAACATTTTTAAGAATCGTGTTCTTTCTTTTTATTCCCCCCCCCCCCCCCCCCAATTTGTCCTGGGTACAGCACGTACTGCCCAGTAAGACGTTGAAACTCCATGAGGTGGCACAGAGTTTAATGTGTTCAGATATTTCGCCCTCCGCTTTTTCTTTTTTTCTTCTGTGCTCCAATGCTCCATTTTACCAGGCCAGCCAGCTTTTGACAGACATCCAGTTTTATTAGTGCTTTTAGCAGAAACCAAAATCCCACCTCCTTTGGCTTGCGGACAACCTACCGATTGAAGCCTGGGAGCAGAATATATCTGTGTGTGTGCGTGTGTGTGTCTGCTGGGCCCTGTGTGAGTCCAGCTCAGAAAAAAAAGAAAAAACAGATTTGAAAATGTGTCTGGGATGTCTCAGGGGACAAAAAGTAATATTAAAAAAAATAATAATAATTGAAAAGCCTCTTCCTTCAATTTGCCGCCTTACCTTTGCGTTATAGGGGTTCCTCGGTTCCAGCTTGGGAGAAGTAGGATGCGGATAAGCAAATAAGGGGATCAGTAGGACCTGGTTCAGAAAGCATTTAAAAATGAAATATTAAGGTACCTCCTCACTTCTGTGAAATATGTCTTTAATTGCTGCTTTCACCAAATGCAAGGCTGAATCAGGCGTGGGTGGTCGGGCAGTGGAGAGCGTGGGAGCCCAGTGGTGCCCGGTCCCGTCCCAGCGTTGGGCAGTCCATCTTTCGAGACCTCAGTTCCCTCTTTGTGAGACGCACCAGCCTCTCGCGTCCCTTTAATACAAATTTTAAAAAAATCTTAGTTTGTTGGGCTTTGTTCTGTTTTAAAATAGCGAATGTTACTTGTTCTACCTTGGCCAAATGTTAACTTCCCTTAAATTTTGGAGTGTAAAAGACAAAAGACGTGACTTTTCAAACTTCACTATTCAACTCCAGGCATTTTACAGAAGACCATTTATTTCACACAAAGTATTACTCCTTCTAAAACTCAGACCGATTTATAATCTCTTTATTTGAGCACTCCAAATTGCTAGTCACTTCTAAATAGAGATATTAGTTTCAGGCTTTCTACTTGTATTTATTGCCTTTGATGAAAGAGAGGGTGTCAGGAGAGGAAAATGAGTGGAGGCAGAGGAGAGAAATAGGAGAAATTAAGGGAAGGGGGTGGAAAAGGGAACAAAGAAATCGATTAAATTATTTTGCTTGCATATCTTTCCTAAGGATGATTATGTTTCTCTGGGAAACATCCCCTTCATTCGATGTGTTAATATTTAATTAGTTGCTCATCATTAAGTGCTTATTGTCGTTGCTAATTTGGACAGGGAAGCGGTGGTAACTGTTGTTTCTGATGGCGTGCTGCTGACGGTCTCGCTTGCTGCTGCGAATGTAAGTAGGTTAACAGGGCAGGTATTTTTAAGGCTCATCGCCTGGCAGCATCTAATCTTCCTCGCACCCAAACTTCAAGGAAACCCCTCGTTGCCTTTTCATAGTGGGGTGCAAAGGCCACGGGAGCATCGTCCGAAAGTCCCAACAAGACTCTGTGAAACAGCAAATCTGCAGTAAAGGCTTTAGCCTTTTTGCCCTAACGTAACATTTGTTAGTGTGAGGTGCTGAAAACTCATTTTCATCATTTGGGCATGTGATACAAAGCCTCAGGATCTGAAATATTACGGTAACCATGGCTACCAGTGACTTATCTGAGGGAGTTTGACTTTTGTTTTGATTTTAAGTGTCTTAATTGTAGTTTAAAAATCAGAATCTGAATGTGTTTTTTACTTAGGCATGAAACTAAAGGCATTAAATGATTTGCATTATTAAAATATCTATAATGCTGCCTTTCAAAGGTTCTTAAAGAAGGTCCTTAATATTCATACCCTATGTTCTAAATAAAGTTACTCTTCAGCTTTATGCTAGTTCTCCTGCTCTCGCCATAAATTTCTTGCAGGCTTGAGTGCTCAGAAGGTGCCTCGCTGGTTATTTTGCAATCCCAAGTCTTTTGTTTATCCACAGAAAAGCTGTGGCACTGCATACTTGATGCATGTGAGCACACACACACACACTCTGCTGCTTTTCCTCCCTCCTCTCCTGTACCCCAGCCATGCCCCGCGGGCTCCTACCTTTAGAGCTTGTGTTTGCTGGAGAGGCTGGCTCTTGGAAATTTGCCCTGCTTAGAAATCTTGCCAACCCCCTTGAGTTTCTCCTGTATGAAAAATTACTGAGCACCACCTGCTCAGAGAGTGGGAAAACGTGGGTGGATATTAGCAAGGATGCTGAACTGGGATGGAGGGCGAGCCCCGCTAGCGCTGAACTATCCCTCCTTCCAAGGAGGACCATGTTATGAAAGGAGAGTAGGAAGATGACAGGCAGTTGTGTAGCAAAAGATTTTTCTTATTTAATTCAATCACTGAAATGTTATAATCTGGCCGGGTATAATTCTCTCCATTTGTACTTGTGCAGTAGTTGCAAACATGCTGAAATATGAACTCATGCTTGGTAAGCCTTTAATTCCAGCTTTGATGTTTTTAATCATCAGTGCAGATTTGGTAAAAATGATTCATTAGCTTGAAACGCATCTTGGATTACACGTGATGTTGTGGAGAATCGAGGAGGCAAAGACAGGGGACGGTTGTTCTTTGGGATGTTCTTTGTGCCTTATCTGAACTGAATCTTGAAGTATGGCCCTTAAATATCTCTCAGCCCGTCAGCTTTAGAGGCCTCTTGGGCGTCCGGATACCTCCTTGCTGCATCTGTTTCTGGTCAGAAAAAGCCAGCAGTCCTTGCTCAGAAACGTGTCGGCTAAGGATGTGGTCAGCGTGCTTGGGGCAAGGATGAGCACATGGCCAGGCTCCTGCAATAGGTACAGCAGGAGAATTTCTGCGCTTGTTTGCCTTCCCTGCCCGCTGTCTGGCTGGAACCACTCCCTTAACCCTTGCGTTAACATTTTTCACAAGCGTGCAATGTATGTACAGTTTTGGGTTGATTTTCCACACGCGACGGTCACGTAAACCATGCTGAACTCTGTCCTGCAGTGACTGGAGAGGATTGAAAGCAATCTGGCTTCAGAGCAGCGGCTTGGAGACAAATCCTCAATCCCATTACTTGTTCCCTGGCAGTCCCTTTTTGAAAACTGGGTACCAGTGATGTTATCGGAGTCTTTGGGGCTGCTGCCCAAAATGGATCGCCCTTCTGAATCAACGTGTCTGTTGAATTCCAGCTGCCCCCACCATTCGTGCTATGGACGCAATCACATGAATATAAAGATGCCTTTCACTGCTACAGCTATTTCCATGTGGAAAGTGGGATTTCTGTTCCGGTAAAGTCACCTTTATACCAATATTCATGTTAGAGGCCTTGATCATGTAAACGTTTTCAGATCCCCGTGCAGGTCATTGTGGGACCTGTGGGATGTGCCGTGGAAGTGCTGCTTGACGTGAATGTGACTTTTATGTTTCACATTTTTTCCAAGGATAAATTTGACTGGGTGCAGCCAGGCACACTTGACCCTGCTCCGAGCTCTCATGCTCGGTCCCTGCCGAAGGATGCTCTGGCCACAGAAACCTCCGCAAAGCTCTGCGGCAGGGGACGGACGTCGCTCAGTGCTGTCCTTTTGAAGACAAAGATGAATAAACGAGGAAAATTCCAGAAACTCTCCAGCCCTGCCTCCATCAGAAAGGGAAGGGGGAAGGAGCGGAATAAACACTTTCTCACTATTGTGCGATGAAAGGCTTTTATCTTGAAGGCATGTTCTGTACCGCTGAGGAGTAGATGCGACTCTTCCGAAGTTTGTCTGCAAGGCTCTTTCTTCTGTAACAAATTGTTAAGCAACAACCACGTGGCATATTGGGATCTCCTGTAAGATAGGCACAGCCTCACAAAGGCACTTTCAGATGTTGGACGCTTCCTTTTGTGCCTTTCTGACATCCAGCCGCTGCCTCTCTTCTTCCCCTGTTCCTAACGCAGCGCAGGGAGCAGAAGGCAAGGCCGTGCATCATGCCCGCAGTACGGCAGCCTGGTCCGAGCCAAGCCTGCTGTTATCACAAATCCCTTTTTACTAACCGCCGTGCAAACAGCGTTTTGTTGCTCTTTTCTCCCCTCTCCTCCCCCCGCTTTGTTTTTTTTGTAGAGTCTCTCACTTGATTTCTCATGCTTTGTGTGGATTTTATTTTGCTTCCAGCTTATGTGTTTCTTCTAAACTGGACATTATCGGTGCTTTTCTCGCTGTTTGGTTTTGTTTAGTTGTTTGTTTTTTCCCCCCCCCGGAGGATTGTGTAATCGTTGGTTCCTTTTATTCTATACCTGTAAACAGACAAAGGAATGAGTACAGGGAGTTTTTCAGGGGTAGCTGCTCACAACTACCTACCGAAATGAATCGCACATGCAAACATGTTTATTCCAGCACAGAAATATCTACCTGCCCAAATTTAGTCCTCCATCTACTCTAAACTTACAGTCTGGTTATTAACAGTGCCTGTAAAAGTTAATTGAGAAAAAGGAAAAGAAGCGGAATGTTTGTTCAGGTAAGGCTTGTTGTTTGAAGAGGCACCCGCACTGGGCGCGTTGTGGATATAGTGAAAGCAATCCTATATGGGTAAGCCCTTAGGCTGGGAAAAGGAATATTTAAAATTGGTATGAAAAAAAAACACTGACTAAATTCCCATGAGAAAAATCCTGCAGGAGATCGAGTCTAATGAAGTTACAGTAAACTCGGGAGTTACCATCTCCCAGATGAGCCGCCGGAGCTCTCTGTGTGTATTTCACCTGTCCAGCGTGAAGCAAAATGGGTTTGCGCAGTGAACTATACTGTGTTCAGAGGCAAGATCGTTTCCTTGCTTGTGCTCGATGTTTCCTCCAGCGAATCAAAGCCATTGTTCCAGAGAGGAGAGTAAAATGAGTTTGACGTGATGAATATTCATGCACTCGCTCCCTCCAATCTCCTTCCTCTTTCACCATGGGAAGAGCTGGAGTGGATAAACGTTTCTTGGCTCACGGAGTAGTGGATAAAGGTCTTGTCAGCAAGTGACTTTTTGCTAATCCTTTTTATTATAGGAAGGATGTTGTAGCTGGACTCTGCTCTCTGAACTAAGAGTTTTTAGCATGCTTTGACTTTAAGGTAGGAATTCCAGATCTGTGCTACAAGAAGCACAGCTGACAGGTATCACTCATCCCAGTAGGAACTCATACTTTTTGAGGAATTTTGAGGCGCGTTCCCAAGCCTGAGTTTTGAAACAGGCTGCAAAGATTTGATATCTGCATCCTGCAGCATCCCAAAGAGCTCCAGAGCTACTCGCACAAAGCGGCTGCCCTCGCAGTGCTCTGATGAACATCACAGATTTCCCCTAACTCGCCTCTTCTGTAAAGCTTGCAGGAAATTGCAGTCCGATAAGTTGGGCAAGTAGCAAGTCCTGTCCATTGTTCCTTATTGTTTGAGGATTGTTTACATCCCTTTTTTTGTTATCCCATCTCCCTGACTCTTCTCTGACCTTGCCTACTTGTTTCGTCCATTGTGTGTGGCTTTTGTTGTTGTTTAGGTAGTGAACGCTCAGGGGCAGTTGTTAGCAAACGATGGGATTATCTTATACAGCCCCTAGCACACTGGGGCCTGGTCTCTGTATTATTTTTTTGGCTCTGTTGGTATATTCTACCTAAATAATAATAATAGTAATACCCTTTAAGCGCAGTACTAAGTGCACCCTCCCACTGCGGGCTTGGGAGCAAGTAATGCAGCTTTCCAGATTCGGTATGATCTGCTTGGGATTTTTTGTCACACTTCCATAAAATAGTTCTTCAAATGCAGAGACCAAGTAGCAGGATACCTCTGAGAACACAAACCCCATCCTGAATACTGGTCCTTGTGAATGTTTCCTTCCCAGGAGGGCTTGGATCTTGATCCTGAAAAGTAGTTCAGGGCTGGATTAAATTTGTAAATAAATTTAGGATTTCATGCTTCTGTTGGCGTGAGTGGATCCCGTTCAGAGGGCAGGGCGTGCTGGCCCGCTATTGCCTTGCTCAGGAAATCTGCAGCACAATTGTAGTTATTTTCGGAGGAGCACAGAGCATCTAATAGTCTTTTCCACTTGTGCAGAGATACTGCTGATGTTCACCTCCAAATGCAGCCATCTCGCTGACAAGTGCATCTGAGGCCAAGTGAATGAATCTAAGGATGATGCTCTCTGCGCTGGGGAACACGTGCGAGAGGCATTGGGAAAACCAAGGAAATATTTACACTGGGAGGGGACTGTTTACAGTGCAGTTCAAACAGTTGACGTTATTTAGAGCAGCCAGTGCTATGTAATATTTTGCTTTTGCTCTTCTCATGAGGGTCGGGCGTAAGGAAAGGATCAAATGGGGCAAGCAGGGCCGTCCTTGGACGGTACGGAGTATCTAACAGCTGCAGTCAGGATAGGTGGTGAGAAGAATAAGCAACTGTGATTCAGTCTCGTGGTTGAAGTCAAGGTCAGGGTGGACTCTGGGGTGGTTGTAGTGTGGGGACACCAATGTTCGTTGGAGATTTTGGCCCTGTTAGCTGGTGTTTGGATGGTCTCTGAAGCCCACGTGTGCTGCAGCGTGACGGGCTGTCAGTAATGCGAAAGTATAATTTAAAAATTTGGAAGTCTCTTTTGCGTTGGGAGAAGGGAATACAACTGAGGTACTGATGTCATGATGTTCTGTGTGGCTGTTGAGCTGGGAATTTGCGTTCAAACTGCTTCGTGTTACAGTATCTTCCCCAGCATGCTTTGTAGGTATACCACATATTGTTTTAATTTCAAACCAGCCTGTCTCTCTTGTTCTGTTTTTAGCATGGCTGACAAGAACAGCACCCTGAAATGCACGTTCTCTGCTCCTGGCCACAGCACCACTCTACTGCAGGGACTGGCCTCGCTCCGAGCTCAGGCTCAGCTGCTTGATGTCATCCTCACTATAAATAATGAAGTGTTTCAGGTTCATAAAGTTGTCTTGGCTGCCTGCAGTGACTATTTCAGGTGAGAATCCGATAGGAAAGCAGGCATTTTTACCTTTCCCATTGGTTTTCCATTTCCCAATCCTCCCCCACCCCAACCTTCCCACTGCACCCCAGAAGCATACCCACGCACAACCCTCTGGAGGGATGTTTTGCCCCACGGATGCCAGCGGGATTACCTGCAGGCATGTAGAAGCTTGGAAGTCAGTCCTGCACGCAGATGAGGTTTGTGCGAGGGCTGCTGGGCTCAGACGCAGGTTCAAGCCCAAGTCTTGAACCCACCTCGGGTGGGTGCTCTGCCCGCTGAAGGAAACAGGCTTTTGCCCTGCAGCTACTGGAGCTGATTGCGAAGTGGCAGCAAGGGTTCTGCACTGAGTCATCCCATTGAACGGTGGTGCCCATTGTAAACGCACTTATGTTATCTTTAAATACCACTGATCTGTCTCCAGCCCTCACTGTTCACAGGCTGAAGACCGTGAAGCGCTTTGTGTGTGCGTTCCCCAGACCCCGCCCCGGGAGATAGGGGAGAATTGTCCCACCTTGTGTCGGTAGAAAACTGAAGCATGGAGATGAGTTTTCCCAGCCAAATTAATGCAGAGTGAGCCAATTGCAGAGCAGGAAACTCAGTCTTAAGTGAAAATATGTATTCATCCATCTTGCCCCTGTCAAAATCCTTTGTAATGATCTCTGGCTTGGAAGGACTTTTGAGTTAGGGATCTTTTCTGGCAGCACCAGGAGCAGCGTCAAGTGAGGGGCATGCTGGAGGTAACGGGTGTAGGGGAGGTTCAAAACACCAGAGAACTCGACCCGGGGTGTTGTTCCAGAGTGCAGGTCGTGGCAAGTGAAGGGTGGAGAAGGGCTGTCCGGTGGGGTTTGCAGTCCCCTGACGTGTAGGTTCCTTCCTGACCCAAGCAGATCCGTTTGCTGAGCAGGTAACGGAGAGCCAGGGACTTCATTATCCCTTGGCACGTCTCCTGGATCCCCTCACCCATTTCTTCAGCCGCTCCGATGATGTCTGTCTTGTGTATACACACATTTTCTAGGCTGTTCCCTTCTCTCTCCCTTTGCTAACACAAACCTTCCAAGCTTATCACTCTCCCTAACAGGCATGCAATTAATGATGGAGCTGATCTCCCACCAAATGCTAATAGCACTATTTGTATTCATAAATGCTGTATGCAGTGCCACTGCTAGTGTGTTTTCACTGTCGAAATATAATTGCTGAGTAGGTTTCTTGTTATAACTTCTGTGGTGCTAAGGAAGGTTGTCCTGGGGAACAATGGCAGAATAATCTAGCTTTTGAAAATACTCTGTTTTTATGCAGAAAGGGGGAGGGAAAAGAGTGAAATTGAGGCATTTATATAATCAGCATTTTAGAACCATAACACTTTTCAAAGGAATTGCGTTCTATTTGATGATTTGTCTTCATCACGGTAACAATAACGCTTTTCTTCCCTTCTGCACGTTCAGCTCTGTGTAGCTAATGCAGGAGCACACACATGGCTGCGTATCCTCTGGGGCAAGGGATCAGGGCCGCACGCTGTTCTGTGACATGGGATATGCGAGGGGATTTTAGCAAAATGCGCTCATCTGCTCTATGGACAAATAATTGCGAACAGTATTCCTGGTCACTCGGTTACAGAAAGCTGATTTCATATGCAGATATTTCCTTATTTAGGTCATTTAGGATTTCTTGGGTTTATGCTGGACGGCAGCAGGTTTTCTAGCCTGGTTTGGACAGGAAACTTGGAACTCCTGTCTTTTGACAACGTTCCCAAGATATTCCTTTATTCCTGTGTTGATGCAGAAGAGCAGGGTCTGTTCAGCAGTTTTCTGACTAACTCGCACCTTAGAGTCCCTGCAGCTTCCTGGGGCAGCTCTAATGACACCGTGCCTTCACAACGAATTTACCTTTCTGATGGAAAAGAGTAGGTTATCGATGGGGGAAAAACCAGCCCAAATTGTGCGGGCAGCTGCCAGCAGTTTAAAAGGTCTTTTGTACGGCAGTCTGTAGCCTTGCTGTGAGGTGTGTGTCCGCGAGTGGTGAAACTCCATGTCCCTGTTCTTCCAGCAACCTGCTTTGGCTTCCCCCGAACTGCTCTGCTACTGCTTGTTGAATACTACACAGAGCACAAACCTTTGCCCCCGAGCTACCCATATATAACAAAACCTGATGAAATTTAATGTAAACGTATAAAAAAACAAATGTGCAGTTATGTCCCCATCACGCCCACAGGCCCCGTAGCTGGGAAATGCAGCGCCGCTCTAGAAATGCGGTTTACGAGATGGCTGTGCGCAGTCCTTGGCGTGGTATGTGCTTCCTGTGGAATTTAGAAGCCTCCCAAGGAGGTGATCTAGGGCCTAATCTCTGCGTGGCCTGGTCAACTGATGTGCTTGCAGCTGTGCTGTAACAAAATCTTTTTTTTTCCTTTTTTTTTAATTGCCTGTTAGCCCCCTGCCGTCGTACTGCAACATGACAGACGTTTTCTGAAGTGGCTGCAACTCCTATTTTCTTAAGGTGTTGGGAATGAGCCTTGGAGGGGAGGTTCTGTTGTGATTACCAAAGCTGTTCCTAAGATGTGTTGCCTCTGCAATATTTAAGCCATTGCATAGTTACCCGACGATACAAGGGGCTAGCTGAAACCTCTGCCGAAAGGCAGTGCTGCAGGCAGGCTCAGAGGGTCGCAGGCCTCCTGAACACGGGTGACTTCTGAAGTGTGTTCTTTCTTTGTGCTCCAGACCCTGCATACTTACACTCTTAGGGAATGGTATCCAGTCTCTGCTGGTGCAGATCCCGTTGCATTCTTTGGTTGTCGAATGTCACGGATTCATTGGTGTCCAGCGCGCTGCGCTCACTGCTCTGGTAGCTCTACCTGCTTTTTGAAGCTTTGTCCTGTGGTCCACGTTCTCATAGCTGAATGTTAAATCTTAGTGCACTGTTTATGCAAGCTTTATGTAAGTAATTGCATACTCTCATTTCTCCTGGCTCAGTCCTGGCTCAAGGATTTAGCCTTGATTTATTCTTCCCCTTCCCCATCCTCCTTAAGAGAATCAGCATGTTTGAAAAAATAAAATAAAATTCTGAAGCGATACATCATTTTACGTGTATTTAAAGGGGGGAAAATCTTTTGTTTGTGTTTTTGACCTCCAGGGCGATGTTCACGGGCGGGATGAGAGAAGCCAGCCAAGATGTGATCGAACTGAAAGGTGTATCTGCAAAAGGACTGAAACACATAATAGACTTTGCGTACAGTGCTGAAGTGACTCTTGATCTTGACTGTATTCAGGATGTGCTGGGAGCTGCTGTCTTCCTCCAGATGGTGCCTGTCGTGGAGCTCTGTGAAGAATTTCTGAAGTCCGCCATGAGCGTAGAAACGTGTCTCAATATCGGGCAGATGGCCACCACCTTTAGCCTCGCATCCTTGAAGGAATCAGTAGATGCATTCACTTTTAGGCATTTCCTCCAGATCTCCGAGGAAGAGGATTTCCTCCACCTGCCACTGGAGCGCCTCGTTTTCTTCTTGCAGAGCAATAAGCTGAAAAGCTGCAGTGAAATAGACCTCTTCCGTGCTGCCGTCCGCTGGCTGCAGTATGACCCAACGCGCCGTGCCAATGCCAGCCAGGTGCTCTGCCACATCCGCTTCCCGCTGATGAAGTCCTCGGAGCTGGTGGACAGCGTCCAGACCTTGGACATCATGGTGGAAGATGTCTTGTGCCGGCAGTATTTGCTGGAAGCCTTCAATTACCAGATCCTGCCCTTCCGTCAGCACGAGATGCAGTCCCCTCGGACCACCATTCGCTCGGATGTCCTGTCCCTCATCACCTTTGGTGGCACTCCCTACACCGATAACGACCGCACAGTGAGCTGCAAAGTCTACTACCTGCCAGATGCCAGCATGCGCCAGTTTAAGGAGCTGACGGAAATGGAGGTGGGCAGCAGCCACTCCTGCGTGGCCGTGCTCGACAACTTCGTCTACATCGTAGGCGGGCAGCACCTGCAGTACCGGAGCGGCGAGGGAGCTGTGGATATCTGCTACCGTTACGATCCGCACCTCAACCAGTGGCTACGCATCCAGGCCATGCAGGAGAGCAGGATCCAGTTCCAACTCAACGTCCTCCACGGCATGGTGTATGCCACCGGTGGGAGGAACCGGTCGGGGAGCTTGGCCTCGGTAGAGAAGTATTGCCCCAAAAATAACGAGTGGACTTACGTGTGCTCCCTGAAACGCAGGACGTGGGGGCACGCTGGAGCCACGGTAGGAGACAAATTGTACATATCAGGTGGGTATGGCATTTCAGTAGAAGACAAAAAAGCCCTGCATTGTTACGACCCCGCCGTGGATCAGTGGGAGTTTAAAACCCCAATGAACGAACCCAGAGTTTTGCATGCCATGGTCAGTGCAAATAATAGGATTTACGCTCTGGGTGGCCGCATGGACCACGTTGACCGTTGTTTTGATGTTTTGGCTGTGGAATATTACGTGCCTGAAACAGACCAGTGGACAACGGTGAGCCCGATGCGTGCAGGTCAGTCGGAAGCTGGCTGTTGTTTACTAGAAAAAAAGATTTATATAGTAGGAGGGTACAACTGGCATCTGAACAATGTTACAAGCATTGTGCAGGTGTATAACACAGAAACTGATGAATGGGAAAGGGACCTACATTTTCCAGAATCTTTTGCTGGGATAGCATGCGCTCCCGTTATACTGCCGCAGGTAACGACCCAGAGATAACCACGCACGACCGTGTTGGCCCGCGAAATCACCTCGTGTTGCATGTTATCAGGATGCCGTGTTGTTTCTTTGTTGTTTGCAAATGGTATTGTGCATTTTGTGGGTGAGGGAAGGAGAAAAATAGCTTGCGTTCCCTCCTCCATGAAGTCCCTCCTCCCCTTCTGTAGTGTTCTGGCAAGCGAGTTTCATCAGGAGCACTTGTCAGCTAGTTAGACTTAACAGATGTTACAGCTGGAAAAAGCTTTTCTCTTTTTCTCTTTTTTTTTTTTGATGGGGGGGTGCATTTTGCCAACTTTTCATATTTTTAACGGTGTCACACGTTGTAAACATTGGCAGCTCAGGAGTAATTAAGTACTGTGGTATGTTTCAAAGAGTTCAGGTGTGATTTTTATTAATAGCTTCAAAAAAAAAAAACATTGTATGTCGCTTTGTTGTTTTTTAGCAAACAAAAGAAAACCAAAACCCGTATAACACACTGACCTCCAGAAGCAATAAAGGGACAGTGAGAGCTGGGAGAGCTCAGGTGCTTGGGTTGTGAAAGCATATTCTTGCTTTTCAAAGGTGACTTTTTTCCCCCCTTCCTAAAAGGGGAATACTTATCCTGGCACCCCTCTGGTCTCCATTGGTTCTTCATTGCTTGGGTGACACTGAAATTCCAGATCCTTCCTCACCCCCTCCAGATAACAGCATGATACTCGGGGCCAGAAGTGCTCCCTTAACTGGGGCATCCGGAGTTTGCAACACTAAAGCCATGTCGATAGCTTGATTACAAATAAAAGGGCATGATTATTATTGGGGTTTTTTTTATAACTGCCAAAAATGCATTGGCTTCACTGGCAATAAGAGCTCTGCAGCTCTTCCTCTGGGCGCCCCACGAAAGCAGAGGGCGCCCGGGGCGTCTGGTTCAGGACCCCGCTGCCTTTCCCGTCGCTCCACCGGTACACCTTCATCCATCCCCTTTTTGTACAGTAAAGGAGGTGGGTGCTACTTGTTCATAAGCTTGACGGTTTTCTCCCTTGGCTTGTAAATAAGATCCTTGGCATCATAATAGGGTGGAAGTCTAAGTAGAATGCTTTTTTTATTGTTGTTGCCAGTGAGTATTTCAAATCAAGAGATTTATTTTAAGATGACTCTGTCATTTTTGTAAAATCTGTGTTTACTGCACAGACTAATGTTACTTCCTGAACTTTCCTTTCTTCCAAGCCATTTTCTCTAATTAATTTGACTGATTAAAGAATTGAAAGTTTCTCCTTTTATCAGGTATTCTGTTTCAAGGGCTTTGTTTTGTATCCGTATAGGTTGGATTTTGATGTATGCACTCTTCTTTTTAGAGAAACCGTTGCATTCTGCTGTTAAATAAATACTCTGCTGTAACCTTTAGACACAATATATAATGTCTGTTTTGCTAATGAATCATTGATCAGGGCCGTGTAAAGCATGAACTCCATACCTCAGATTCACTTAAAGATATTTTTCTCTAATAATGAAATTGAAGCACCTTTGGATATGATCCGGTGAGGACACACGCTCCTCAGTTCAGCTCTGCATTCTACATTTCAGATGAAATGATGCATAGTTTCATCTGTTCCTATCTATTTGTTGGTTTGCCAATAATAAATTAATGAAAAGTACTTGTTGGTGTATGGTATGCTAAAGTCAGTGGGCAAGCTCCGCGTCCCAGCTCTCAGGCAGTTAATTTACTCCATTCTCTGCTCGTTTGGTCTGGCGGAGAAGCTAGGGACACTGCGGAACAGGCTTGGCAGATAACAAGCCCATTTTGAAAGGATGAAATGTAACTCCATACGAGCTTCAATATTACAAAATAATGGATTTTCTTTTTTTTTTTAATGCTTCCGTATGTTTATGATGAGGGTACTTTCTTAGGTTAGTAACAAATGGAAGGTTACTCGCTTTCCTATTTGCGGAATACGATTAATCTTCTTAAGAGTGTGTCATTCCTTCATCATTGCTTTCCTAAAATACTTAAGTATTCTTCCCTATTTTATTTAAATTTTTCTGCCAAAAGGATTTCTGCGGCAGCAGTTGATGGTTTGGGTGTTCTCTGATAACCTGGGTTTTTCTGAACGTGCAGCCGTAGTGCTCATAAGCCCCACCAGGTCAGATGGCTGGAGAGAACCCATGCGATGACCGCAGCTGGCGTCTCTTCATGAGGAAACCGTGCTTTATTTTTCCCTTCAAGCCTTGAAGGTATGTGTGTGTCTCTCGGGGGGTAAAGGGGTGGAAAAAAAAAAATCCTTGAAAAAGTGAAAAAGCACGTTTGGTGTCACTTTTAAGGTCAACCTTGCAACATAAACTTAACCTCCGTATCCATTCCTGTTGGAAGGGTGGCTTTGCAGACAGGAGGATACACAAAGCCATTCTGTAACTGTATTTAAAACACAGACCAACTTGTTGCAGCAAACTGGCCCGGTACCCACATTCCCATTCCCTGGCACTGTGGAGCGGGGGCTGGGAAAAGTTTCCAAATTCTCTCACTGAGACTTGCAACAACGCGCTGCTGTGCACCACCTCTCTTTGTTACCGGAATGTTCTTTTTATAGCGATATAAATAATTATTTTTCATAACATTAGCTAGAAATATCCTAGCTGTTCTAAATTTAGCAGAGACTGGCTAAAATATTTGTGGAAGTGCGTATCATCCATATTGATAATAAAGTTTGTTTTACCCCTGGTGAAGTATGTAGTGGTGGCTCTGGGCTGTTCCATGCGTAACCTGTCCGTTATTCTGCAAATAAACGGGTTTGATTCTTTTGCTGCGTTCAGCAACTTGACAACGAGCTGAAGGATTCTGCATAAATATCTGAAGTGATCGCGCTCCGGGGCTGGGGTGGAGAAGGCGCTTTGCAGGATGCCCTGTGTGCACAGCAAGTGGCCTGGGCTCCTCTCTCCTTCAAGAATGAGCAAAGCCGGATAAATGTTTGATTGCACTCGGAGTCATTTATTAGTCTCAGAGCAGCAATAAACATTATAGGGGTAAACCTGATTTGGTACATTTTAAAATACCCTTGAACAGATGGGGAACAGTAAAAGCGCAGCATCATTAGTTCTAGGTATTTGCAGAGTATGCATGTCCCATTAGGGACTCCTGTCATGGCCGGGATAATAGCTTCTGTCTTCTCTGATGTTTTATGGGCCTGAAATTGTACTTAAAACTATAAAGAAAGAAAGCACTAGAACTCTTGGCAGGGTGCGGAGTAGCTAGAGATTGGGAATGTCTGCATCCTATTAATGGTGTCATTGACCCTCTTCCAGAGGGTCTGTCGGCTCGGCAAGCCCACTGTCATTTCTGCCTATCCTAGAACCCGGCTAATTCACGCAGACGTGTCCTAGCGTTCCTACCGGGGTCTTGGAAGTTTAAGAGCAGCGGAAAATTTCATTTCTTTGATTTACAATGAATGAAGGCGCTCCCACTAGCTCTTCGTACCCTGGTGCTGATTTAAAACGATGCTGCGCAACAGCAGTGCTCGGGACCTCGCGTAAGCCACATCAAACCCAGTCAGACGTTTCCACTTCCATGTCTGTGATAAGGTCTTTAGTTGCTGAAACTCTGCAAACTTTAGGGACATTTATCATGCTAGGATTATTGAAGCCAGACTACTGTCAGAATAAATAAAACATGTTTCCCAGTGCAACTCTAATTATGATTTTTAGCCAGTTGTGTAATGTGCGGAACTTTATTTACAATAAATCTTCCAGTTGCTTGCATAAATGAATGGGATTTCATCACTTGTGACTTAAGGACCAGGAAAAGTTAATGTGGCTGAATAAACGTACAGTCTAGCCTGGGCGTGTTGGCGTGTCAGGGAGCAGAGCTGGCTGGTGGTGCCTTCCTGAGAGGGCTCAGCTACCTGGAATTTCACCTGGGAGCATATATATCTCTCTCTGTCTCGCACGGAGACATCTCTCCCTGCAAGTTATTTTTTACAGAGACAGCTTAGATTCTGCTCTGCATTTTAATGGTGAGTAGGCACAGTATCATCCCACAGGCTCCAGAACTTTTGTTTCTCATTCCAAACTAATAACTGAGTTTCAGTAACACAAGTTTGGCACTTTTCAGTTAAATATTTCAACTTTAGGGAGTTTCACAGCGAAGTTTTAAAATTTATTTGTGGGGCGGGTACGATTTCATCTGCTCCAACGTTGAATGTTCCATAAAATGAACACGAAATGTGCTTTCTGCTTGGAAACAGCTGCCGGTTTAGCAGCGCAACCTGAAATTAGCCTCAGATCGTAAGGCAAAGGGTAAAGATTTAGTAGAGAGCGATGGTGGGGGCCTGCCGGAGGGCAGCATCGGAGTAGCGGGTGCAGTTTGCAATGGAAAGTAGAAAAGCTGTTTGAGTAAAAAGTTTTCAGAAGTTTTTTACAAGCTGTAGAGAGCAAATCAAAGGTTCTTGGCTCGGTCCCTGAGGCTTTGCAGTTGCTATTTCGCACCCAGGCCCCCGTCACGTAATTAGCTAGACCTAGTTTATATGGCTTCTTAAAAAATGAAAATCTTTTTTGCTTGTTTATGCAGGCTACCAGCCAGCCTGCTCCTGGCTACGCTGCCTTATAGCTGGAGCGATTCCTTTGAAGTCACTGGCGTTGCACGACATTAATGCTGGAGTACCTAGAGCAGAATTGCTCCTTTTAGCTGAATTTAATGTTTTTGATGTATATCATCCGGTCACAATGCTTTGAAAAATGTACTAAGAAGTATTTTACATATGGTTATCTGATGGTTGTAATCAGGCTGCTAATCAGTGTCTCCCTACAAGTTTGCAATTATTAGCTTTAAATGCATCCTTCGTTTTTTGTTTGTTTTTTCCCCCTCGTTATGGCCTGGGGTCTTGTTTAAACATGTGATCCTCCTTACGGATGCAGATTTACTCCTTGGCACAATCAATACTTGCATTCAGTCCTAATGCCTTAAGGATAGTGGTTTACAACTGGATTTAGAAGGAATGTATGAATTTCACTGAGGTTTGGAAGAGGGAAGCTTGCCCTGCGGTGCAGTTAGCGTGTCTGGACCTTAATTTTGCACGGTTTGGAGTTCTCACGTGATGGAAGCTTCCCTACGCCAAAAGCGTGTACTTGCTGTTTCTTAGGAAGAAAATCAGAGTGTTTACCAGGGAAGGGGGGGTCAGGTTTAGTCCTTGGATGAGGAGAGATGCTCTCCAGGTGCAAGGACGGGTAGGTTTGCCCGTGAGATGTGCAGGCTCTGGCACCGGGCTTGAGGCTTTGCCATGTGGCATCGGAGTCTTCCCAAAAGCCCATTGCATTCTTCTGGACTGCAGGTGGAGCAGTTATGCTGGGGGTAAGAGCAGGAAGGAAGAGGGACCCCATCCTTCCCGCTTTTGTTGGTAGTACTAACCTAGAAATGCGTCCACCCATTGTACCATGAACGACCGTAAAAGCAAACCTTGATCCCCGGCCAGATGTTGGGCAGGTTTTCAGCTGAAGGCTTATAGCTGGCAGTGGAGAACCTCCTGTTTTCACAGTGAAAAACAAGTTGTTACATTCCTTCTGAGGCTTTTTCAGGACAGCAATTAGAGTTCGAGTGAATGACTCGCTGCTGCTGATCCGAGAGGCCCGAAAGGAACTTCTTAGAAATGCACTTTTCTGGAGGCACTGGATCCTTCATCTGCAAAGCCCAGAGCCTGCGAGTAGCGCCAGGCACCCCTTCTGCGAGGCCCTTCAGGAGGTGTTTCAGCCCTGTGCAGAGTTTGCTGTTAAATACACGTGTAGGTATTTTGCCGAAATAGGGTATAACCATGTGTGTGGAACTGCCATGTACTGATGTGCTGAACGGCTGTGGCCAGGTTTGCACTACAGACTTTGCAAGAGAAATCTGCCACTGTCCTTCAAAAATAAAATTCATTTCTCCCCTGTTGGGTTGTCCCGGGTTTATCAGCGCAGCTTGTTTTTGCTTCGGTAGCAGGAAGGGGGAGGGAGAACTGAGGCACTTTTACTTCGTGGCTAGGATGCGGTTCGCGAGCAGGGCTGCACCGTAGTGGGGAATCGGTGTCGGGGCAACCCGCCGTTCCTGTCCCAGCACAGCCATCCTCGCCGAGACGTGGCTGCGCTGCCTTGGCACACCTCGGTGTGCAAATGAAATGGGTGTGTGCGGGGCAAAGAGGACAGCTCAGTCCCAGAAGCCAGAAGAACGGGACTGCTGTGGGGCGTGCTTGGTCTCCTGCGGAGAAATGGACCTTTTGTCGTGCTCCTGCTCGACTGGGAGTGAAATGATTGTGACTCAGGAGGTGTCCAAATTTGGCTGGTGTGTTTGACTGTTCATCAGCAAAAAATACCTGTACCTGCAAAAAAATATACTGAACTCTCTTTCAACGTTACATTTTATTTTATTTTTTAGTACCCTCAGCATGAAAATTAGGCCTTTAACTTGTAGGTAAACATCCGTCCTAAGGCATGGAAGTAGCAGAGCTTGGTTTTGCGCTGGGATGTGCAGCAGAGGAGCAGGCAGGGAGTTGGCTCCCGGAGCCTGCGAGCCACAGCTGAAGCGGATGGTTCATGGTACTGTATTTCTGCTGGAGTTTAGTAGGAGAGAGCGGGACAAGGCCTGGCGCTTGTGCAGTGTCACACCAGGGATTGTTCCCTACCCTGGAACTGCTTTATTATACACAAGTGCTCGGGAAACGTCGGCAAAAAACTTTGGATTTCAAATCTGTTACTTGTGACCCTTTTAGCACACGTCTCTGAAGCTGAACCGTTAGACTTAGAAAATATTTTCTGCTACTTTATATATAGAATATCACCAAATTCTCTGAAGTTGGACTTGACAGAAGGCTATGGAAGGAACCGTCTTGCTCTCTGACATGCTTCTCTGCCTAATCTACGGTCTGATTTGCAATGCTGTAATCTCTTAGTGGTAAAAAAGTATTTCCCGGTTTCCTGTTTGTTTCACTAAAGCACACGGTTCTTACCGGTGCCTCGCTTTTTAGCGCTGACTGTGAATATACCCGCATAGAAGACTTTGCCTGCCATCCGAGTGTTATCTTTGGAAAGACATGAAGTGGCTGCCGCTTTGCCGGCTCACCGCATCACCTTAGTATCAGGGGAATACGGTTTGCTTCAGTGTGGCGGGAGGCCAAGCTTTGATTCTGGGAAAAATAACCGTAACAGAATCCTCTGCGTGGTTGCCAAAGTATTTCAGAGCAGCAGAAGATAGGACTTGTAGAAAGGAGAAGAATATCTTTTAGCGGCCAGTGTTTGCTCGCTTTCTGTGATTTTTAGAATTTACAGGGAATGGTAAAAAAAAAACCCTAAACTGGAAGGATGACAAAGGAATACTGGTGTAGAGAGCAGAACTGCGAGCTGGTCTGCTTGGACTGCTCAGCAGATTCGATGAGTGGTGCAAAGGGGGTAAGTCAGGTAATTAAGGAATGGTCACAAATTCCAAGTGAAACAGGAGAATGTTTTCCGACTGAAAGCACAGTTTGCAGCTCAGTTCAAAATAGTGTTGGAACTAGGGACGTGGTGGACTTCACAGGATATTCTTCTCTGAGGATAATGGGAACATCAACAGGAACATTAAGTAGGAAGTGTGAGAGATCAAAATCTTTGTGTCTGTAGGGGGGAAAAAAAAAAGTCAGCTGATTTGTCAATCAAGGCACAAGCTCATGCTGTCTGCTGTTGTGTAAGTTGTTCAACCTCACACCTTCCTCTGCAGCCTCTAAGGGAGAATACGCGAGTGGCTGGATCTCGTCTGCCAGAGCGATTCCGAAGGACTTGGAGGATAACAAAGGAGCGATAAGTAAACACAACCTCCTCCCCGCAACCCCTTGCTCTCGCCTGCATCTGCTCGAAGAAGCTGCAGGTTGCTCAGCGAGGAGTTGTCTGCAGCAAAAGCAGATGTGAACACAACAGCTCGGTCCTCCAATGACTCTTTGTTTGCTTCAGAGCAAAGCTCTGATTCTCAGTTACAAGAAACTTGTTCATAACGCGTCTGGAAGGCTGGGGGAGATAGAGCTGCTGTCTCGGGGGATCCCATCGCGGCTTTCGAGCGAGATCAAGTTGTTCTCACATGGCCCCATATGTGCTCAAGGTGAAGACGGCAGGAGACATAAATAATACTTATGGTATGAGCTCATCATTTTGTCAAATGCATGGCATATCTCCTTCGGTGGAGGAAGAAGGAAACCTGGCACCCGTCTAAAATGTCTCCTTGCCAATGCCTTAATGCAGTCAAGATTTACATTGTCTGCTGGGTCATGCACTTAGCAGCCATTCAGATCCACCCACACCCCAAAACGTGGAGCCGTGAGTGGGTGAGAAATTCCAGAAGCAACTCGGCAAACACAAATGTTGTGTTGAAGGGACGTTTTGTTACGCAAACTGTTTTAAAATCGGAGAATTGAAGAACAGAAGCAGGGTCCAGGTTGCACGCTGGAGTTCAATCTGATAAAGCTGCGCAGGCGAAACAATAAGAAAAGGGAGTCGTCTTGAGGGAGGAAGTTGTAACCCCCCCTCCCTGGCCATCTGCGTTCCTTCCCTGCGAATCACAAGCAGGAGCAGCCGTCGGAGGGGAGATTTTGCAGCCGTCGGAGGGGAGATTTCACTCTCTTCAATCTCGGGAGACCCAAGAGGGGAAAATTTATCAAGTTTCATCTTAGGCACTTAATCTTTTGGTGCTGTAGAAGAGGCAGAGTGGCAGCCGGGTCTCTAGATGTTTGATGTTACCACCTATGGTATTAAATCCAGGTTAACTCAACAAATTATTTATCATCGTCTCGCTTCTCGAGCGAAAACAATGTGGACAATAGGTATCTCAGTGTTAAATCTTTATGATTGATATGCTTTTAGCACGACAGGCCAATTTTGCAGGTCATATGCCATTCATGTACACAGCTAGAGGGTATTTAAACAACCGGCACGCATATTCAGTTATTCCCGGTGAAAAATGCAAGAAGTGGTTAGACTAACATCTGTCAGGAATGACAGAGGAAGGGCTGATCTTGCCAGCGCCTGGATGTTCTTTTAAATCCCAGCTCTGCTTTCTGCGATGGTATCTCCCACCGCGGTATAAACTTGTAAGTGCAAGTTGGCAACTAGAATTTAGGGTAGGACGTGACTTTGTGGCTAATGCTAATCCCGGCAGTTGCTGAACTGAGTTTCATCCATCCATCTCTAACAGCCTTGCAGCGGTGGATAATTATAATCTCTTATTTTTCCATGGGCAGGAAATGCTTATAAATGACTGGTAAACTGACTGAAGCAAGGCCACAAAGGTGATCAGTAGTGGAAGTCAGAGCAGTCTGACTTCTTTGATCTGGTAGCTCAGCCGTCACGGGATTTGGTTACTGGAGCAAGCACCGTTCAGGGGCAGAGCGATGCACCAAAAAAAAAAGGAGACTGTCCACTTTGTCTCTGTCGCTCTGTAGAAAAGAAAGTGTAAAGGGCAACGCGTGGGTGTTGGGAAACAGTCCTGTCAGGATTTATTACTGCCTAATGCGTGTGTCCTGCATATCGCAGTGCTTTGCACCCAGCTGATGTTAACACAGCTGGAATCAATGGCTTAGCAGCCTCAGCTTGTGTTTCGAAACAGCTGCACTGCCTCGAACTGCCCGCTCGCATCCCACCGGGTCAGCTCTGCCCGTCGTCCCGTCCCCGGGGCAGATGCGCTGCGTCCCACACACATCCCCGGCAGCGTCAGCCAAGGTCCCGACTCCTCGGGGAGGGGAAACGGCTCTCCAGCGGTGTTGACGTAGAGTTGGGGTTCACCGAGAAGAAGTTCTGCGTACGCGGAACGCCGCGGGAGAGGGAGAAGGGTGGAGCTGGATGTGCTTGCAGGAGTTTGGCAGCAAAGACACAGTTGCGTGGGGAGACTGCACCGCTGTGTTCTGCAGAGTTCAGCACAGAGCTGCGGTGGCATCTTCCACTTTGTGGTACAACGCACCTAAACGGATCAGGAAAATGGGAGACTTTCCCAATTCCTAAACCTTTGCCAGAAATTCTTTACTTGGTATCCTGGTGCTAGATTTCCGCTGTACAGGTATTGCCTGTCTCATAGCTTCACCTACCTTATCGTGCAGGAGGAGACAGCAATTGCAGAGTAGGAACTGTTGCTTATCTTAAAAGACTTAGCAATGAATGCGTAGCTTGTTTTCCTCTCCCTTTCTCTCCCTGCTGCACACGCTGCTCCGTTGACCGCTGGCAGGCGGGTGAACAGAAGCTGGCTCTCTTTCTCACCTCGTGCCTCAGCAGAGTCCAGCCTGATCTGTGTGAGGTGCTGGGACGACTGGTTTGTTCAGAAGATTCTTCCAAGTCCATTTTCTGAAGGAGGGAAAAACCTCTCAGTGATTTTAGACAGGAAAAAAAAAAAAAGTAAAATTGAGGGTTTAGATTTTTTGGTTAAAATATACGTGGATTTTTAGAGATTTGGGATTTACCTCCCACTTCAGAGTAAGGTCTTTGCCATTTAAGTGCCCAGTGGGGACACATGAAGAAACAACCACCTGGCATCACCCATTCATCCCTCACCAACCAGGCCAAGCGCAGGGTCCTGCACCTGGGTGGAGGCAATCCCAGGCACAAATCCAGGCTGGGCGGAGAATGGCTGGAGAGCAGCCCCGAGGAGAAGGGCTGGGGGCTGTTGGTGGATGAAAAGCTCCCCGTTGAGCCGGCAACATGCGCTGGCAGCCCAGAACCCCCCCGCACCCTGGGCTGCATCCCCAGCAGCGTGGGCAGCAGGGCGAGGGGGGATTCTGCCCCTCTGCTCCCCTCGGGGGAGACCCCCCTGCAGTGCTGCCTCCAGCGCTGGGGCACCAACAGCAGAAGGACACGGAGCTGTTGGAGCGGGGCCAGAGGAGGCCCCGGAGATGCTGGGAGGGCTGGAGCCCCTCTGCTGTGGGGACAGGCTGAGAGAGCTGGGGGGGTTCAGCCTGGGGAAGAGAAGGCTCCGGGGAGACCTTGGAGCCCCTTCCAGTCCCTAAAGGGGCTCCAGGAAAGCTGGGGAGGGACTCTGGAGCAGGGAGGGGAGCCATGGGATGAGGGAGAACGGTTTTACACTGCAAGAGGGGAGATTGAGGTGAGATATTGGGAAGAAATTCTTTGCTGTGAGGGGGGTGAGCCCCTGGGCCAGGTTGCCCAGAGAAGCTGTGGCTGCCCCATCCCTGGAGGGGTTCAAGGCCAGGTTGGACGGGGCTTGGAGCAGCCTGGGCTGGTGGGAGGTGTCCCTGCCCAGGGCAGGGGGGGGGCACTGCATAATCTTTAAGGTCCCTTCCAAACCATTGCATGGTTCGAGTCTGGCCCCGCGGCCCGGCCTGCCGCGGAGGCGACCGCGGGCGTGAAGCCTTTCGCCGCGGGAGCTCCCTCAGCCGCGACGCGCGGGGCCTGCCCCAAGACGCCTGGCCCGGCCGGGGCAGCACAGAGGCGGGGATGCCCACAAGCTCCGGAGAAGCACGCTACGGCCCCAAGCGAGCCGCCGCCCCCGGGCGAGGCCACCGCGATGGCGGGGGCCGGCGGAGGGACACCGGAGCCGCCGCCGCCGCCTCAGGGAGCCCGGCCGGCCGCGCGCATGCGCGTCGCGCGCCCCCTCCCCACGCACGTCGCCGGGGAAGCCCCTCCACTGCGCACGCGCGCCGCCTCCCGCGCGCGCCGCCGTCGCCGCCGCGCATGCGCCCCTCCGCCCCCTCACCGCCCCCTCCCGCCCCGCGCCGCCGCCGCGCAGGCGCCCTGCGCGCCCCCCCCCGCCCGCCCCGCCGGCCCGCCCGGCGCATGCGCGTCGCCCCCTCCGGCGCGGGGAGGGGGATGCGGACGGGGGAAGATGGCGGCCTCGAACAACCCGCGGAAATTCAGCGAGAAGATCGCGCTGCACAACCAGAAGCAGGCGGAGGAGACGGCGGCCTTCGAGGAGGTCATGAAGGACCTGAGCCTGACCCGCGCCCACCGGGTGAGACGGCCCCGCCCGCGCCCGCGCGCGACCCCCCCCCCCCCTCCGCCGCCGCCGCCGCCTGCCCGCCGCGCGCGCCCCCGGTGGAGGCGGGCGAGGGGGGGAGGGGGAGGGGCGGTGCCCCCCGCGGAGCCCCTCGGCCCGGGGGCAGCGGCGGCGCGCGGCGGGCGGGGCGGCGGGCAGCGCCCCCTGGCGGGGGCGGGCGGCGCCCTTGGTGCGGGGCGGGAGCTCCCCCCTCCCGCCATCACCCCCCACCCCTCGTTTCCCCGGTACCGGAGCATCCTCCGGAGAGCGGCACCGGGGCGGGTCTGGTGTGTGTATGTGGGAGTCCCCGGTCCCTCCATCGGAGGGGGGGCTCTGCCTCTGGGCAGCCCCCTCACGTCCCTACGCCCCCTCCTATGTGCCGGGGGGACCTCTCTCGTCTGGGACGGGTCTGAGGGGGCGCCCGGTTCCTCACCCCGGGACAGGCCCCGATCTGAGGAGGATCCTGGTTCCACACCCTGGGTCTGAGGGGGGGTCCCGGTTCCTCATCCGATATAGGCCCGGGTCTGAGGGGGGGGACGCCCTCAGTTCTTCACTCTGGGATAGGCTCCGATCTGAGGGGGTTCCGGTTCCTTTGCCCAGGTCTGAGGGGTGGGTCCCGGTTCTTCACCTGGGACTGAGGTGGGGGTCCCGATTCCTCACCCAGGTCTGAGGGTCGGTCCCAGTTCCTCACCCCAGGACAGGCCCGGATTGGGGCAGGGGGTCCCAGCCTTGCACCCCCCTGCCTAAGGAGCGCTTCCCTGAGGGCCCGACGGAACACCCCCGGCTCCCTCAGGTATGGAGGGCAGGCTGCTGCCCCGGCCGCCCCCCGGTAAAGCCCCTATTTCCCCGCTGCGGGGGCGTGCGGGCACCGAGTGCCCACGGGAGTGCAGAGACCCGGCGGGAGCTGCCGGGACTTGGGTGTCACTAATGTTGTTCCTGTTACACTCCGGTTGTCGTAGGTGCAAATTGCTGCACTTCCAAATCCTCCCTGGCTTCTGGTGTCTCTGCAAAGCCCATCAGCAGAAATTCACAGCGTAACAAATGCCTTTTCTGGTTTCGGTGTAGGGATGTCAGAGCTTTTCTCTATGGTTTTTGTCTCACCTGCTTAGGTCAACGTTTTTGTTTTAAACTGTCTAAAGAAAATTTACGATCTTGGTTGTGGCTGAACCTTCGTGGGAATGGGAACAAGAGAACCTGCAGTCGGCTTTGCAGTAAAATGTTTCCTTTTATTCCTCCATGTCAGGATAGGGGTAAATATTTGTTTTGAATTGGTGGTGCTGCTGGTGAGATGTAAAAGAAAGGCTTGCTGCTGCTGTCAGCTGCTGCTTGGGAAGGCGTGGGGCTGAAGCTTTGTTCATGCTGAACTATTTGTTGATGTTTCATAGAGGATGCTGTCAGAGTTACTGTTGGAGTTAGTTGAGAGCAGCGTGAGGACAATATAGAGATGTTTGCGGTCACTGAAGTTGTCTTGTTTCTTGCACCTCTGTCATGTAGCTCAGTACCCCGGGGTTTTGCCTTTTGGTGGTCAGTCCTCGGCCGCCACTCGAGAGCGGGGTGTTCTTGAGAGTTCTTGAAGTCTGCAATTACAGGTTGTCCTTTGATTAACTCTGACATTTAGCATTCACCTGCTGCAAGAAAAGTTGGAATCCTAATTCAGTTTCTCCCAAATCTGAGTGTTCCTAACCCAGGTTTTGCAGATGGAAACCCATCTCATTTTCAAGAACCTGGTATTGAGAAAAGGACCCAAGATGAATAAATTTTCTGAGGATTCTGGGTACTGAAGTGATGGAAACATTGACCAAATAGCTGAGTAAAATGTCTCCTTTGTAGACTTTTTCTTCTAAATTCCATGATTTCATCTGTGTTTAAAATGCAGTTAACATGCAGCAAAAAGGGGTTAAGCACAACTTTGCTGTTTGCTCTCATTTTCGTTTGGCAACCAACACTTTGCTGTCAGTTTGAAAATGTGTTACTCAGTTTGTGGAAGCAGCCCAAAATTTCTGTTGCCTTTTCATTATTAGTAATTGTCTTTTTGCAATGTTTACCATCTTGTCTGTTTTATTGTTAGTTACTGGTGTAGCAGAGGCAGAGAACTACTGTTCCACCATTTCTTGTGCATACACAAGCTGCTTCTGAGCTTGCTTTCTGACTTGGTAATCTTCCACCTCTTTATGCTGTTTGGTCCATCTGAGATTTTTAAGTTATGATACATCTTTCTTGCCCAGGAGAAAACAGAGCATGATATTAACTCCTCCTTTCTCTATTGCCCTCACCATTCAGTTGGGGAAAAAAAGGAATACTTTTGAAAAATAAATCACTTTGGTTTCAAAAGTGTTCCCCTATTCTCGGGAGCAGCAAAGTCCTGTCTTTCAGCTGGCAAATTCAAGAATGCGTTTTAGCTTTTCTGGGAGACACTGGCCTTGCGAAGAGTCGTGGAGGTGGGTGGCCGACAGAAGCACTGGAGCTGCTAATTGTCTTGTGAGTGGGACCTTAGTGTTTTTAATCCAGAGATTTCTGCAAGTCCCATAGTAACAAAGTGGGTGAGAAGAGGAGGAGGGTTTTTTTTTCTGCTGTGTGACATTGACTCCTGTATTTTACATGTGGTTTGCCTGCTTTCCTTTTTTTTTTACATGAAGCATGAAATATTAGGACCACGCTGATTTCTGTGTTTTAAGGACAGGTTGTTTACCAGGGCCTACTCAATTTCTGTTGTAACACAGCCCAGTGATGCTTGCTGCATTGCATGTATTTACTCATACAAGGCTGTTGCTGCCCTTTAAGAATGTAATTAACAAAACATTAACATGCAGGATAACACAGATAGTGCCGAGCTCTTCAAATGCTAGAGGATGTAAGATTTTGAAGAAAATTTGGGTGTAGCTCATGACCTGCATTTTAAAGGTGGCTCTTGTTCGGTTGGTGATGTTCTCAGGTTTTCAGGCTTGTTTTTTTAATATATATTGTTAAAATCACTTAGTTCTGAGGGATTGCAGCCGGAGCTGTGTTTGAGCTCCCTCTTATGGACCTGCCAGTTGTAAGAAAAAGACCCCCCCCCAAACCCCTGATTCCAAAAACCTGCAACCGGTGCTGGCTCCCAGCCCCACCTGCCTGGAGAGCTGTGCTGATGTTGATGTTACTGGAGTGAAAACAGGGAAGAAAAACCAGGTTAATGGTGATGTTTGGAAGCACACTGCAAAATTCCAGCGCTACTTATCTAGTCTTTTCCTGCACAAAAAGCCCCCCATGCTGGCCACTTGCAGGTGTCTCAGTGAGCTACTACTAACAGCACTTCTGAAAAAGAGGATATTTAGTAATAACCTGTATTCCTCAGTGACACCAAATTTACTTTCTGTGTTCCCAAGTGCATAATTCAGTGCTTTGTCAATCCATGTGATGGTGCTGTGACAGGGTTTGCTTGCGTATTTTTAGGTGTTATCAAAAGTTGCGTGTGCCTGTGTTGCTTTTTTCTGTTCTTTAAAAACTATGTGAAGAGTCGGTGTTTATGTTCAAAACCTGAATATTTTTAATGCAAAGATCCTGGTTTAATTTAATTTTTTCAAGTGGAATATATTGTAATGGCATAGCTATCCATAGATGGCCCTTTGACTGAAGTGAAAATGAAGTAAAACCCCCACAGTTTGTATTTGTGTATGTGTAAAACACATACACAGGCACACACCTCCCTGTAACAAAATTTGTATTTATGTATGAGACAGTTACTCATTTACTTGTTCCTACTGGCTGTGGAAGAGATCAAAATGTCTCTTTGTACATTCACAGATCGTCGTTCCATGTAGATAGTATGCAAAACAGTATTTAAAAGCTTAGTTAAATCAGGAATGCTAATCTGTGGTTTTAAAAATGAAAAACACTAATGATGATGACACAGTGTCGCAATGTTTCCTAATGTCTCCAGCATGTTTTTATTAAATAATTTGATAAAGAAGAAATTCATGACTACGTAATAGTATTCTTGAATGTCTGAAAGATATTAAAGAAATGCATCAAAATCAGGACTGAGCCCTCCAAGCACGGAGATTCACGCTTTCAGCTGGAAGTAGTTTTGGTCAATTTAATAGTATCATGAGTTTCTTTCAGAACAGAAATGTTAATTTTGACTGCAAGCTCAAACGGTGTTGTTGTTCTTTGTTACTTTCCCAAATACGGGGTTTTGACCCTGAATTTGAGCATTTCCAGGCCAAGAAATAGGTTGCTTAGGCTTCATCCACGATTTTCTAACTTCTCTGATGAAGCAGGGCGCAGAACCAAGTCATTGGTTTCCGTACCACCAAATACACTCCCCACATGGCAGCATCTGTACCACCAGCTGCGGGCATCGTCCTTCTTTTGACACACACAGGCTGGGCGAGTAACTGCATTGAAGGCGCTGAAATAACGGTGCGGCGCCGTTAATTCTTTGAAAGAATGATTGTAAAGCAGAGAGTGAAAATGCAGGGGTGAGCTCCCCGCAGGGGCACAAAGCATCTCTGTTCTGGTGCAACACTCGGCTTTCCTTACCTCGCCTGAGCTGTCCAAGGTAAACACGCGCCTCGGCTGCTGATACGCCATGCTGGAGAGCTCGCATTCTTCACTTAGCACCGTAATGTTTCTTCTGGTAAACCCAGCCGGGTTTTTGTTGTGTTTTTATTTTAAGGAGACAATGGCTTTTTTTATTATTACTCCGTCATCGCCACGCGTTACAGCTGCTTGCTTCAGCTCTCACGCAAAGTCATTTTCTGTGCAGTGGCCAAGTCCCTCTGTTTTAGTGATGTAGCAAAGCTATGAAGGATCTGTAGGCGCGTGAAACTATGATTGTACAACCGCTGTATTTCAGTGTATTAATTGTAATTCACAGGATGAATGTGTGGAACTCAACTCGGTGTGCTGCGTTTCAAAGTTTTCTTTAGCTTCAGCAGTGGAGAGCGTTTGCAGTAATTTGCGTTTTTAGCAGCTACTCATTTAGTAAGAGAATACCTTCTCAAGGTTATGTACAGTCAGCTCTTCCAACTCTTTGAGGGTGATTTGGGGTTTTCCCTCGCAGTGAATTACTGAGCTGCAGAGCTGTTCTTGCAGAGGTGAGCTTTGCCTGTAGTTAAGAACCTGAGAAGTTTTAGGTCTAGATACTGATTTTCTTGGTATTGTATTTACAAGCTGAAGTATGTAGTTTCGATGACTTTGAGTTATAGTTGCGAATACAGGAACTACAAACCTGCTGTAGAAGTTACAGACATGGCAAAACCGTCAGTCAACAGGAGTTGATGCTGTGTTAGTCTGAATTATGTGCTGGCACCAGTAGAAGGGCAGAGGTAAACGAGCACTCTCTGCCTAAGTGAAGCATTAGACCACAGAACAGTACAACAGGAATCGTTCCTTAAAGTATTTTTCAAGAATATTTTGTACTGAAAAATGATTGTAGTCACCATGTGGCCTATGCACAAACTCTCTTCAGTACCTGTTAGATGAACAGAAAGAGCTGTTCTTTACATAGCACAAAAAAAAAAAAAAGGAGGGGGGGAAACCCCTAAGCCCTGGAAAGCCCATAATGTGATTGTGTAAGGACGTGGTGTTGAGAAACCTAACTACAGTTAAAAGCGGTTTTCAATCGGATGACTTTTTATTTGATTTTTCTTTTTTACCATGTAAACTGCATTTTTATTTTTCTAACCATCTAACCTGTGCTGATTTGGAAATGTTAATTTTAATCTGCTGTTCATCAATCTGCTACTTCTAGCACTAACCATTTATTTTCAGTTTTATAATCAATTTATTGATGTCGTTGATTTTAGTGATGAAGCATTTACCGTACCTTATCAAAATCAAGACCCTAATTCTTTGCTGAGGCAGCAACATGGTGCACGCTGAAGCTCCTCTGTTCTTTCTGTGTTAGTGCAAGCTCCAGCGTGGGTTGCATCAGGGGTAGACCATATTAAACCAGTGGGTTTGGGGTTTCTTTGAGGTTTGTTTAAGCCCTGGCAGTTTCCTGCTCTGCCCAGGCATGTAAGGTGTTCTGTAAGAAACTACTGAGTGTTTCTAGATGCTTTCATTTTAGTGGTAATAAAATCTAATTTGGCAAAAAGCAGATATCTTCTCAAAAATTGTCAATAGGGATTTAAACAAAATGTCTTAAAGGCTAAATATTTGTCTTTGGTTTCTATTATCTATCCCTAATTGCAAAGGAGCATTTTCTTGGGCTGCGTTATAGCGATTTTGTCAGTCCCCCCGACAGCATCGATCAGTCTCTAATGGTATGTTCCACGCTGGCATCAATATTTTTGTGCCTAATGTAGGATCTGAAACTCAAGTATACTTCAGGGCACTTCCCAGCAAATGTAATACGCATCTTAAAAAAAAAATAAATAAACTTTTATTTTTTAAAGTAACATTTCTGGTTGCGATGGCTGGAATTGTACCCCGGTGTTTTTGTAGATGTGCTGGAGTAGCTGTTGCTTTGTAGCCGACAGGATTGGAGTAAGTGGGTGAAAAGAAGCAAACTCAAAATCTGGTAGATTTTTGGCGAACGTAAGCTTGCAGCAGTGTTTGCAGTGTGACAGTGAGTGGTCGTGACCTTGGTGCTGCTTCCCCTTTTTTTCTTTTGGTCTAAACTACTTGCACTTGGATAAACAAATGCGGTCCCAAGGGCTTTGGTGTAAACTTGAGGTGGTAGCCAAACCTGTGAGTCTTTATTAAGTAATTAGCTAAGATCGGTGTATCTGATAGTGCGTAGGAGTTAATATTTAAAATGTTGCTTTAATTGGTTTTAAATGGTTTGCTTAGCACGTTTAGTGCCGTGTAAGTGATATCCAGGAATAAGATTTCTGTCAAGATCTCCACTGGTACTTGTTGAGCCAAACGAGCATTGCAAAAGTGCGTATTTGTCAACCAGGGATGTTTTTGTATGATCTCATTGGTACTTTATAAATTATAAAGTTGTAACTGAGTGTTGATAATAGTCTTGTTTTGCAAATTATTTCTTGGGAGCTGAAAATTCTTCCCCTTGTACCAGAACAATCCTTTGCAATAAAACAACAACAACACACACCCACAAAATATGAGTCTTAAATAATGAAGTAGAGGAGAATGAAATGAAGCGTTCTGGCTTGAGGCTTCAGTAATAATTCTACAGCGCTTCATGATCCTTGTCTAAAAGTCTGTATTTTACATGCAATTTTTCTTAATGTGCATTTTACTTTCTTGCCTGCTTGGTCTATCACTTTTCTCGAAGACCGGGAAAAGATCCTCGTGATATCCCTGCCGGGCTACTCACTCGTGTTTTTTAGTATAGTTACTTATCACTACGTAGCAGTAAGATGTGTTAACTGCAGTTCTGTTAGATGAATTTTCAATTAATTTTGATATCAACTCTTACTATTTATGTTAGTATTGTTTGCCTTAGACAGCTGAGGCCTCAAAGGGGAGGGAATTTGAGTTGGTTTTCCAGAATGTGTGTCTCTTTGGGCAGATGGTGATAGTTCTCAACTAAGAAAGTGTATCAGGTATTTGTGACCTGCCTTTCTGTACATTGGTGCCTCTTTAGACCTGTTGTAGAAGCAGCATCTTGCAGCAACATGAAGCTGTGCAGAAGATTTTTCCAGCTCTGGAGTCCTTAAGTGCTGTTTTGACATCCATAAACTGGATTAAGGGGGGGAAAAAAACATCAGTAGCAAAAAGGAAGGCAGCAATTCTTTAATATACTGACTTTTCATCTTTTTCTTTCCTTGCAAAATCTTATGTAGATTATATTCATGGCATCCATTCAGCAGCCAGCAATTATTGGAGGTGTTACTGGGTTTCTCCTTGGTGTGTCTGTAAATGCAATGGACAAGGATTGTCCTTTTTGCAGTCTTTTATACATAATTCCCCAAGACCCTGTTCCCCCTCGCCACCTCGGTGGTGTTTCTCCACAAGTGAGGGAAGAACAAAAATAATATCTTAAATATTGTGTAAGTTTCCACCAGGTTACTCAGATTCAAATGTCTTATTGACCTTCTCATTGTAATTAGATTTTTGTCTTGTGTAGTGAAATGATTACATTGCACTAGCCTTTTGCATTCGAAGAATCTTGACTCTAATGGCAGATATTTTTAAAACCTAGAGAATTGTCTGATGCCTCATCTTAAGAGCTACGAACAATTTCTTGCGCTGTAATAGGACGGCTTAAGGTTGAGCTGCAGCAGGAGGAACTGTTGGAGGGAAGAAGATGCTGCAAAGGCCATGGTGGTTTTGGGGACCGGTGAAGTGTTGTCTTGGTGTCGTGGACTGAAGGTCATCCTGAAATGGCTTTCTCTGCGTGTGAACCGATGTGAGCCTTGGCAGGAGTCAAATCGTGCATTTATTCTGTACCAGTAGGTGTTTAACTGACCCAGCAGTGCTTGTGGCTACTGTCAGCGCAGAGTTAGGTGCTCTCCCAGTTGCTGATAAACCCCAAAGGGTGCAAACATGCCCCGCTTGTCTCCTGATTTATGGAACTCGTAGGGTTATGTAACTGAATTTTCATTCTTTAGCTAAAAATAAAAAATGGAACATAAAAGCTATTTTTGTCTTGCTTAATGAGGGCATCTCTGCTTTTATTTCATCTTTTCTGAGAATTTCAATAGGAGGAATGGGGATGGTTTAGGAACTTTTTTTTTAGACTGGATGTTCGTTCTCCGTCGTTCTCCTAAGTGTTGTCCATCACCCAGCAAAAAGATATATTGGCCTGCTCAGAATAAGTATTTTCTTTAAAAGTATGTTGTTAGATAATAATGATCATGAAAATTAATAGATTTTGAGAGCGTTGCACTAGATTTAAATATAGCAAAAAGAATTCTTTGCCTTCTGGACATCAAATAATCAATGAGCTTCAAGTATGAGTCCTTTCTGGTGTATTATATTGGATTATCAGCAACATACACGCCTTTCTCTTTTTGAAACGCTTTCAGAAAAGAAGGGTGGCATTTGCAGAACCGACACGGGATCTGGTTTGTTTTTAAAAGCAGTGCAAATCAGGTTTGGTTCATATTGTAGCTTTGCTTGGCGCGCTGCCCGGTGATAGAGCAGAACTCTGAAGAATAGTCACTATTTTAAGTCTCGAGTTGTGCTGTATCCTGTTTTTACTTGCTACTCAGTTGTGACTGTTAAGTTTTAAACAGTAAACCTTTGTTCACCAGAAATAGCAAAGTGTTTTTAAACGCAGAGTGACGGCCTGTGTATTAAATTTTATTATTTTTTACTTATTAATTTATTTATTCAAATTCTGCAAGGTGTGTTCTTACTGATTCTTTGCCTGCAAACCCCAAAACATTAAATAGTTCACATTAGTTCATTTTTTGGAGAAAGTTAAATGCAGCTAATGCTTAAAGTTCTGCTGGTGTAAAACAGAAATAAATAATAATAAAAAAATATTGCAGCATTAAATGCTGCTGTCTTCTTCCCTCTCCCCTTCCTCTTTCTCCGCAAAAGTTAAATATGCCGGTTTGTTCTCCTTCAGGTTCACGAGAAAAAGGGGGTTTGATTTGGAGCGTAGTGCAGATTTGGGGTGGGTGATAAATAGTAAGTGTACGTTGGGAGGTCTCTTCACTTTCACATGAATTCTAGAAGCCATCTGGGGTAGAGGGCCGAGGACATGTGTAATTTTTATAACCCCGTTTCCTCACAATTTTATAGCTGAGGCAATCTGGGGAGTTGCTTGCAGCTCCTGAAGGGGAATCTAATGGTGCCTTGGAATTTGTAGATGACTCATAACAGGACAAAACAATCCAGTTAAGTGATTTGAGGTCTTAAATAATCTGTTCAACAGGAAGGTGAAGAAAACATCATGAACTCATGAGTAATAATTGGCTCTCTTGGAGCGCTAAAAGTGCAGTGATTGCTCGTTGGCGGGGATTCAGACGATTCCTGTTGAAGCTTTGCTGATCAATATATATCTCAACTCTTATGAATGGAATTTATTTGACTGCACTATAATGCTTTTTGCAAAGCAGTATTAGAGTTACCAGTTGGGAGAAGTTTATTTCAAGTTGGTTTATAGTAGTGACACTTTGCACCTCAGCTGTGTGGGCTCGGGCTGCGTCTAATCTTTTTGGGTTTGCTTTTTCTCCTGTTCTCTGCTCTTTGCTTTGTGAATCAGCCAAGTGACCAAGAGGGTTTTTCGATGAGGAAGAACCTACAATAACGGCCGCACCTTGAAGCGGAGAGAAAGCTTCATAGACATGCCAGCTGCAAAAATTAAATGGTTTTAGATAGTCCCAAAAATAAACCGATAGGAGCACCTTCCTCCAATGACTAGCATTGTCACGGATACTGTAGTTAAGAGCTTATTCCATCATCTCCCTTCTCCTTTGCAAAGCACAGAATCATTCAGGACTGCCTTAATTTTGTAGAGGCTTTTGTGCAGCCGCAGGGGACCCATGAGGGCGCTCCAGCAGATGCACACCCTTTGAGACCTCACAGTTTTACTGGTAAGCAACTGGAAGTGCAGCATGTATGTGGTACTGTCAGGTAACCTTTAAGCTTAATCAATTATAAAATCTTAAGTTAGCTGTTGCGCTGCCCCCTTTCCTCTGGCTGGCAGTTTTCATTAGTCTAATGATGAAAACCCCTTCTTCGGATTCCCAGTTTGTTTTTTCATGGCATCTTCCTTTCAAGCTCTGGCTCCGAGAGATGGAGGGGCAGGATTCTGCTTCCCCCCCACTCTGTGTAGACCCCGGCACTGAGTTCGTGTCAGCTGGGACGCTCCCAGGCGGCAGCAGAATCCCTTTGGTTCTGGTCCTTCAATACATCACCTCCTGTTTTGTTGTGAATTTCTGAAGTCTTTGAGGAAGTGTGAGTATTTTAGCGCATTGGGAAAACCCTCAGTCCTTGATCAGTATATTTGGTAGCCATCCGCTGGTAAAAACCGAGTGCAGTGCTTGGCCTTGTGTTTGCAGATCCTCTATGAGTAAAGAGTTGGTTGTGAACGTGAAGTGTTTCAGCGTGGCAGAAACAAAGCTGTTGCTCTTTTGTGGCTGCTGAATTCCAATATATTACAACAGATTCCTTACCTTAAAAAAAGAAAAAAAAAAAAAAGAAAAAAGACAAAATGCATTTTTTCCTTTTCTTGAATTTTTATTCTTAATGACTGTGTTTGGCTGGCCTGCAGAGTTTTTCTGTTTGTGTCCTGACATGTCGATGTGATAATGGAACAAATACTTGAAAGTGACTTAAATGACAGTTATGGTGATGGAAGAGTAAACAATGATGTAGCAGTTCTAAAAGCAGGGGTTCAAATCCAGTTCATACCATATGTCTGGAGTTTTTCGTGGTAATTTTCACTTAGTTTGTAGTAGACATTTGGCTTCCTGTTTTGGCGTGGTAGTGCTTTTCTCTGCAGTCTCTATTGCGCTGGGATGCTAAGAGCATTAGAAGGCCAAATATGATTGGCAGAGGCAACAAGGGAAACTTTTGCTGGGGTTGTCTGCACTTGTCCCTTTCTAACCGGTGTTAGAATCTTCACTTTTATGAAAATAAAAACATACTAAAATTCATAAAAAAAAACCACATTGCAAAACATTCTGTTACAAAGCTGCTGATGGAATGTTTTAAATCCCAAGTGACCCAGCCGGAGCAGCTGCTATCACTGCGGATTATACCCTTCCTCTAAACTTCAGGCTTCATTTCCTTTACCATCTTCCTGGGAGGAACAGCTGTGCGTTTGGATCCACTGCTGCTGTTGGATCAGTACTTGAAACTGCAGGAAATAAGTTACTTTAGAAATCTGGCTTGATGGCATTTCTTCCTGATTGTGACAGCCCAAACAAGAGAGAAATGCAAGGGATTCTCTTTTCTTTTCCTTTGATAAATGAGTCTGTGTAGTCTGGCTGCATTAGCCAGGAAGAGTTGTGAAGAGGCTAGCTGTGCTTTTTCTGTTCTAGCGTTACTCTGCGTGCCGTGTTCGCTCTCTCTCCCTTGTTGCCATGAATGGTTGATTATTCAGAAATAAAAGAACAGCGTCACTTGCTTTGCAGCAGGCACATGTAAATGTGTTCTGATTTTGAGAGGAACGTAGTTTTCAGAGTTCCCTTTTTATATCTACCGCGTTCATTAGCTTTAAGGGGCTGATAGCAGGCTGTGTACTTCTCTGTAATTCTAGATATTTTTTATCTAGTTCTGTGGTCAAGCCTTTTTTCTAGAGAATCAGTGTCTTTAATCAAAGAACTTGAACTGTAGTTTCCTGAGCTGCACCCTTTTCTTTATGTTCGGCAGAGTAACGTTGGGTGCTCTGAAAGACAATTTAAAAGAAGTGGGTTTACCTCATAAGGTTCAGTTCCCCTGACTGTCAGGACGTTCTTTGCATTGAAAATAAACATCTATCGTATACACACTAATGCGGGTGCATGCTCAGATGAAAGGGAAAGTATTGATGTTATTAGATTTCATCGTCTAATTTTTAATTACTTGGAAAATGAAAGTGAAGGGCTAAAATTGCAAATAGACATCCATCTCTTCTTTAGCCACCTATTCAGCCATTAGAGAACACGCGTAGGTGGATTTTAATCTGTAACATCTAAATAATGGAAGTCTTTTTAATTATTTGCAATAAATTGTCAAAAACCTGATAGCACTATAAAAACGGTCAGTATTAACTTATCAGTTGTGCTCCAACTATAAAAGCATTATATAGATTAAAAACTCAAGCATTCCAAAACTCTTTCCAATCTTCATTTATCTCATTCTGCGTGAGCGGTGTGATAGTCTTTAATTAATTTATCATACGTTCCCTTCTCCCTTAGTGAGACTGAGACCCCCGCCTCTTGGCACAAAAATAGATACTGGTGGCTTACCGGGAGGCTGTTAGACATCTCGATTTCTCCACGTTGTTCAGTGTGTAGCTCTGGGCCTTCGAGTGCACCCTCAAACTTTGGTTGCTGATAGGGTAATTAAACCCCCAGGGACGTGCTCCGTGCTGTCAGGAGTCTGAGTGGTTCAAAAACAACTTAATCTTTACAGTATTTGGTGTGATTATTCTCATTTTATAGCAGGATAACTAAGATGCAAGCAGTAAAATAGAAGAAATTGATGCTTTGAATGACCAATTTGATACACTTGGTACCCAGGGGGAAAACACAAAGCAGGGCTTCGGTTTTTAAAGTGCTTTTACACTCACAGCACAGGTCCAGTTGTCTCCAGGAAATGTGGTACTTTAGACCCGAGTTGGGGATTTTGACAGACCCTCAATAGTTTGTGTTGAGGAACCTGAAAATTAGCAATTGTCTGAAAAAGGCCTTAATTGCTCGCATAGTGTCCTGAGGAACTCTGGTGGCAGAGGGAAGACAGAAATGCCATGCTGCTGTAACGCGAGGCCCCGTTCTCTCGTCGTTCATTTGACTCATCCTTTTCATACCTCCCAGCTTCCGTGAGAGTGAAGATGAGCTTTGCTCAGGCACCAGCTTCAGCAGGCAGCCCTGAAACTTAATTGGGAAACTGGACCACGCAGCTGAGCTAGTCTGGTGGCTGAATATTGGAAAAAAATCATCCGTTTGTTGGCTCCCGCTGTTCTCTCCTGTTTCCCTTCTACTAGCAGAAATCCACCTGGTTGTGGGGTGAGCAAGTTAAGAGAGACCAAGCTTACCCACACAGTTTTTCTGCTGGTTCAGCTGCTTTAACCAGATTTCTTTCAGGTCATGAGAGTTCTGGTGCAAGGAGAGGGGCAAGGTTACACAGCTTTCCTGGGAAGGAAGAGGCACCCAGAGACTGGGACTGTTCTCCACGGCCTGATCTGCTTGGCTGTATTCTAAAACTACATCCTTCGTTGCTCATGAAACTTTTTTTTCTGCTAATAACTTTCTGTGTCTTCTCGTTATTGATATTAATTTTAGGCTCTTGGCTTTAATGAGATTGTGTCTGGGTCTGTTGATGTAGAGAGGGACTGGCGGCTGAATACCTGCTATAATTAATGAAATTGTGCCTAACATTTGAATTTTCTTTTCCTTGGCTTACCAGGATTCTCTTTTATTGATTTCTGAATCCTTCCTCATTTAATTAAATACATTCTAGACAGCTTTCATGGAGGTGGTTTTAGTAAATGAGGCGTTATTTTGATATGTATTAATTTTAGAAATTGGTTGGGTAGCAAGTACAGGGTTTTTAAAATTTAAATTCTAATATGAACTTTAGAATATTAACAGAAAAGGGTTAATTTGAGGGGAAGGGAGGAGCCGAACTCTTTTGGTGGTCAGAGCAGTTAGTTAATTGTTGTAAAGTTTTTGGCAGCTTGACTACAAATCTAAAGAACTTTTTAAATTTGGTAGTTAGATGGGTAATTGGGTGATTTTTAGCTAATGGCTGTATTGCCACTAAGTCTAAATGCAATAACTGTGAATCATTAAGTTGATGTTAACTTATCTTTCTTTTTAAGACTGTATTTGCTTTTCTTATCAACATGAGGATTGTGAATGGGAAGAAATCTCCCTTTGAAGAAAATACTTCCACTGGGATTCCTCTGAGTAACTGACTTGTCTTGAGGGTTTGTTTGCCTTAGTGTTCAGTTTCATGCTGGAGAAGGCAGCCAGCTGAGTAGTTGGGGAGACTCTGCCTTCTCGCTCGCAGGAGAGGCAGCGAGCGCACGCTTGACCTGGAAAGTTTCTCTCTCGCTGCCCTACCTGTGTGACTTGAAAAGCCCAATTCTGAAGATAAAAGGGCACTTGGTCTCTGCTGTCTATCTTTGGCTCTTCTGCAGAGAGGCCAAAAATAGTCATAGAAGTGCCTTTTCATTGAGGCAGAGCTTTTTACCGAGACTTGGGCTGTGAGTTCACTCCTAGGGAGAGATGAGAAAGTAGCAGTGACATATTATCGAGGATGCCAGATCAATCCCAGACAGTTTAAAAACTCCAGGCAACTGGATATTCTTTTTCCATGGTGGGTCTTGCCTCTGGTTGCTCGAGGAGAAAGCCTTCCTGAGAACTTTCAGATGTATCCAACTGGGAAACTTTGAACTGCTTCGAGCAACAGGATTTACCTATAATACAGTCTCTAAAACTTCAAGATAATCCTTTACACAGAATTTAATTTCCAATTAAGCTTTAATAATACATTTCTAATTTTAATCTGCACTTGTTTTGCGACTTATTAGTCTCAACATGCTAAAGAGGAAGCTTTCTAAAGTGAAAAGCTAAAATTTATAAGAAAGCTTGGTATGGAAACTGCAAACCGGCAAAAGAGCCGTTATCATGAAATCTTACTTCCTGTATTCATCAGATATCTTACGGGTTTTTTATCAAACGGACACTCCACCCTTTTATTACGGTTATGGGAATCAAATTTTTATGTATTAAAAAGGGCATTTTAGAAGAAACGGTTATAGTGGATTTTGATTGACTTAATTCCAGTGTCAGATTTGCCGTTCAATTACAGTTAAGTTCTGTCCAGAAGTTTGTAATTTGCCCAGAATTTTTGCAGAAGAATTTAGAGAAGGTGAAGTGTTGAATTTTAATAAATGCTTCCTTTGATTCCCATCTGCATATTTTGGACACTTAGAAAGTCTGTAGGAAAACTGGATGTGCTTTTAGGGATATGTTTCTCTTTTTTTTTATTATTTTTATTTTTATTGTATAACTCGAATCTCTCCCTGCGAACACAGCTGTATATCCAGCAAACTTTAACCCAATCTAAGTGGAAGAATGGAGGTAGTTCATATAAATGGGTTCACATAAAAGCTAGTAGCTGGAAGAATGTTCCATTGTTAGCAAGTCAGTAATTGCATTAAATCTAATATTTTTGATTTCTTACCAAAGTTGTGTGTGTCCAGTTCCATTAACCGGAGTACGATCATGTTGTGTTACTCAACTGTTTGCTGAGTTAAGAATGTAATTGCTTGCAAATTCCTCATTACTACACGGAAAGGTAACGATTCCTTCCCTGTTTGCTGTAAAGGTGCTGCAGCTGCCCCGCAGACTGTTGCCCTGGTGCCTTTGCAAAAATGCATTTGTTTTAGCATAACTTCAAATCTGAGGAACCAACAGCGTGTCAGCCTTTTATTCAGGGAATGTTTTCAGCTATTCTGGAAAACTGCTCATGCAGAAGTATTTGATTTTTAGCGATTAAATTGGATTTTAACTTGAAATCTTCATTTTTTTTTTTTTTCTTTAAGTAGCATAAGAGAAATGCTGGTGGAGGGAAAATTACAGATTCAGTTAGGATCTGTCGTTTGGGAAACATTTCTTCTGAATAAGAACGCCAAGCAGAAATAAAAGGGTTTAACAAGCAAAAGCTTTTTCCTGACCAAAAGCTTTCTCAGGAAAGAACTGGAATATTTAGCAATATTTTCAACTGTCAAGGAGCAATTATCTTGGCCACATAATACATAAATGGAAAAGCTGTAATGCAGAGTCACTGACTTCTCGTGGTTCAAGAAATTAATATATCTGGTGAACACTAAGTAATTCATTATCGTACTTCACTATCTAAATTCATATAGAAAGCGAGTTGCCACTAATTGAATCTAACCCCAGGAGATAAAGCTAGAGTTGTCATGAGGCTTGTTAACATTTTAAGAGTAATCTGAATTTTTATATTAAGAAAAGGCTTGTTTTTTTTTTTTTTCTTTTAAAATAAAACCCCACAATCCCCCTCTTCAAACCGAATCCCCAAGCCCCAAATTGTGCAATAGACTTAATTCACCTCACAAGGTAGTTTTACAGAAAAAGGAGGAAATGTTAATTTTAGTCACAACCGCTGTCGGTTTTCGTTTTCAGTCCTGCTTTTCTTCCTGCCCCGGTCCCCTTAGCGAGACTCCAGACTCCGGAGTTCTCTCAAAGCATCACAGGGAATTTTGCAGGTTTTTCTGCTGATCCTCTGCTTTGAGCTGATTTTCCCTGGGCTCTCCTGTTGGAATGGCAGCAATGTCTGGCGTCGCAGGATTTAAGCATGCTTTTTTACATGCTAAAAAGCTGGAAATTCGAGGCGTTCGGCAACCTGGCCTGCTCTGCTTGCTCTTCGTCTTCGCAGATTGCAAGTGGCAGTTGTTGATGGGCTCCTCTGAACCGCGGAGTCTGGGGGCCACTTGCTGCAGAGAGGAACAAACACAGACCTACATGCCGGTGTAATGATATATGATAGCAATAACAAGCAATCACTTTCCTTATTTTTGGCACAGATCTCCAAAAGTGTTTATCGAAGGTAGCGTTACTAAAATTAATGATACTGCAAAGCCATTTAACAAGCTCGGTTTTGAGAACCGCTTGAGTTCTCGATCTCTTGTGTTTCCTCATTTCCACGTTTAACTGCAGTGGAAAGACAAATAGTCGTGACCTCCTTGTTACATTATGCTTTGAGGTAGGTACGTACCGGGGAAGGCCAAAACATGAAAAAAACCATAAAGCAACCCCCCCACCCCTCCCTGGGCGTCTTATAGTAGGTTCTTTAAAAGAAACCAACACCTGTTGAAATAGTTACTTCGGTGTTTGGTATAAATCCCAAACAGGCCTTTTTTTAACAACAAAAACATATGTAGAGGCCAGGCAAAAAGCACAGCTAGTTCTGATATTGTGCTTTTAGTGATCCGCAGCTCTGCGTTAGAGGGGCTGTGACTCATTAAGTGATACCAGCGCGGAGCCTTTCTCTAATTTCATGTATTGCTTAGAGAGCACAGGATTGTAATTGCGTGTCAAAAGATTGCAAAAGAAAAAATCAGGGGGGCCTTTTCCTGCTTTTTAGATGGGATTTTTTGGAACCGTTTGATACGGCACACTGTGAATGTTTTGTAAGTCTTCGGGCTGAGGGGATTTATCTGCACTTTGGTTAAGAAAAAAAGCCATCAGCCATGCTGTGACTGGTGTCCTGCCCAAAGAGTCGAGGCTTCCGAGAGCCCTCGTTCCATAGAGGGGTTTCATCTCTGAGAGTTGTAAGTTTTTGGATTAATTCGGTCCCTCAGCTAAAGCATAAAGATTTTGGCTGTCTGTATATTGGGAAATTGGTGGCTTCTGGGGGAGATTGTGTGAATAAAGGGTATTTGAGTTGCTTTCCTGGGATGGTTTAAAAGCAGAAGAATGCATGCACTGTTTTCCTCGGGGTGATCTCGTTTTCTCCTCCTCTCTTCAGGGACTATTTAAAAAAAAAAAATAATATATATATATACACTGCTAAATGTCGTCTTGATACAGGCAGACTTGTCCCTTTTCTCCCTGTCCTATCTTGGCGCTATCAGCGTGCAGCGTGATATCTCCACTGTCAGCGCCGCTCGGCATCCCTGCTTGCCGCCTTGCCGTTTCATCAGCGGACTCCGCATAGATTGCATTGTCAAGATGGAAAGTGCTAGAAAGATCTTCACTCAACCGCCGGGCCTTTGTGGTAAAGCTGTAGAGGCAGAGCCACTCCTTTCCATCCTGCCATTTCCTTTGCTTGAAGAAAGTGTAAAGAAAAAAAAACAAACAAAAAACACAAACCCCATGTAAACATCCAGTTTCAGGGATGCCGCTATTTCTAGTACTTTTCCAAACTTTGCTCTTCAAAATCCTGGCGTTGCGAGGCGAAGGCTTTCGGATCTGTTTGAATGAAACTACAGCAGATTTGTTGATGTACACACTACAGTACCTTAGCAACCAACCTGCATCTAGGCCAAGATCTGAACATTTAGTCTTTAAACAATTCTTTGCTACCAATCTAGGAATGTTCTTGCATTTCAGAGTGCAAAACTAGTTGACATCTAGTAAGGAACAACATACATTATAAAATATGTACTCCTCCACAGTGGGAGGAGAGGGAACTTATGTAAGCTCATTTCTTTGCTACTTTAATTGTAGTTTCTTGAGTCCTTGGAAGATGCATCCCCAAGAGCTGGCGCGTTGTGTTCAGATGATTGCAAATTCTGCTGTATCAGTGTAAAATAGGGCTTCAGTGGCAGCGTGGTATTAAATCTAGGGAACACTACAGAATTGAATGAGAAATTATTTTAAATATTGGTACCACTGAACTAAAAAATTGAGAAAGGTCACTAACAAGAGATTAATCAAAAATTGTAGCTCTTACTAATGAGCTGTTGAGATGGTATAGTGTTCTGAGTGAGGTGACAACGAAAATAAGTCGATGTTTGAGTAGAAAAGAAACAGCTTTCTCTTGCACACTTTTGTACACCAGAAATGTAGTAGCGTACTAGAGGATGTCGGTCGAGAGGTGTCATTCAGAACTGAAGAGTGGTACCTCGCGGTTACTGAAACCGTGCAGACTGTCACATCTATTTTCGTGTATACCTGTTCAGTAAGGAATTCTTCGCTGTGTTTTTTTTTTCCTTTGGCTGGTTGGGTTTTCTTTGGAAACCTGTGTCTCTGCCCTTCTACGGAGCTTTTCCTGGTGGAAGAAACAAGAACACTTACCTAATGGTGGAAAGCTACATTATCTCAGTCAGCTAGGTAGCTAAAAGGTTGAATGTTTGATTAAACAGTATACTCAATATACTAAATTAAGGCAACTTTCTTATGTATATGCCACACACATGAACAGCTGGCTAATTTTGATATTAGAGTCATGATCAGACTAGCATGGGGTTTTTTACCCCCTGGTTTCCAGAACAGCAGGTGACATAAGGACCATGTGGTTTCACCTGGTGGTGTCACACGAGACCTGCCGTGGCAGTTCGCCAGCCATGCTTTGTGGAGAAGGTCGACATCCACTCACAGAAGTTGAATTTAGGCTGTTTATTGATGGTATCCATTCTCATTGGTAGTAGACGTGGTGTTGAGTTAGTTATAAGAGTGGAAAAATAAATGAGTTGCTCTTACACTTTCTTCCTCCTTTTCTTTTAGTTACAGCTGCAGAAAACCCAATATTTGCAGCTGGGACAGAGTCGTGGCCAGTACTACGGTGGGTCACTGCCAAATGTGAATCAGATCGGAAACAGTGCCATGGACCTGCCCTTTCAGGTGAGTTCAACAGTGCGATTCTTTCTTTTTCTTGATTATTGCTCTGCCTGCATGCTATTTTTTCCTAGCAGGAGACCATGAACTAGCTGCTGGTTCAGAACGTAGCACCGTGGCCTCAGCAAATCACCCTGGTTTTAAAAATTTTTGTCCTTTTGATATAGTTGTGTATGGGATGCCTGGATATTTTTTATTGTATGTATCTAGTGTTAGATAGTAGTTTTGTTCCCGATCGTGATGCTTCTGTGTCAAGAGTAGGCTGAGGCAATGCAATTTCTTTGTCAGTGAATATTCATGGAGGTGGGTTTGTTTGTTTTTTGTTCAGTACCAAATTCGTAACGAAATCTGTGAAGATACTGTAGACTCATAGCAAAAATGGAAGCAAACGATGAAGGTAACGTGTGGGGTTTAGGAGAGGAGAAGAGGGAATGGACACACCGGTATCGGAACAGTCACTTTCCTTTGGCCTGGCTGAAAAGTAAATGTAGGGATGTATTGGATTTTTTTTTTCCCCTGCTGCTGTGACTCCAGAGGAAATGCACTATAAACAGAAAAGCAGTGTTTTATGTGAATGTTTTGCTGTTAGGAAGTATGTTTGGGCAGAAGGTGTTGTACAGTGGATAGGGTTAAGGGATGGATACTTTTGAGACTCCTGATTTCTATAGTTAGTTGATTTAGGGTACTCAAAATAATTAAAATTTCTGCGTTAGTTTTCCTTTTTTGAGTAGTAACATTTATATTTTATCTCACAAGGATGTGGTAAGAATTAAATTTTCCAGTTTGTGGTTTTCTGATGAAGGCAGTTGTTAAATATGGAGAAGCTATTGATGAAACATCTAACTATGCATTTTGATGTACACGTAGACAGCTCAATTTGTGGAGGTTAAAAGCTTGAATTTTGTGCAAGAGGAGAAGCAAATGTCTGTTTTAATCTGGTTGCCTTTAGGGAATACAGTGCAGGGATCTGTAATGTTAGGAAGTCCTTAGTGTTACTCCAGAAGTGTCTGGTCTGTTCAAGATTTTGTCTTCAGTTGTGTGTAAGGAGGTTCATTGTTACTCTTTTGAAGCAATAATATTTCAGTTCTTCTGTGCTTGATGGCCGTTACTGACTGTTATTACAATAGACTCTTTTAGTCCTGAAACTAATGGAGTGCTTGAAAGTGAGTATTCAAAAATGTATGAATGACTGGAGGAGGATATGGAAAGAAATTGTCCCTAAACTCCAGGTTTTTATATATCATTTCACACACACAGAGAAAAATCCAAAGTTGATAATGTTACAGATAACAAATGGTGACAAGCAACAGAATAAAGCCATGTATTTGTATCCGTGATGAATGCTTTCCAGGTTTTTCAATTTTAAGCTAACGTACGATGAAATTGCCAAAAGATACTTGTACGATGTGCCGACCAGGTGAAGCCTGTCCGGTTGTCTCTGCTGGGAGCCTTAGTGTCTGAGAATCTTGGTTCTTTGCATTTACAGCACAACGGAGCTCTGGCAGAAGCCTTTGGAGCAGTTCCTGTCTCTTTGGTAAACGAGTATTTAGGTTTGTGCAAATACGTATTTAGGACTGGTGTACTGTTTGCCCAGGTAGATACGTATTTTAGCACACGTTACACTTTTTTCTGGTATGCACAGTATTTATTTGATTCACCGTCCCAGCTCCAAAGGAGTTATGGTCTGTCACATAAATACAGGTTTTGCCATGCATCCCAGTTTGGAACATGCATAATAATTCCCGTACAGACTCCCCGGACTTGCTGTGGTCTGTCATGTGATTACTTGTGATTTATGGGGGATTAATTTCACGCAGGCGATGGTTTATTTGGCACTGTCTTGGCCTGTGATTTAAGCAATCTCTGAGCATGTGCACTTTCAGCCTGCATGCTAAACTCCATCGGGAAAGGCAGAATGATTATCCAAACGCTGCTTGTCTCCAGGAGGCACGGAAATGTAGACTGTCAGTAGGTACCACTCCTCTCTTTCCCCCTCATCCACCTTGCTCATTTTTATTTCTTAAGTCAATGTCTTGATAAATCTTAAAGGGACACTGTTGCTTTACAGCACTGAGCTTTTTCCTTCCTGTCTGTATTTAGCCGCTTTTTTTTTTTTTTAGATATTTTTGTGGAGTTTTAGTTCTGATCTCAAATCCTTGACTGTTTTTCAGGGAAGCAAAAGAAAGTTCTAGTTCTTCGTCACCCAAATAAAAACGATGCTCAGATCTGTTCTTTTGTTTTTAATCACAGTTGTTTCCTATCGTTAAGTATCGCGTGCCCTGCAGGGATGGGGATTTTAATGAAGGTGCGTTGCCTGGTGTTTGGTCCAGAGTGAGTTTCATGGGATGGTTGCTGAGAGGAGCCAGACCTGTTGGAGGCGATACCCATTTTCTCAAGTTTTTGTGTTCTTTTCTGATTTCCCTAAGCAAGTTAGGGACTCACCTGGGATCTTTGTTCCTGGAAAGCCAGAGAACAGGATTGCCCCAAAACTCTCTAAATTGTAGCCCTGTGACGGGGCACGGTCCATGTTTACTTGTGCCACTGTTGAACTCAAATTAGATTTTCCTTGTGTTTTGTGCCAAAAAAAGGGAAAAGTTAAGAAATAACTATTTTTGTGGTCAACTTTTTGTCTGTATGCTAATATGCATTGGCTTCCTTTTTAATTCCAGGTGAGGTCTGCATTCTGTACGCTTCAGACTGGCATCTCCTTTTTCAGTAACTTGGTGGTTGAGACCACTTCTCCTTTTGACCTTCCAAGCACGCATGTATTTGCAAATTTTGCTGCTTCTTGGGATAAAATCGATGTAACAACAGTACAAAGAAGAGTTTAAGAACTTGTGTTGTTGTTTTGGAATTATGAATATTCCCACTTCTGTGTGGTGCCAGTTAGGTATACCTAGATTTTCGTTTAGCGCTTGCAGCAGAGATTAAGCCAATGTGTTTTAATTGAGATGCTGCGACTTGAGGTTTTTAAGTCTTCATACAAGAAAGTCTTACTTGCTAAGGAACGGAAGCAAAACACCATGATCTTAATGAGTGACAGTACAGTAAAAAGTCACTGTGCTCTCTTGCTAGTCCCATGTTGACTTAAGCAATATTCTGCTGCATATAAAGGGTTGGCCCTGAAATGAGAAAATAAACACCACAGCCACTTTGCATCCATTTATATTAACACAGGTTGTGTGTGCATAGAGGGAGAGGAGACTAATATTTGCTACATAGAAAAGAGTTTCAAATAGTAGAAGGACTCTTTAAAAAGTTATTACAAACAAAACGCTGAGAAATAATTGTAAAACTTTTTAGAAAGAATCATTTAACCAGCCAAGGCTGGACACTTTAAAAAAGAAAAAAGAAGATTAATGTGGAAGCCAGATGGTTTCATGGCTTGGCAGACAGGACAGTGCATTTGCCACGTGCAGCACCTGAATGGAGGAGGAAATTTTGGATTTCCAAACAGATGGTGTTGAGGGACTCAGCAAAGCTGTTCACATTGGCAAGGAGTGGAAGACTGTGTAGCTTTTTTTCCCCCGGAGACCCATATATTGCTGTTAAAGTACGAGTAGAGGTTGACCATTCCGTACTTCCTTCCCACCCCCTCCACCCCCCCGCAGGTATATACTGGGAAGGGCTTTTGAAAATGTGGGAGAACTTTTCCAGTTCAGCCTGGCAATTCATCTTCCCTGTCCTTTCTCTGCCATCCTCACTTTCCGAAATCACTTGCTGACAAGTAAAGGCTCTCGAGATATCAGGGCCGATAAGATTCAGGGTGGAACCAACCCAGCAAGATTCACTGCGCAGCCTGAAGGAAATGAAAATCACTTAAAAAAAAATATTGGATGCTGTAACTTTTTGTAGACAGAGGAGGAAGGAAACTGCTTTTCTTTTTCTTTTAATCCTATCAGTGTCCCCTTAAAATAATTATGCTGAAAGGAGGGGTGAAAGGAAGTTTTGAGAGAACGTGGCGTGTTCTGGTGAATGTTAGGCTCACTGCGCATCTTCTTCCTGCATCTCCTGCCCTTGTAGTTGAAGCTCTGGTTGTCAGCATGTTCCTTCTGGATGCATGCTGCATGCGGCGCCGAGGGAATGTGAGCGGCAGTTGTCAGTAGGCTCCCTGCCACACTCGTTTGTGGTATTTTAGAGATACAAAGGCTGGAGAGCAGCGCTGATTTATGAGAGGGCAGGTCTAGCATGGTCTGCTTCCACTTGTCTCTAATCTCTGTCTGGAAGAGATAGCCTTGGTAATTGCTTTCTATGGCTGTAGTGAAAATGTTGCTGGAGGAAAAATTTTCATGGTTACACTCGTCCATATCTTTTTTGAGCTTTATTCCTTAGACTAATGCAGCCTGGCATACAATCTGAATAGGTTCTGGGTGCTCGTGCCTGTATTTTCCGCGTATAACTTCATGTGTCTCTCTCAGACTCCTTTTCAGTCATCAGGATTGGACACAAGCAGAACAACTCGGCATCATGGTCTGGTGGACAGAGTGTATCGTGACAGAAACCGCCTCGGCTCCCCGCATCGACGCCCTCTCTCTGTGGATAAACACGGAAGACAAATATCCTTTGGCTCATGAGCTTGTAGCGAACACCTACCTCTTCAACAATATCACAGTTTTCAGTTTTTATCGTTCCCGTCTTCCTCCCCTCCTCACCTGTTAGTGGAGTTGCTTCCCATCTCTGTGCAGTTAATGTTATCTGCTTTTTCTGATCTGTGATCTTATCTATAAATACCTACTATTCTGTAAAGTATGCATTTACCTTTCTCTATTTCCTCGGCTCTAAGTGGGGATAATGATACACACGAAGCTGAGAGGGATGGAGATCCTTTGATGGAAAAGGCGAGGTGGTCCTGGTGAAACCGGGGTTCCCTTCAGAACTGAGTAAATCCAAACCAGAATAATTCTCTGCAGTTCGTTGTGCATTTTTATTACAAGTTGATTCATCAGTTTAGCATTTGCCAAGCACTGCTTCTTCTTGCCGTTTGTGAAAATGAATTAGCTTATTATTTCTGACTGGCTTAAAATGTGCCGCAATCAGACTGGCTTGATGGGGCTAAAGGGGCTGTGTGAGTGGGAGAGCGGAGAGATGATGGCTTCTCTGGGAGGTGAGACACTCAGAAAGGGAGGAGGAGGATGGCTGTCCTGTTGCTCAAACATTACAACAATCCAGAAGATACTCTGAGTGTCCTTTTAAAGTCAGGCTGTGCCCCACAGGGGGTCTGCTTGCCTTTCTCATGTGAACTTAATGGTTCTGACAGGGTGATAGAATTATTCCTTAGAAAAAGCTTTCAAATAGGCCTCCTACTTAAGTGAGAAAGTGGTGTTCTTCCCCTTAACGGATGGAATCACGTGGACAGCTGTCCGTATGGCACTGTGTATCTGTCACCTCCATCAGACACAAGCTGGAGAAGGTTCGTAGCACAATCCGTGTGCATGTCTGTTAGTATTTGGCCTGCGTTCTCTGGTACTACAACACTCGCATGTGCCACAAAGGCCTTTATTGTTCCCCACAGCAGCTGGTCATCTGAATTGCTATGCCTTCCTGAATTTAGAAATTGATTTTTTTTTCTTCTATTATGCTTAGTGTTTTAGATGACTCACTTTCAAGCTCAAGGTGTGTCAGCTAATGTGTTCTTTTTAAGGATAAATCTTGCCAGGTTGTTCCAAGGCATACCCCAAAATTGTTGAGCTGTAAAAGACTTGGATATTTCTCGCTGCTCGCAAGTGCTCGAGTGGAAAGGAGCACCGAGTTGCCCGTTCCTACCCCTCCTGCTCCTGACATTGAGGTGCCAAGTTGCGCAAGTGATGGCCTACATTCCTGAGCAAAGGACAGCTCATCATGAGATGTGTTGAGCGTGGAGGTTCCCATCTCCGTGACATAATTCCATCCTGAACCAGTCGTTTTCCCTCCCCGTGAAACAGGGGTGCTTTCTTTTCAAAGACTAGTATAACCAAAGGATGTATAAGCAGCTTGCAACTTAAAAATTGCATTATTTGATCATGCATAATCTTAACAAAGCACATCAAATTATTTTCTAACGGCAGCAACCAATTTATCCTGTATTCCTCTCAATCCCATTATCGAAACAATTGCTCTTCAAACTTGAACTAATTTCTTCTGTGAATTGATTGTTTCACGAGGAAATTGTGCCTGGTATATGCCTTGTATAGATTGTTTGTTTAATGCAGAGTAGTCAGGTTGGTTACTGAGTTGGTTAGATTTATCTGAGATAAACATTCTTTTATTTAGAGAAACTCACAATAAAAATGTTGGGTTTACTTTCCTTTCAGGACAAATTCCGATTCTGCCTTGCACCAGAGTACTATGACTCCAGCTCAACAAGAATCCTTTTCAGGAGGGTCACAGGACATGCAGCAGAAAAGAGGTAAATAGAGAAAACCAGTAAAAATATGTGTGACATTCAAAGCATTGTGCATCTGAGTATATGCACGTGTATTGGTGTTCATCTGTTTCTATAAATACATGCATGCATAACACTTTCTAGATTCAGTTACGTGTGAATTGGAAGAAAGGACCGCGTTTACTTTTCTGGGTACTGAAATCCAGAAGATTATACAAAGCCGATAGAATATTTCCTGAACCCTGTATTCTCTTATTCCCTATGGGGAAAAGTAATCTGGGTTTTGGGACTGTGGTGGTTAGACAGCTCTCGGCCGTACTAGAGGTTTGTAGAGATCACAGGCATTTCATGGTCAGGGATGCAATATTGTAAAGTAGCAAGATTTCATCTAGTTTCTGTTTACGGGGTTGCGATCACCAGTGAACATACCCCCAGAGGCAGCGCTTCCAAACAGTACTCTGACAGCATTTCTGGTCGGGAGCTGGAGCAGCACAGCCCGCCGGCACTAACAATTCTGGTGCCCTCTGCTGGCCCTTGCTCCTGCTGGCAGTTCAAGAAATGCATTAAAAGCTCTTAAATCTTTGTGGAGAAATGTAATCCTTAAACAACCGCCCACAGACAGGTGAACACGCAGCACTCAGATCCATACGTACTCTACTGCAGCTCTAGAGCTGTAAAACATTAAATAATGAACATCTTAAGCAGCGTTGCACGAATATGGATTTATAGTCATCGGTGTGAAAGGCTTCTGGTGATACATCTCTCTGACTGGGCTGTCTTTTGATGTTTCTCTGTCACCTTGCTGTTAGCATGATAAAACAGTTGATTGCTTTGAAGAAACAAAGCTTGTTTGTGCTTGGAATACGGAGAAGTGACAGCTTTATAGCGTTTCTCTATCCCAGGAGAGATGGTCCGGATTTTTCCCCACTGGAATTGGCCTGTTGGCCACCCATAGGATGTTGCAGGTGTAGATCGTTTGTGTAAAACGCAAAAGATAAGACAAACTAGGTCCCAAGATACACTCTTGTGTTTAGATCTAAATAGACTAAATTGGAGGCCAAAATTTTTTTAAGTATTATTTGGGGTTTGTTTTTAAGTTAATAGTGTCTCCATACTAATTAAATACAATTTTAGTCTCTTCTGGTGTTTGTTTTTTTTTAAATTTTAATCTTAGGACAATAGAGTGCCACTGTTACATATTCATTGATAATAGGTTACTTAAGAGTTTTCAAATGGTTAAACTTCCAATCTGAAGATTTCTTAATGAGAACTTAATATATGATCATATATAATGATAATAATATATATAATAAGTAATGATAATATGATTCCTTTTGTTCTCATTTTTTAGTTTTATTACTGGCTGTCCCTGGAATGGAGGAAACCACCTCTGAGGCAGACAAAACCCTCTCTAAGCAAGGATGGGACACTAAAAAGGTAGGAATCTCACATTTCAAAGTGTAGAGTTTTAATTTTCTAAGTGCATTTAGGTAAACAGATGCTCTAAATATTGTCAACCAAAACAAACTACTTGCCGAGATTAGAGATTAAATGCTATATTTAGCAACACATCACTAAACAGTGGATCAGAAAGGCACTTTATACGTATGTGTGCATGCTCATGTTTGATTAGATCAGGAGAAACTCTTTAAATTTGAGCCTTGTTGAGCCAATAAAGCAACAAAGGTAACAAATGCCTTCTGCAAGCTTCACAGAGCTCCTGTGTAGAATAGCTCTTCAGTAGAAATGTATTAGGTTAAATAAAGCTTAGTAATTGAAATATATCCTGAGCGTTGATCTCTAGCAGTGTCTTTGCCTTTAAAAATGTCTTCCTTCTATTTTAGACTGGGTCATCAAGACCTAAATCATGTGAAGTTCCAGGAATCAAGTAAGTTCTGAGAATTTTTTTTTAAAAAAGCCTTGAGATCTTTTAAGAATGAATGTTACACATTGAATGTCCTCTTGCTTTTGAGTTTTCTGAAAAGTCCTTAGACGATATAACACTGCAACATGCACAAGAAAAGCCAGAACCTCTATGAGTGACCCATTGGCTGTTACGTCTCTGATTGGTTTGTCAGAAATACAATATGTAGTTCTGTACATGGCACCTTCCTTTTTTAAAAAGATTTTATAAAGATCTGTCCAGGTTGAAATTTAAATTAAGACGTGTCCTTTTTTTTTTTCTCTCTCCCTTATTTAGCATCTTTCCATCAGCTGACCAGGAAAACACTACAACACTGATTCCTGCTACGCATAACACCGGTGGCTCCCTGCCAGACCTGACCAACATCCATTTCCCTTCCCCTCTCCCAACACCGTTAGATCCCGAGGAATCCACATTCCCAGCCCTGAGTAGCTCCAATAGTACCGGAAATCTTGCTGCCAATCTGACTCACTTGGGCATCAGCACTGCCAGTCAGGGTAAGGTCATAACTCGGAGGCGTTCTTACAGATTGTCCATAAGATGTCATTTGTCTTCAATTATGGAAGTTGCATGGCTGAGTATTACTGTTTTGTCTGAGAGGTAACTGCGCTTCGCTGTTGATTGACCTTTCTTTGTAAATGAGTTTATCAAGCCATTTTGCAGAAAAAAGTGAGAAAGCTGTATTTAGTTATACAACTTACAAATTGTCATTCATTTTTCTCTTGTTCTTGGTGCCCAGATCTGCTTTTTTGTTTGTTTTGTCTTGTTTTGTTTGTTTGTTTTATTTATAAGACTACAGGAGAGACTAAGACCAGAATCCAAAGGTACCTCCCTTGTAATTCATTGTTCTTAACCCCAACAGCACTTGTGTTATGGAAATATCTTTAGCAGGCTTTTTGTTTTCATTCCTTTAGAATGTTGAGGTTTTTTTCTGTGTGAGAATTCTTTTGGAGAGAGAACACTGCTTGCTTTATCTGAAGCAAGTTCTCTCTTTTGAGCAATCAAGAGTAACGTGGAGCCTTTAGAAGGCTCGCGAGTTCTTATAAGCTTAAGTTTTGAAAATATCCTGAATATTCAGGCTGCGTAATATAGAAGGACTTGGGGAAATAACACCCGAGTGCACACCTTAATTTCTCACAGCTCTTGCTGTGGTGCCTTTGTGTTGAGGTTGTTGCCTTTCTAGTGGTGTAGTTTTTGTTGCAAGTTCTAAGTGCCGTTGCCGTTTGAGCTGTTCGGCGTGGTGAGTCTGAGCTGTGTTTGTTGGGCTTTCAGGACGTCGGCAATACTGATAATTTTATTTTGAAAAAAATCTCCAACCACAAACAAACATTATTTGCCACGCTGGCAATTTATAATACACTGATCACCTGATGATTTCAGGATTAAATTTAGCTTTCTAGGCAAATAGCCTAAACTGGTGATTGCTATTTTTTTAAACAATTTCACTGGGTCATACTTGAATAGTTGAGAAGAGAGTTGCATTTTTTTCTTGTCAGTGACAATTGCAATCACTTGATTCCTAGAATAGAAACGAGGCGCTGTATCCAAAAATACAAGTATATTTCCTGTGTTAGACAGGATTCCCTTCCCCACTTCAAAATCCTCTCGTATATTGGGAAAAGGAAATAATTCTAATCAGGTTGATGGAGTGTTATGACTGAGCAGTTCTAGTTAAGAACGAAGCAAGAAGATGGTTTAACCATTTAAATACAGAGTGGGTCAGCAGCTTTCAGCATCCTTCAGTAAGTTTTCACGTCTCAAAAGAGACTATATGAAGTTTGAGAGATGGGCTGTCACTCAAGTAGAACTCAGCGAGTCTGTGCACAGAGCTATTGTGTGTATAAAAAGAAACAAACTACTTTCATGGAGTTAGGCCAGATTGGGCTGCTGAATTTTTTGACGTATCCATAATTAGCAAAGTAAATAGTGTAAAACCAAACCGGTAAGTATATAATTGCTTTGAAAACATTTCCTGATCTATCAAAGACACAACAAATTAGAAAGATACACTCATTGATGATTTTCTGCTTTTCCTTGGAGGCTATCCCATAGTTTCATCTTTGGCATAGTCAGTGTTTGGTGCTTTTTTAACTGATTTTTCCCAAACCCTCCTTGCCTTTCTTTATCTTCTAGCTCTTTAGCAGAAAACATGAAGGTTTTTGAACCTTTTGCAGGATCTCTTCATTGCACAGCCATGTCCTCAGCAGCCCCAAGAAAAGGTGGGGAACCAAACACCTGTCAGGTTACAGAGAATTACCAGCAATTTAAGACGACGCGTTTGTGCATTTGAGTTTGTCGGTTCACTGACATGTTCCGTGAGACGGTGTTGATTTTGAAAACATCGCAGGGGAAGCCAGGCAGGCTTCAGAATCTGCGCAGTTTGAGCCGGTTTGCCTGCTGGCTCCTTGGCAGCCCGGGCTTCCTGGCTCCCTGGCAGCCTGCCTGGAAGCCCTGAACGTTTGCCAAGTGCCTGGGAGCTCGCAGGCTCTTGTGAATTCCTCCTTTCTGGCAGCTCTGGGAGAACAGCTCGCTAGTTAGATTGTCCTGAAATCACTTTCCAGGGTGTCTCGGTTCCTCTAGGGTGAGGCAGAAAATAGGAGGGGTTTCAAAACTTCCAGATTTTTGTCTTGAATTTGAACAAAATTACAATACTTGAATTGTTTATCCCTGCGGCCTGCTAGGTCGTGGCTCTTTAGAGTGTGAAGGATATTTCCTGCCTTCCTGCGCACTGGTATGCCATTAAAAATGGAGTACTTCCTGTGTAACCAGTTTTTCTTCTGCATTTTCCATTAAATAAGTGTTTGCTTTTATAATATCTCAAGTGCCTTCTGATTAGTCTTGTTATATGATCTGTTATCTTCTTCCTGAAGTTTGAGCCCTTACAAATGGAGCAGAATGTGCTTTTCCTGGGTTCAGCGTGTGCAGCCTGGGAGGCGAGCGAGACTGATACCGACGGTTTCTATAAACCGCTGAAGCTGCTCTGCCTATTTCAATTTCAGTTCGGTATCTGTGCACGAACCCAGAAAAACATGACTGCATTTGGTCCAGGATAAACCACGGGGATCTTCCGCTCATCCTGATGCTCCTCAGCCTGACAAAATTAATTGTAAATTAGCTAACAAGTTTCAGCCTGATTGGCCGAGGCAAACTCAGCACTTTGCCTTAAGTGGTTGTCCACTTAACGCCTTTCATTTTTCATCGTTTAGGTAATTACCTCTGTACAAGTATCAATAATCCATTGCTCTGTTCCCGTTTAAGCTGGTTTGTTCCTTCCTGGCAGGAATGACGACGACGCCAGCCCCTTCCCAGCAGCACCGTCAGCCGGCCGTCAGTCCCCTCTCCTTGAGCGCAGACTCAAGGCGACCACAGTCACAGCAAATGTCTCCTACGCTTTCCCCTTTGTCACCAATTACTCAGGTAGGAATGTACTCGGAGAATTAAATTTTTTTAATCATTGATGAGTTGTTTTACTCTACCTGGGGAGAAGCTGGCTGTATTTCATCTCTCTTGTTCTGTAATTTTCTTCTTTAAATGTGTTCATTAATTCGGAGCCTTAAAAAGGGAGAGGTTTGTAGAGGTGGCAGATTTTACTTCTGCTTTTCTAGAACCGTGGTGAAAAATATCTATCAGGACACTTTTCTGTAACATTGTTGTCCCAAAGCTAGTTGTGAAATTTGAAAGACACTTCTCTAATTCATGAGAGCCGCTCAATTAGCTTTTTAAATTTATTTCATAAGTGTGACTCCGCAGCTGCCTGGGTTGTTGGTTCCTGACCCGGACATTCAGCTGGGCTTTTAGAGTATTTGTTTATTATACGCTGTAGGTGATAGTAAGTCTTTTGAAACATGTTCTTGACTTTCTGAACCTTTTGGTAACACCTTTTAAATGCAAGATTGACTTAGTACAGTTCACTTGATGTGCTTGAAAACAAAGGGAAATTACCTGCCAGCGTGGATGATTTTGATTCTTCTTTTTAAGGCCGTGGCTATGGATGCATTGTCTCTGGAGCAGCAGCTTCCCCCATACCCATTTTTTACCCAGACAACTTCCCAGCAGCAGCAGCAGACCCAGGTGGCGAGTACCCTGCCTCAGAACACTCCTTTAATGCAGAGCTCTGGCTTACAGCGAGGAACGCAGCTCCCCCCGCTCTCCGTCACGGTACCTTCCACCATCCCACAGTCACCTCCGGGCAGCCAGACCCAGCCCTCGATGGGAATAGACATCAACTCGGTAAGCTTGGGCACGGCTGGAAATGAGCAAAATCGCATTCGGAAAACCTGGAAGAGTACAGCATAGCGTCAGAGAGAAGCTGGACAGTCCTTGTAATAAGTGTACTTTTAGTCAGGGTCTGAATTCAACTTAGAATGATTTTGGTTGAATCCACGTTTAAATGTTTTCTAGAGGAAAATTCGGTTTTAGTGTATGTTCAGGGTGGCCATAGTTTCGTAAAATGGTGTCCCTTACGACTCCATGTTTGATTAAACCAGCTTAAATATATCAGCATTTATTTTAGATCTTGCTGCTGCCATTGCAGTGATACATTTTCCGGCCGTTAAATGTACGGAACCCCCAAGGCGCTGTGTGTTATACAGCGTGCTGGAGGCTGGGGGGAGGAGTTAACAGAACTTTGATCAAGAAACCTGCTAACAAACATTTTCCAAAAGTTGGAGAGAACCGGGTATTTTCTATACTTAGAATCCTTTCATTTTAAGGACTTCTAGAGCATACGTTATTGTCTTCAAAAATTGGATTTGTGGCTGCCTTCAGATGCCCAGGAGAAATGGAGTGTATACATACGTATACCCATGATTTACGGACAGATTTCTTTTCTTGCTTGTTTTAACATGGTCTGTTATGAAATGTTCTGTCTGTCTCAGCATATGAAAACCCAAAACGCAGAGCAAGATGAGGGTTCCAGGCTAGCTAGGGAGGAATTTCACAGCTTTTTCTCCGTTCGTTCTGCCCTGCTGTGTAGGATCTTGGTTGTCTGACCTGTAGTGTCCTCCTGGCAGTGTCGTAGTGACAGTAATTGGTTTGAGAATGAGAAGAAATCATTGTCTATTGATCTAGCACTCGATCGTGGCTTTAATTAGTGGGTGAAATTTTTAACAGTTTGTGCCGATAAGTGCTTCTTGAAAGAAGCTGCTCCCCTTTCAGGATGGGAAGGGGAAAAGGGAAGGATAAAGTCAGCAGTGGAAAGGTACTGACCCCCTCAAATTGTGTCCCGCTGTTTTGATTCTAATACTCATGTAGCTACCGGTACAGATGGTTCTGATTTTCATTCTTTGCTTTCTGTGTTGCTTTCCTCATCCTAAACTTCTTTATGGCCTTAACTTTTCGGGTGCTCTACTTATCTTTTAAAGCAACTGAAATAATTCATAAATAAACTTAAGTTTAAAGCTAGTTTACCAAAAAGCCGTTTGAGCTGTGTTATGGTCTCGCTGGCAACCTCTATGCAGTTTTTGTAAAGCTATATTGAAATTCATTTTGCTGTAGTTTGGATGTCCACTTAAAGTGCATAAGTAGCAATGCGTGGCTACAAAGACCTATTTTCTTGAGATTTCCAGAGCTGGGTGTCACAAAGCATTGGTAGTACAGCCTTCTCCCGCCCTGCAAAGCCGTCTCGTTAAATTAGTCCTTTTCGTAGAACCTGGACTGCAAGTTTTCCTCAATCATCTGTTAATTTCTAAAGGAAGTATAATGAGAAGAGCTGTACTTATTATTTATGTTAATTAGTGCAACATTCTATTTAAACGCCACTAAGATTATGAATTTGTTCAAATCCAGGATTCTTTATGACAAAAAGAAAAAGGTAAATATTTGAAAATGTGTTCTCAAGAAGGCTGAGAACAATGTAAATATAACTGATATAAACCTGCAAGACGTAGTGTGAATTCTCAGACAATGGCTGTTCGTGTCCTGGGGTAAAACGCAGCTTTGAGAAGGATTCCAGTCCGCATGGTTACACACTTCCATCTTGATAACACACCCCGGCTGCTGAAGACTGGGCAGAGTAATCGAAAAAGGATTTCCAGAGCAGTGTAAACACAGGTTAAGAATGTATGGGTATAGCAGCTGAATTAAAGAATAAATTACATTATATTTGAATTATTCCCAGCTTTCAAGACTTCCTTTCCCTAAATCATTGGCTGAGCAGATTTTTATTTTTTTCATTGAGTGTAGCTGAGAACAGTGAGAAAATATTTCGCCAGTTTTGCTTGTACAACGGCGCTGTGCTGCTCTCAGCCGCTCGGTCAGCCGCGACCACGCCACGCTGGTACCTTAACTCTCTCCTTTTTGCGGCATTGTTCACAGCAGTCACGTCTTCATACGTAGCCAAGAATTGCTGAAGAGGATGGTTTCTCCCAGCTTCCTCGAGCTGTGTACGCCAGAAGTTGATAATTGTCCAACCTTCCATCAATCCCATGGTCTTTAATTCTGTGTTGTTCTGTAGGCTTCACTCCAGCAGTACCGCAGTAATGCTGGATCCCCAGCCAACCAGTCTCCCACCTCTCCTGTCTCCAATCAAGGCTTCTCTCCTGGCAGCTCCCCTCAAGTAAGGGACTCTGTGCTTCCACAGGCCTTGCTTCTTGTGTTTGTTTTTAGTTGAGTCTCTCCATTACTGACCCATAGTTGTCTCACTGTAACTGTATGTGCCTCATGCATTACCGATGTCTCATCTTGTTTGCAGTTTCATTCGGTTCCAGAGTTTTTCAATAGCTGGTGAATTGCCTTTTCATTGAGCAAAGTTGCTGTTTGAACGCTGGTAAAACTCAGTGATTTCTTTGGGGTGTACCATGGACACAACCTCCAGGTAGAGCCCCTTCAATTAGCAATATCGCCGAGGAGCTGCGAGATGAGGTTGGGAGCGCAGGGGAGGGAGAGAGGGAGAAAGTGTCCCCTGCAGCAGGATAACTCCTGTGACACTAAATATCACTTGTATGGCCAAAGGCATTTCCATCAGGACCTTTTTTGACACGGGAACATCCACTTCGAAAGAAAACACTAGAGAAAATGCTCTTAAAATTAGCAGTTGTATCTTGTGGCTTGCAAGTAATGGGTTAGTAAACACGCTTTCTTGCACGCTAGCTGATTTTTCTTCCTGTGTATGTATATACTCATGCATCCACACGTCCTGTATGCAAGTGAGAGTTTGGTGTCTGTGTAAACCTGGGAAAGGGAATTTATCTGCCAGCAGCAAGACAGTTAAAAACAAGTCTTTGGGGGTGCCCCTAACATAAGGGAGCGAGTGCATTTCCAGGCCAGAAATAATCCGATGCTGCTCAAATAGCTCCATATGGCTGCCCTTTTCCTAAATCCCACCTGTAGAAACGAGGTGCAGGAAATTCTTCCAGAGCATCACAAAAGAATCTGAAAATACATTTTCTGTTTCACCATTTAACGTTTAAGGCTGTCAGGAGGATCCTGTCTAAATAAGTGCTGCCCCTTCATGGTTCCAAAGCAGAAGCTTCGTCTCTCCTTGCCATTAGCCAGAGACAGGTCACTGGTAAGCTCAGTGTTAGATCCGAGTGTCAGGACTGTCTGGATTTTCTTGACCCTTGCTTAATTGCTTCTTAACTTCTCTCTCTTCTGCCTGCTTCTGCCAGTTCTGCTGTGTTCCGTGTGTGGCTCAAAGAAAACAAGCAAACTTACTCCTCCAGGCTGTCACGTAGAGCAAAGCTGTTGCCAGTCTTGCTGCAAATTCTCAGGTCCCGTTCTCATTTGGGCAGGGCAGCCCATTTTTGATTTTTGTGTTGAGTTTCTTTCCCCCTTGACTTCTCAATAATTCTTTCTTGGTTTTGTCCACAGGCTTGTTGCCACTGGTCAGCCCAAAGTACTGGAGTGCAGCAGGCATCTCCCCCGTGGAGCACACACTTGGCTATAATTTTTCTTGCTGGGCCTGTTTTATCCTGTAAACTCTTTTTTCAAGTGGGACACCATAACTCTGCGTGAAAGGAAGAGGGTTTATTAATAAAGCTTACGTTAGTATTGGCCTCTTAAAAATACCCACACAATTCTTTTATTTTTTGCTCAACTAAAAATGAGAAAGCTTTTCCTGCCTCCATCAAGGCACCAAAAGCTAGTAGTGGCGAGCGAGTGTGGAGAGAAGCAATGGGGGAAGAAAAAAACAGTTTGTAAGAAAAATTGGGGTTGGTTGTGATTATGGGGGCAGCTCCCAAACAGCAGGACCCATCAGACCGTAGAGTTACCTGCCAAGGGTAGGGGCAGATTGGTTCCAAGAGCAGAACGTGCCCATTGTGGACCAGTCTGACTCTGGCTGACCGGAGTGGAACGGGTGGTGTGACCGGGTGGGCGTCTTCCCCTTGCTCTGATTAATTTTAGGTTAAATCGTTCTGCAGCGCATCCGTACAACGAGTGACATGCTCTAAAAATAGAAATCTGTGGTTTGATTTTTATCACATACGGTTCATTCACCAGAAGTTATTTTTCATCTTTCCGCATCTCCAGATCTATTTGCCTTCGTGTTGTAGCTGTGTGTTTGTGATACGAAGGTCTTCCTGTTCAAACACGAATTGAAAAGCTCTGCTTGTAGTTCTCAGCTCTGTGTTTGCATGGCTCTTCATTGACAATGGCTTGTTTATTACTACGTTGCTTTTCTCCTCGTAACACCTGGCATACTGTTCCAATTAGCTAGAAGTCTGCTTTTTTTTAGTAGAATGGCTGTATACTGGATAATATGGTATGTATTTTTAGATGAATAATTTAAGCCAGAGGTTTTGTGGTTTGGTTCCCCCCCCCCTTGCAGTCACCACATCATTAACCCAAGAAGATGTACTGTTGACAAAACAGACCTCATCTAGTGTTTCTGGAGGAGATGGTGTTAGCAAGATGTTTTTCACAGAGCTGTTGATAAATTATTCTAGGACTCTGAAGTGTTGAAGTAATGACATTTCCAGTTGATTTCCTTTGGGAGTTTCAGTGGTTACAGATGTAATAACCGGTATATTGCAGAGCTGAGGAATAAATACGGGCTTGTGTGTTTGGTTAGGAGTGACTAACCTAGACTTGCACAAATAGAGTTTGGTCTCCTGTTTGTTATTTTTCATGTTGCCCAAACTTTTTAGGAGGGGAACAATGCTTAGTGGAATGCAAAGATTTTAGGTTTTGCCCTACTTCTGAAAAGCTCCTGTAAAAATGAAATGTCAGAAGTTAAAGGAAAAAACCAAACCAACCTTGATCCTCTTTGGAGCTCTCGAATAGCAATTGTATTTGTAGCGCCGGTCCAAACTGGCTTTGATTCACGTTGAGTATGTGACATCCTGAAGCGCAGTTTTTTCATGAGAAATTGTTATAAACCGTCACACAGTCGTGAAGCCGTACCTGCCGCTTACGATGGGAACGATTCTCTCGGGACAGAGTTAAGCTTGGCTGGTCCTGGTCTGCTTGCTTGAGTTAGCTCCAGGCTCTGACTCCATGCCTTTGAAAGGAAAAAGTAACACACGTAGCAGGTTGAATAATGTGGAGTTTGAGTAGTTGATCAAAATGTGCCTGGGCAGTAAGTAAGATATCAGCGGTTTAAGGAAAAGTGTGGTTATTTTGTTTGAGTAGGGCTTTGCTTTTTCTCATGTCAGGTGTAATGTGGCTCTTGCTTGTGGTGTTTGAGAACTTCCTCACACCCCTGTGTTTTGCGAGGGATAGAGCAGCCACCGCAGTTGTGAGGACCCAGCTGATAAATTGGAAGACCGGTTCCAATTACAACCGTTTTCCATTTTTACCTGCTTCTAAGGAGGGCATCGAGTAGGGCGTTAAGCTGCAAAGACGTCAGTATTGTTCTGCGGTCGTTGCTGTGACAGATCATAAATGCCCAGGGAAGTGAATCAAAATCTTATTTTTCTCCATAAAACCCTATTCTTGGCTCAGGCTCTATTTAATCAGTCTTAAGGGTGAGCTGGCTTCATTTAGCTGAGCCGTTTGTTACTGAGAAGTTACTGAATGATCTTCTCTGACAAAGATTTGGAGGCAGTTGCCTGGTGCCTTTGCTGACTCTGCCAGTGCCATACGTTATGATGCAGCTCCGTGGAGTCCGTGAGGCTTCTCCTCCCAGTCCTGACGTTATCCAGCAGCGCTGTTCTGCGGCAAATTTCTCTCTTCTCCAAGTGCATTCAAACCCTGCCTGCGCCCTCGCATGCAGCCGGTGGAAAGTGCTTCGCGGCGATGCTCGGAGCAGTTCTTGGATCAACCGGGATCTACTCAGCATGTGCTGAGCTTTCAGCCACCTTCCCCTGACGAGTCTCTTCCTCGGGCTGCGAATTCCTCCCTTGGTGCCACATTTATCCAAAAGCGACCATAGAATGTGGTAGCTGAGGATTCTGGCTGAAGGCGGGAAGGTTTTTGTTTGCTTTAAAAGAATGTGTTGTGGCTTCTGTCCTGATAGTCGCCACTTGTGGAGGTCGTGGGCAGTTTAGGTGGGTTTGGTTTTGTTTGTTTGTTTGATACAAGGCTTCCATTCTTTTCCTTGCATGCAACCTGCAAATAAGCTGTGCTGAGATATCGTAATCGTGTAGGAGGGAGAATGTTTAAAATGTGATGTTTGCTGAAATTTTTATGTTCACTGTTGTGGACATCATCCTACGTTTTTTGAGTATCGTAATCTTTGCCTGTGTTCAGTGCTTTTAACTGTGGTGGCTGGTGTAACTCTGTTCTGATATTTCCTAGGGTTTTGCTTAATTTCCTGTGCTGATTAGGTTTCTAAGGGGTGAATTTGTAGCCTTCCTCTTTTAGTGTGTAGATAAAAACAACTGGAAAATGCTACGCAAGGTATTGAATTTTTTTTTTTCGAGATTGATACAAACTCTCCATGCAAATTGTCTTTTATAGATGTTGTCAGTAGATGTTTTGTTTTCATCTGGAGTATCAGGATTCGTGACAGTTTTAAGTAAGAAGTGATCTCTCTGCCATTTCTTTTGTATCTGGCAACTCTTTGGGACAGTACCGAATAGTATTAAAATATTGACCTCAAATTCTTGTTCACCTTTAGAATAACTGCTAAATGCTTGTCGTGCTAGAGGGGACAGTAAAATTAGCAAGGCTGAGAAATTCCTCCTGAGATTCTTGCCTTCAAACTGCCATAACATGCTTTCCTGGGCGTTCTCCTTAACTTTTCTGAACTGCAGCTAAAGTTGAAATGACTTTAAAATGTCAGTTTTCTCTCGGCGTGTTGTTGTCACGGTGAAGCTGGCTGTTGGTGAACAGGAGGTTGCAGAGACAGTGAGCCGGCCGCTACCTGCGCGCTGGTGATCAGCTTGGCATCGCGTTTTGTTTTCACGCGCAGTTTAATTTTGTGTGGGGTTTGTCTTTCACCAAAAAAAAAACCCAACAAAATTCACAAAAAAGCCGAAGTTGCAGAATGATTTTATTTCACGTGTTAGCTAGCGCACTCGTCTGTTTTCATAAATCAGAAGTTTTACGTGTTGTATGTCCTCCGTGAGGAAGTTTGTTTGGTTTATTTGACTGTGTTTCTGTGCTGACCGAAAGGCAGTGTAACGTGGAAGGATTTGTGTCTTGGAGGGAAATACTGAACGTTTTATGAATTTGCTGACGGTTAGCGGTGGTTATAATAAAGGGCACTGCTAACTAACGTTGAGAAGAATCGGTCGGAAGGCTGGAGTCACTCGCACACCGTGGGTACGTCTGTTTGTGAGATTTTTGCACCATAAAGACTCTGTTTTGTTTTCAGCATTCTTCCATTCTGGGGAGTGTATTTGGTGACTCCTATTATGATCAGCAGATGACAGCTAGGCAGGCTAATGCCCTATCCCATCAGGTGAGCAAATTCATCTCAGATTTTCAGCTATATTTCGGCCACTTTCAGCTTAAAATAAATATAGATCAACTTCTGATTATTTTGTGTGAGATTGCATTTTGTCCATACAGTTTTACTTCTGTTATTTTCAGTTTGCAATACTCGGGGATTTCTTTTCTTTTCTTCTCTTTTTTTTTTTTTTTTTCCTCCCCAATCTTCCTTCCCCTTCCTCCCTCTTAGCCATTGTAGCCGATGTTTTTAAAGGTGTTCTGCCAAGTTTATTGGATGAAAAATAATGAAAATAAATTTTAAAACCCCCACATTTCTGATTGTTGTTGCATTTGGGAAGGGTTTACCCATAGGTGGTAACAATATTTACTCCTGAAGTTGGCAAACGAGTCGTGCACGGTACCAAAGCCTAGCAAACAGACCCATGACTTCATTAGTTTGGCCAACCTGGGCATTGATTTATTCGACCATGAAATATGCTCTGGTACCAGGAAAAAATGAGATGACTTTTGGGAGGCGATGCTCGATGGGCAGATAGCTGACTTAGTAGCATGAGTTACGTGGTTTTTACTTTGTTTTAAAGCTCCCTTTTCTTCTGTTCTTACGATATCCAAAGCAACAATTTTATTTTTGCATCCATCCTCTCCTCATTCCCCTGAACTCTGAATTTGGCAGTAAAGTGAAATTAGACCATATTTTGATCAGTGAAACCTAAAGATGAATTTGTTTGCCTGTCTCTTTTCAACGTTACTTCCCGTACTTGAGCTTTTTAAGTTGTTTTGCTGTTATTTCCTGATGGTTAGAAGTAATAATTCCTTTGTGCCTTGGTCTTCAGCTTGAACAGTTTAATATGATAGAAAACGCCATTAGTTCCAACAGCCTGTACAGCCCCTGTTCCACCCTTAACTACTCCCAGGCAGCCATGATGGGACTTACCGGCAGTCATGGCAGCTTGCAGGACTCGCAGCAGCTGAATTACTCCAGCCATGGAAACATCCCCAACATCATTCTTACAGGTGAGAAAACCACAGACTTAACCGAGGAGTAAAACCATCCCTGTCGGTGTTTCCCTTTGTTGCGCAATGGCTCGCTTCCAGCCAGGAAAGGAGAAGGGTATTGTTGCCTTTGAAGGGTTTGTTTCCCGTGTGCAAATGTTGGTGTTACCGGTCTGGCGGATTCCCCGCGTAGGGCTCTTGTTCAGTCCCAGCAAACAGGTAGAGCCGCCACGGCAGCACTAATTGTCTTACAGACCTTCCCTGCCTCTGAATGCACTGCATCCTCCCTCACGGCGAGGGAGAAGCGGTGAAAACCAAACTTCCTCCTCTGCCCCTCTGTTCAAACTTGCCAACAAAGGGGCTTTTGGTGTCACATATGGTGGTGACGGCTGCATGTTTGTAAACAATTTCTGCACAGGCCACTGAGAAAAGTGTAGCTCAGTCCGTATTTCACCCAAGGACTCTTGCTGATTAGAATCACATAAATTAAGGTTATTCCTCCTAAAACTAAGGGGGAGAAAAGAGACTAAAGCGATGCTACTTTGTGGCCCTTCAATATACATACATGAATTTTGCTTTGTGTTAGGTCATTGTGATGGTTTTGAGATGCTCTAACAAATCCGTAATTCATCCAGCTGGAGACGAGGATAGTTGTTTCTCATCTGAACTTCAGCCTTAGTTCAATAAATTATTCCAGAATTTTTGCAAGCTGTTTGATGACTTGTCTGCCTGGCGCGTATGTATTTGCTAAGTCCTCCCGACACCTTTCTCTTCCTCTTCCCTGCAGTGACAGGAGAATCTCCTCCCAGCTTATCAAAAGAACTGACCAGCTCTTTGGCAGGAGTGGGAGACGTCAGCTTTGACACGGATTCCCAGTTCCCTCTGGATGAACTCAAAATTGACCCTTTAACCTTGGATGGACTGCACATGCTGAACGACCCAGACATGGTCCTCACCGACCCCGCCACAGAGGACACGTTCAGGATGGACCGGCTGTGACGCGGGGACACCAGGAGCCTGGGAATGACGCTTGTTCCTGGAGCCCAGCCGAACTGGAGAGTCCGATGGGTCAGTGGTGTCGGAGCAGGAGCTGCCGAGAGCAGCAGCTCTGTCCTGTACAACATGTACAATGAGTAAAGCTTGTCGTTCTAAGCTTGCAGCGCTGCAGCCCCCTACTCCCTGTCGCGCCGTATTTCACCCCTTATCCACTCATTGCCATTGATGAGTAAGGAGTTTCCATCAGCCTTTTCCTCTCCAGAGCCCCCCCCTTTCCCCCCCACCAAAGCTCCAGCGTTAAGTTGTCAATTTATCCTTTGCACTAGAAAAGGGGGTATTTTTGGGCAGGCGAGGAAGGTTCAGAGCCAAGGGTAAACAGATTCTTTCTAACGTACCAAATTGGTGGCTGCTGTTTGAGACGGGGAGCGATGACTGTCCCCCACCCCCCCGGTGATTGGGAAGCAAATCTCTGCATTGCCGCCCTCTGGGAGGGGCTGGGGGACCGTCGGAGGTTTTGACTCTGCTTCGTGACAGCCGCTTCGTAGAGTAAAAACGCTTCTTCCTTTAGCGACATGCCATGTTTGTCTTCAGGTTGGTTTCCTTGACTGTCGTCCCGCGCCCTCTGCCTCTTCTCCTGCCCCGAGCAAACTCGCCTTCTTGGCAAAGCGGAAAAGCAGCCTGGCAGCCCCAGGGCCTTTTGTAGCCGGCTAGTTAAAAAAGGCAACTGTAAACACTATTTTCAAAGCTTTCTTTTTTTTTAAATATATATGTAATATATATATTTATATATATGTATACATATATATATAGAGCATTTCTGAGCACACAAAAAAGTACTATAATTCATTACTTGATTAGCACGGAAGAAGGATCAGAACATTTTAAAGCAGCTAAAAGAATATAGGAGACTAACTTGCAGAGCATGTTTCTAATTTTACTTTGTGAGAGATTCCTGGGCAACAGGAAGGGCATTTCTATAGCAATGCCTGGCTCAAATCATGATGACTTTTTTTATTCTTATTCATTACTTATTCTGTTACCGTTATTTATGATCTTTTTGTTGTTTTGTTTTGTTTTGTTTTTTTTTATTTAAGTATTTGGATATTAGGAAAGTAGCTAAACTACATACAGCCAATTGAAGCACTCTACATAATACTTGTACAGTACATCTTTTTGTGTTTTTATTCCAGAAATATATTATATATATTATATATATAGGTATTTTTAACTAACTGGAATTTTAAACAGATGTTGAGCAGAAGTGAGGAAGCCTAAGGCAAGTCTAGATGTTTTCCTTTTATATAGTCAAAATAGGGTGGCAGGAACTTAGATATTCCTTCTTTCACCCGGGGGAAAAAATAGCTTGCTGCACAGTGAATAGTACTGTATCCTCCAGCAGGTTGAGATTCTGTTAAATTTATAAGAGACTATTTCTGTTAGTCCTTGGCGATATTCTGTGCTGCAGTACAACGGGCTGGGGAGCGACACTTTAGCAAGGGCGGATTGGGAAAAAACCAGCCAAGCCACCCGTTGACTCTCAACTGGACACATCACGGCTGAATTCCTGATGGTTCCCAGATCTCCGCACCGGGGACGCGTACCAAATCTGAAAAGTGGGTTTAAAGATTTACCAAGAGCCCAACAGGCTTCTAGTATTTGCCAGGGGCACTGTTAAACGTTGTCTTCGTGACACTAGAACCTGCACAGGAACAGAGTCTGTAAGCACAGGACTCTTCTCTTCAGCAGAAGTTAGGAATTAACATTATTTTGAGTCTTATTAACGAGTTAAAAATTACGTTGCGCCTGACACCCTGCACGGGAGATGGAGGAACACCTGCTAGAGGAAGGCGTTTCCATGCAGTAGGGGTTGAACATCCACCTCTATTTTTCTGAAATACAGCCTCAATAAAAGACCCGTTTCAGTTTTCCTTTCAAGATGGGTTGTGTTTGTTGCCCCCCCCGCCATGGTGGTCCGCCATCTGCTCCGTTTCCATTCGATCTGCATCAACTGGCTTTGCTTTTTGTCCAAAAACGTGTCCATTTGTTCTCAGCCGTCAGGACATTCAAGGAAAAACCCAGCCCTCAGCACTTCTCCCCGTCCCGTTCCCCTCGAGAAAGGGGTTTTCTTGCTGTTTTTGGCAAGCGCTAACGAAGGTCCGCCAAGGAGCGGGGCCGCTCTTAATGAGTTATACTAGGTTTCTGTGTGCTTCCAGAAATCGGTGGGACGCCGTCCTGAGATTCACACAAACGCTGCTGAGCAGAGTTGTTGGTGGGATCTCTCTAATCTGGGTGCGTGTTTGCTCACGTTTGTGCCATTAGTTGACCCATTTGCACTAAAAAATGTTGGTGTTTTTTTTTTGTTTTCCTTTGGATCTCTGAGCTTACCTGTGTCTCTCTTTCTTTTGGTCCTCCCCACGCAATGGAAAGCTTTTCCTGCATCTCTGTCGGAAATGTCTTTTGTCAGGATTTAAGCCCAGTAGCGCGTGTTAACTCCTGGTGTCTGCTTATTTCAGATTGCTAATGCTTTTTCAATTTAAGGAGGAAAAATAAAAGATAGCTTCGAGCGGGAGGATACCCTAAAAGAACAGGAATAATTTGGGCACAGGTGACTCGGAAATGGCCACAGGTACCGTGGGAGTTGAATTCGCCTCTTGCCGTTCACGTAGTTCCATGATGGGATTCCTGTCTGCCGCTCTCCCGTTGGAATGACTCCCATGCCTGCAGTTCCTTGGTTTGTGATCTATGTTTCTTTTTAAAACCAGAGTCACTTCAGAACGAAGCATCCGAGTAGGAGATGAGATTCCTCACTGGAGACTTTTACAGGGAGCCGTTGCTAAATGCTACCTTCTGATTTTTTTTTTTTTAAACTACATGTGTATATAAGAGATCTTGTTTATTAGACTTGTAAGTAGAGATTTAAAATGGCCTTAATTTAAAAATAACACGTCTGGATGCAACTGTCAAAATTAGGGACCATCTAGTGGAGAGAAATCCAGGTTTTGTTCCTTTTTGTGCGGGGCGAAGGGAGAAGGGAGCTGTGGGGTGGGAAGGGGTCGGATGAAGCCACCGTGGGAAGCGGGCGACGGCTGTGTGTGACGAGATGCGCTTGGTGGCGGGAGCGGGCAAGGCAAAAGCTGCTTTTCGTGCTCCACTTTGAGAACCGAGCTGTTATTCCAGCAGCTCTTGCATTTTGCTTCCCGGAAGGTCGGTTTCCTGACGGCATCGTGTAGGAGCTGCAATTCCAGAGGGATTTTTCTCCCCCTCTCCCCTTAACATCGGTGTTTTTGTAATGGGTGGATGCATAAAGCTGATTTTTAAAGCAAAAACTATCTATTGAGTTGTCAAACGTGAACACTGTTTACAGGATCCCCACTAATGGGATCGGATGGGAGCGGGTCCCCAGTGTTTTCAGAACAAGTAATCTGATTTTATTTGAAAATTTATTAATACTGCTTTAATTTGAACTTGTGTGTAAGGGTGATGGCCGCTGGGAGCGACTGCCCCTTCCCGGCCAGGGACGGACGAGAGCGGAAAAAGAAAAAAGATCACTTAGCAAAAAAAAAACCAAACCAAGTCGTATTATGTATAACTTTTCCAGTTAAATGATATTGGAACTGTCTGGTGTCTCAAAGGGTTACTGGCCGAACATACCTGCTGGGGGACCCTGCCCTCTCCCCGTATCATGTGTCTTTAGAGAGAGAGATAGATATAGATAGATATATATATATACACATTAAAAAGTTCCCAAGCTAGACTGTTGCATTTGCCAATACAATGGGGAAATAATAGGAATAAACCTTCAGTGTACAAAATACTGTGATTTTTTCCCAAAAGTTCTGCCGTGGGTGGCGGCGCGGGGCGGGGGGGGAGGCTCTTTCCATTGTACATAGTGTTCCGCATCCTCTTCCCCCCCCCGGCCCCCTCTTGCCGCATGCGAGACTGACCGCGGGCAGCCCCCGACCCGCTTCTGCATGTCAGCCAGCTCTAACTGTGCAACACCTCCCTGTACAGACAACCCGACACTTATTTTTCCCTTTTATTAATTTTATTTTTATTTTTTTAGAGGGGAAAAGGTTTCCAGAAAGCGGCCGCAAATTAATTTCACAAATGGTTCGTTATTTCTACGTTTTATTACCTTTTCTTTTCAATTTAATTCAATTTTTTTCTTTTTTAACAAGCGTGCCTGAGAAAACCCCGGTGCGAACCCGTGCGGCTGAAAAGAGCGAGCTGCCCGCTGAGTCTGCCTAAACGCAGCACCCGGTAACTTACAGAGTCCTGCAGACTGCCCTCAGAAATAAGGTCTTGGCTGTGCTTGTTTGTAAAAGCGTGGATTGCTGTAGAAACATTAATTAAGGCTTGAGATGTGTCCCTTGCGGAGCGTGGCGCTCGCCCTGGAAACCCCCCTGTAGGCGCAGGAGGGGGAGAGCCCCGCAGCGCCCCGGGGGTCGCCCTGTGCGCTGGGCTTTCAGGAGAAAAACCGACGCAGAAACACGTTTATTCCTCTGAAAAATGGAACCCCCGTCACTGTGATGGCAATGTGAAAGCGCAGGTAGCGTTTGTTACGTGTGTCTGTTCTTTTTAAAAAACGAAAAAGCCAAAAAAAAAAAAAAAAAAAAAAGTAAAATAATATAAATTTGTAGTTGTTCCTGTTCTTTGTATTTTTAGTTGCATATTATTTATACTGCGCAGTGTAGGCATGGATTGCATGTCAGTTTTCTATGCGGGCACCATGATGACATTATAACTGTGTATTATAAATCATTTTTACCTTTTTAAACAGAATCATTGTGTGGAATTTCTATACTGCAAAACAAAACACTACATTACGTACTATATTCATTTGTGTTATTTATTTTATTATTTTGGGGGGGAGGGCGGGCGGGGGGTGGTTTTAACTGTGGTGTATATTGCCTTATGTGGGCTTGACCAATTTTATCAAAATAAAGGCCTGAAGGGGTAAAATATGTTTACTGTTTTCTTCAGTGAGTTGACTCCCGGCCGCCGTAGGGGCGGCTGCGGGAAACGGCGTGGTAGGAAAGGTGAAGGGAAGAAACGCGAAGTGCAGGGATCGGCGCAGGGATCGGCGCAGGGAGCACACGCGGCTGCGGGACGTGCGGAGCCGGGGCCACTCGTCGGGAAGCGCTGTGAGTCGTAGGTGGCCACTTGCCGTCGGCGATGGCGTGGCGAGGCCAAAGAGCCTTCCCTGACCCTTTCACGTCCCTCCGTCCGCATCCCGATTTCTGTTCGAGAGACCGAATGTGGTCGTCTCTTGGAGCAGCCGTGAAAATCTCATCTCACACCACCTAACCCCAGACGACTCGGTGACTCCTGCCCCAAGCGGGCAGTGCGGGTGCTTTCATAAATGCCCCCCTGCTCCTTATCTGCTGCAGGTTTTCCGCTCTTGAAAGGCGAAGTGTCTGTCTCGGTGCTGTGCGTTCCTGAGGGTGACCGGTAACGAGGCCAAAGAGAAAGGAGCAAGACCAGCCACCTGCGCCCCTTTTTTCGGGTTTAAGGTGCATCACGGGCACGAGGCCACGCTGGGAATCGTCCCTGTCCCGGGAATCGTCCCCGCGCTGGTGCGTCTGGTCGTGGCTGGGGGTTTGAGTCCCGTCTGCGGTTGGGTGTGTGGAGCAGGGGTAGATCCCGCCCGCCTGGGGCTTGGAGCAGAGCGAATCCCTGCGCCCTCCGCGTACTCTGTCCAGGATGGTGTCGCGGTGACGTGCCCTCCCATGTCGGCACAGTGGGACGCGCGGTGACGCGCTCTCCCGTGGTGGGAACTGAGCAGCGGGCAGGGAAATGCCGAACTCGTGTTGGCTTTGCTTTAGCTCCGTTCTTTCTACGTTAAATTTTGCTGTTGAGTAGCTACAGGAGAACAAAGTAAACGCTGGGTGTTGCGTCTTCTGCTGCACGTTTTCTGCTTGCTGGGGAGTCACGGTGACCTTACGTTGGTGTTTTCCGGTGTGTGCAACGGTCCTGTTTTATTGATCGTGTTTTAATTTAGTTCAGCGTTAAGGCAGCGTAATTTCGGGCAGAAAGCTCATGTGGCAAGAGACACGTTTGGGTTTTTTTTAAGAGACAAAAGGGAAAATGCGAATGGTTCTTGACCCGTCTCCAGCCGTCTGCTGTCGCGACAGGCCCGGGGGACGTCGGTAGCGGGTCACCGGTACCAGCCGGGCTGTCAGTAGCTGCTCGCTTTGAGTTTACCCAGTCGCTCGTCCCTGTTCCCGATGGTGTGGCCACGCAGTGGGGATTCCCCTTGGGAATTGCTGACTCGGGAGTCGGCAGCAGCTGTCGGGGACCTGTCGCTCTCGGGGTGTTTTCCGACGCGCTTTGCTCGCCGTAGGTATTTCTGTCACCGCGGTCACGCGGGCGAGACACCGCTTGGAACAATGACAACACCGCAGGTGTCTTCTCACAGCGTTACGGTAGGATGGAGATGACAGTTTAGACGATTTTACTCCTTAATTTTGCCTGCCTTCAGCCTGTTCCGACTTCCAGATACTTTCCTAGTTGGTTTTTTTTGGTTTTTTTTAGATTTGCAGCCCGTGTTTCCCCTCAATGGCTGTTGGATGTTCAGGCAAGAGCGAGAAACCTATTGGCGGAAAAACTCATTGTAGTATTTGCAGGAGCCACGTATGCGCCCGCAGCACGTGAGGGATAAATCACGTTTTCCTGCCATCCTTCTCTCCGGTTTTTGGGAACCTGGGCTCTGCCGCTGCAGACCCGCATGTGTCGAAGCAGTTTGGTTTGGAGCGCAGACGTGTTGGTGTTTGTCACTGGTTCCAGTCTCGTTTCACTGAACTCCAAACTCAAAATGATGCTGTGAGCGGTAGTTGTGCTCCACGGGAAGAGCGTTTGCCTGTTTCCGATGGCTGCGTTGCAAAGTGACGGTCCCATCCGCGTGCAGCAGGGACGGCATTTTCCGAGCTGGTGGAAGGGTTGTTCCTCCTCCAGAAATCGCTTCATGTTTTCCATTTCACGGAGAGCTGGTGGCTTCCCTGCGCCAGCCTAAACCCGAGCTTGGGGCTTTGCTTTCCCGGCGGTTTCGGTAAATCCCGAGCTCCCCGGGGGAGGAGTTTGCTGGTCACGGTGTGGAGAAACCTCCCGGGGAGGGAACTTCACCGGGGCTAACGCCGGGGACTCAGACCGGCCTCGAGCCAACGGGCACGTTCGTGTCGGCGTGGCTCTTGTCCGTCCTAAAATTGTTGGGTTTTTCCATCTGTGTTGGATCAAGTTTCTGTTTTATGGCATTTTTCTTTGTTGCGTGGGGCGGGTGAGCTGCCGCGGGGACCGGGGGGAGCTGGACGCGCCGGGAGGTGGCAGCTGCCGGCCGAGGGCAGTCGCCGCCTCTGCTCCGTGTTTCCAGAGCCCCAAGAGACCGGGGGGACGCAGAGTCAAACGGCTCCGGTCTCACCCAGGTGCCGTCTCCTGGTCTACCTTAGGCGTTAGAGAATCCTTCATAAATAAATTGGGACAAACGTAACCGCGCGGGCGACAGGCGCTCTCGGCGGCGGGTGGAGACTGTGGGATCGGTGGCAGAATCTCCCTCCTGGGAACGTCTGTTCTTCGGGTGGGAGCTGTGTTAGACCCTCGCATTAACAGCCCGAGCGAACAAAGGAGGCGTCACCCAGCTTCGAAAGCATCCGAAAATGAGACAAACCAAAATAGTTGTTGCTTCTGCTGGAGAAATGCACGTCTGGGAGTCACAGACCGTTGGGGCTCCGGAGCCGGGTCCCTTCGGGTCTCCCCTTCCTCAGCCGCAGAGAGCGGAGCCTCCCAGGCCCCCAAAAACGGGCTTTTAGCAAGAGCAGAGCTGCTCGCTGATTTTAAGTGTCTCCGAAGCCGGTGTTTTCCGCTTCCTTTGGGAGGCGATGCCTCGTGAGGGCCGGCCTGTGCCCCGTCGCCCTGAGGCCGCTGGTCTGGGAGCCGGGAGGGCCATAGAGCCGGGGAGGATCTGCCGGGCCGTCAGCTGGGGTTCGTTCCCATTTTCTGTGTCACGTGTAGTCACAGCCTCCGGCAGAGAACGCTTGAAAATCTGTCGGAGGGCGCCCGACAGCGGTGGGGGCTTCCCTTGTGTTTAGGTGTTTAAGTAGGAAAATGCCGAGTTACGGGAAGGGGGTGTTGTGCCCCTGGGAATGTTGGTCTCGACCAGCTGCCAGTTTTGCGGAATGTTTCGCGATCGGGCCGAGGCCTCTGCGGGTTCGCCCGCCCGCGTGTGGCAGGAGGTTTTCCCCTCCGCGAGGGACGGCGGAGTCGCGGTGAGGGCTGAGGCTTCGGCAGGCGGCGAGAGGTTGGTGTCGGTGAGGAACGTCGGCTGCGTCCGTGGCGCGGGGCGGGGGGGGGACGTGGGGGCAGCCGGGGCTGGGACCCTGCCAGGAGCGAAGCGGGTGGTGACGTCCGGGGGACGCCGCCGCAGCTGTGGGCTCTCCCCGCTCCGCGTCTCGCGGCCGAGGGAGCTGCTGCGTCCCTGCCGTCACACGTGGAGTTCGTCGTACGCATCCTGCAGGTCGTTCGATCCTGCATTTTTGTACTGGGCTTTAGGGAAAAAGGGACAAAAGGCCTCAATGTGTAGATCTGATGTAAGAGCCGGTCTCTGCAGCTGCAGCAGTGGAGTTGTCGGTGTTTCCTTCAGTTTTCCGGGCTTGAACTCGCTCATCGAAGCGGGGTTGAGGTGTAGCACACCGAGGGCAAGCTTCTCGTTCAGCCCCATCTGCCCCGGCCGTTTGTCGGGAAAGAAAAGCGAACGGTTCCCAACGATCCCGCGTTACCTGTAACGTCCCGCGCCTCCGCTGGAAGGGGGAAGAGGGAGCTTGGCTCAGTTTTGGAATTTCTAAGGCACTAAATATAGCGAAGATAAATAGGTAAAGCTTCTGTTCTTGCAGAGTAGATGATGAATATAAAAGTTATATGATAATATTTATGGGGTGAAATGCTGGGGGGGGGATAGGGCTTGCTTAAACCGTTCTTTCCTTACTGGATCCTGAATATTCATGGCATGAGCATGGGGAGGCGAAGAAGCCCGTGTGGGGAGTTGTACCCCGCGCACAGCCCCGGCCCTGCCGGCGTCGCACAGCCCAGCGCTTCAGGTGGCGCCTCGCAGTCAGCCGCTCGCTGAGAAGCCGGTAGATACCGAGGGTTTATTTTGGGGGAGGAATTAGAAGTTTTCGATGCTTTCTGTCCTGTCCTTAGCGGAGTCCCCGTCTGTGGGAGGATTCCTTGTAGAAGCAGCGGACGCTTCAATGTATTAGTGCTCATGAAAGGGAAAGTCTGATTTTAATAAAATTAAATACAGCTGCTCTTGGCAGCTTCTCTCACAGACTGGCAGCTAAAAACAACTCGACGTAGTTCATTGAGCTTGGGGAAAAAGGTCAGATTTATGCATTTTGGGGCAGTATAATATACTGTTCTTTACAAGCTAACCTTTTTCTCTTAAGACAACTCGTGGATTATTTCACTGATATATGCAATCCGACACTCAGCTCCAGCGTTGGTGGCACAGGAACTCGGGAAAAGTTGTCCCTGCGACAGAAAAAGTTTTATTTATTGTGTTTTTCTATAGGCAAAGTGGAAAACTGAAGTTGGCTTTAAGTGTTTGCAATCTGAGAAATGATGTGAAAAAGCAGCTCAACTAAATGTACATTCTCCTCAATCTTTTCCTTTTTGTGTGAAGGCTTTTGTCTTTGTATCTTTGCATTCTTTGTAAATGAAATGTAATAAAAGTTCAAATGTTTTTGTCTCTGGCTGCTTTAGCTTTTTCTTGGTTCGGTTTGTCCTTTGTTTGCTTTTTGACTGATGGTTTTCTGTGTCGAAATATTGGTGTTTTCAGCGCTTGTGTTTATAAAGAAACAGCAAATTAACTTATTTTGGTTAAATTGGCTTCTTACAGCCGTGAAAACTGAACTCTGTCCTTCAAGAGGAAACTGCAGACGGATCTAAAAGATACAAAGCTTTGGGATAAATCTGGGAATTTACAGTCTCCAGGAGCGGCCCCGGGTTCTTGGGGACTTCCCTGGGGTCAGCCCCTCGCTCGCGCCTCTGGGCTGCTGCGGAGCCCGGGAGCTTTCCGGGGTGAGGAGAATTTCTGAGTTACTGGATTTTTGAAAGAGAAAAGGAGCGTGTAAGTGTTCAGACTTGCTTAATGAGATGGTCGTACGCGCGCTTTAACAGCTGGGCATGCCTTTCCCCGCAGGAATTCTTGCGCTGGGTCGGCTCTCGAGGTAAGTCGAGCCAGTGACAAAAAATATTTTATGCTTCGGAGGCAGCTGGGACAGAAAGAGCAACTCCCTCGGCGCGGGCAGGGATTTCAGAGCCTTCGGAATGGAACTAATCCGTTTCCGAGAGTGTTTTGTGCCCGTCCGCGGGGACAGTTCGCCCGCGGTGGGTGTTCTGAGCCTGCGCGGGGGAGGCGGCCGGACGCCTGGGCGGGAGGTCAGGGCTGAGCGCGAGGTTGTGTGAACGCACCTGACACTCCGCTGCCCAAGCGAAAGGTCTCGGCTTGGAAACACCCCACCTCTGGCCTTGGCCGCTCTGGAGGCAGCTTCCTGGGAGTCGTGCAACGTCCCGTCGGTATTTGGCGCCGCTCCGTGTCGGGGCCGTTGTGCTCCAGCTTTTCCTGGTGGGGAAAGAAAACTTAGTGGCTGTTTTTGTGAGAGTCTTAGAACGGTGGAGGGAGACGTTCTCTAAGTGCTGTGAGCAGCAGCCAACCGGCCCTAAAGGAGCCCGGCAGCAACCCCAGTGCTGTCCTGGCTGATCTCTGCTTGCGCTGTTGCCTCTGGAACGTGCAATTCCGACGCGCGGGGCTGCGGAGCCTGGAGCTTGGTGCAGCGCGGCTTTTGCCGCCGGCTCTCCAAGTCGTGGCCTCACCTTAATTGTTTGGTACCGTTTAAGAGGAGCAGCACCTCCAGCCTCCGGTGTTTCTCACACAGCCTCATCCTCCAGGGGAACTACAAACCCGCGCTGGGAAGCGTTGGGCAGGAGCTGCCTCTGGCGAAACCACCAGCGACTCTCCCGAAACCAGAGCGGGTTTCAGGGTAATTAACGTCAACCACTTCCCTGAAGCATCTCGCAAAATTTGGCTTGTGTTGCCTCCGCAGGCAGGCTGGGATGCTGCTGGGTTATGGTCTGCCTGGAAGAGACTGGGGATGGCGCAGGATCTCAGACTTTCCGTGTTACCGACTCTGGACGCCCTGTGCTGTGCCCGGCTCAGGGCAGCACCCGTGGCACCTGCGGGTCGCCCCGGTCCCCGGCTCTCTGGTCGTGGGAGTCCTGGCGTGGCGTCATATGACAAGCATAAAGCTGTCGTTTATCGTCCTAAAACTGACTGCCCCGTCCAGGAAGCAGGCGGGACAGCCTAACTGCGGGGAGGGTCTTGGAAAAGCGGCCCCGGGCATTTGTGCGGCTGCCAAATCTCTGAGCTCAGCTGGGGGCTCTCGGCAGCATTAGCCCTGGCAGCTTCTGAGGGTTCCTCTGTTACGTGTCTGTACCGAAAAGGTTCAGAAAAGGAAAAAGCAACACGCGCCTGACCAAGGAGAATTCTAGTATTTATTATCCAACATTCCAAAGTATTTATTATCCAACAATCCGGAACAAAGATACCCTCCTTAAAGAGCTTTTTTTTTTTTTTTTAATGTTTTGTGAGCAACTTGTAGATAGGCTGCTCTCCGTGTCCCTTTCGGCCAGTGCTGCCTTCGCTTTGCAGTAGGCCTTGCAAAGGAGAACACCCTTCACGCTTGAGAGCCTTCGAGTAGGGAAGAGATTCCTGGGAATCGTCCACGCTAAACTGACTGGAACGACTGCAGCTGCTGCAGGCAGCTCCTCAGCGCATCTTTCTCCTTGTAGCGCAGAAAACTAGTGTTTACAGCGGCACGGGCTTCTGTTCGCACTCGCTGTCCACACCTCCGCCCTTCCCAGAGGTTTTTGCAGCGTTGAAAGAAAGTTGGCGTTGTAGAAAAGAGGCCGGGTAATGCGTTGCCACGCGGCGCTGTGCGGAGTGCAGTGGTACGGTACGTACAGTTCCTTATTCTTTATACCAGAGCGATACGGGGCAGCGGAGCACGGGGTCTTAAAGCGAGTTTGGCCGGACAGACGTTTACATCGGAGGTTAGTCTTGCTGCACTCTAAAGGTTTCATAGTCTTCTGGAATGGTGTCTGAGGAGGATGACAGTAAAGCAAATATGGATTAGAAGTAGAACGAGAAATAAAAAATAGACTAAGCCGCTGCATGCCGTGCCATCGGGCTCCCCAAGAACAAACTGACGTCTGGAAAGCAAAACAGCAAAAATGTCTGTATGTGACTTTCGAAACTAACTCACCGTTGCAGCGATAACGCAGGTTTGACCAAATAATGTTCTCCTGCGAGAAGCAGAAGACTCCCAGGCGCCCTCCTCGCATGGTTGTATCAAGGACAACTCCAGTGTCTGCCACTACTTCAGGGCCTTCATAGAAGCGAGCTCTAGAAGAGAACGAGCGTGTGAAGGACACGGACGGGACACGGGGACAGCCCCGTCGAAACCGTTCCTCAGTCAGACGCTCTCCCTCCTCCTCGCCGCAGGACTGCACTGCAGGTGCCCCGTTCGTGCCTTAAACTTCCCCTCAGCCGCGCAGAGGACGCTGTAACCCCTCACCTGATGTAGCCCACTTGAGGCCGATGTTGCAGGAACCAGCGGTAAGATGTCTTGTCCTTCCAGCCGGAATTGCGAGGGTCCTTCCACAGCAGTTTGACCTGGTCTGTGGTGTCTCCGGTGTGCCAGAGGGAATTGCGGAGGTACTCGCCGGGGCCTGTTTTAGACTTCACAGCCTGACACAGAGAAGAGACCGGTAAAACGCGCGGATAAAGGACGGACTGACGGGTCGTGTGTCCACGCAGCACGGCTAAGAAAAGGCACAAATCCACTACTGCGTTCGTTACCTTCAGTTGAATCCCAGGTTCCGCTACCGCTCGGAAGGGGTTTGCCTGCCAGTACGTCTGTTCCATCTGCTTCCACATGACCACGTAAAAGCTGGAACTGTCCTGGTAGCCAAAGATGAAGCCAGCATAATCGTCATCTGTGGCAGTGTTGACATGGAATGTGCCCTCAAAGTCCACTCCGTTGAATGCCGTGTACCCTGTAATTGGCAGGAAAACACATTCCCTGTATTCTACAACAAAGCGTAGATCCGTTTCTTTCCAGACGGAGATGGGGGAGATGGATTTTGCTAAGCCAAATCTGGAGACTCTGCTACTACAGAAAATATTTTCCCAGGAGGTGGACGGAATCATTAAGTAGTGTCTGAAATACTTGTAAAAGCTGCACTGGGCAGAGAAGGATGCGGTTAATGAGCAATAATTTTCCAATAGGACAAAAGTAAGTGTCTCACCTACAGCCAGGCCGGGATCACTGTTCATGGTCTGGACAATTTCCATGCCCTGAGAAAGACGAACGTTGACTCATTAGTGTAGTTCCAAACACAGTAACTTCGCTGTTGGTAAGTGACCGGGGAGCGGCGCACCAGGGGGAGACTCGAGGATTAGGACGGGGTTGAACAGAGCCGTTAATCCTGCGACGTCTTTTAATGACAGCTGCACCCCGTTGGCACAGCCTTGTTCCCGCCTGCCTCACTGTCCCCTTCTGGCGCGGTCACCTACCTGGTTGAGGACAATCCAGTTGGGGTCAATCTGTGCATCGCCCTCGGGGTCCAGTACAACCGTCTGGAAAGCCCTGAAGTCCGTTAGTGTCACTTCTGCGTTCTCTGGGCACACATCAATTCTGTCAATCACCATGTCTCTGTCAAAGTCGTCTTCACAAAGGTTTCCCACGCCGTCACCTGAGGGCGCGATGGAAGAAAAGGAGTAACAAACTTTCATTAATTCCTCCTGCCCCTTGCACCCGGGTTCTACTCGACGAGCTTTTGGCTAGCGCAGTTTAAGGCGGCTGCGTCTGTGCAGGGCCACGGCGTTCAGAGCACGGGGACGCTCTTCCTCTAAGTCACCTGCAAGGAAGCCCTGAGGCTTGTGGAGATGCTGTGAACAGAAGAAACATCTCAAATTGTAGACGCTTCTGGAAGAGAATTTTTCTCAGGTATTATCCTGATGTTACTGGAGGGTTATTTGAGATCTGAAAATGACGTAGGACCGTCTCAAGTCAGCACTGACAGCTTCCCGTCTGTCTCTCGGGGTGAGACCGATGCGCCCTGGTCACCAGGAACAGGAGACCCCCCAGCAGAGCTAACGTGCACCCATTTCCCTACCGTCCGAGTCTTCTTGGCCAGGGTTAGGGACAAGCCGACAGTTGTCGGGGCCTGGAGGTTTCTCATCTGGGATCCCATCATCGTCATCATCATCGTCACATTCATCTCCCAGCCCATCGTTGTCCGTGTCCACCTGGGAGCTGTTGGGCACTGATGGGCAATTATCCCGTGAATCTTGGTGGCCATCCCCATCGCTGGTGGAGAAAGTTACAGGTAACGATTATCCACTGACGTGTGCTTTTAAAATCCGCGTGGCAACAGCTTCCTAGGAGCTGGGATCCTCAACAAGATCGGCAGAAGTTGGTGATTTTAGCCTTATAAAGTCTTAAGCTATTAGTTACACAAATAATAGATCAGAAACATTCCAGCTGTAGCATGTGATCAAATCTGAGAGTGGTGGCTAGTGACGAGCCACCCGCTTGCCTTTGGGCCATATTCCAAGGGCAAGGTTTTTTGAGGGACGAAAAAACTCTGTCTGTCTTGTCTGATAAGAAGAGGTCAAGGCCAAGCGAGGTTGGCGTGGAGTTGCCAGCACCTGCCCTCCCCATCCCCAAGATTTTGTGCAACCTCAGTGTAATTTTTGCAGCAAGCTCTCACCTGTCCTGGTTGGTGTCACAGACATCTCCCACGAGATCATGATCGGTATCTTTCTAGTAAAACAAAGCAATAATAATTTAGACTTTCCATAGATCAAGAGGAGGATTAGGCAATAAAGAGAACACGGAGAGGTGTTTGGTAGCCTCGGTGCCGTGGTCATTCTGGCTGAGAGCCGCTGACAGCGGTGGGCGCCTTCCTTCTGCTGGGTTTACGCGTCGCCCCGATGAATTCGAGCAGCGCTATTTCTGAACAGCTGAGCAGGGGAGGAAGAGAGAAGGGCAGAGCCCAGCGCTTCCCCTCTGACGGATTCTTCCACGTTTGGCCTCCGGGGGCTGTACGTCCGTACTGCAGGACGGCCGGTAAAATTTGCAAGCGGCAATCCTGGTGGGCTGCCGGGGGTGCGGGCCTTAGGCAGGTGCCGCGAGCACTGTCTTGAGTGAGAAAAATGAGCCCGTAAGACTGCAAAAGTGAGAGCGCTTGCTCACCTGGTCTGGGTTACTGACTGTTGGGCAGCTGTCACACACATCTCCCACTCCGTCACCGTCGCTATCTTTTTGATTAGGGTTGGGAACTCTTACACAGTTGTCCATGGGGTTTTTGATCCCTGTAAAACACGCAAAGCGGAGCCATCAAGGCAACAGGGCCATTAAGGTCTACGCAGCAAGGTCTCTTTTGGATGTAAGAGCTGGCAAAAATCTAGGACGGTTGAATTCATGTAATAAAGCAATAATTTCAAATTTTGTGGACATTTTACACATTTTTAATTTAATTTACATCCTAGCAGCTCTGGAGGGTGGAAGAGATCAGCAGCAACTGAGCTTAAAACATCCTCTGCCTGTTTAACTGATCTTAAAACATGACTGCACGGTGACGGCTGTCTGAGCGTGCCATCGCACGTTTCCTCGCTGAGAGGAAATGTCCTGAACTGCCTTCCTCAGAGAGAGCTGCAGAACTGAAGAACATGGCTCCAAACTCAGCCCGCAGGAGCGAGTGGCCGAGAGGATGACGATGAAACCGTCTGCGGTTCCCTAAGCCATGACAGAGTCTTCTTCCTCTGAAGTAGACATCTATATAATTATAAAATAAGTCGATGTTAATCTTGGCTATTTGACGTGGAAGATTTAGCTGGTGCCTTTTCAAGGCCTGAGACAGGACAGGAACAATCCGCTTGGCAACCTGTGTGACTTCACTTCCCACTTCTCTGCATTCACCTACTACAGCAGCAAATCGCGCCAGCAGGGAGCTACTTGGCAGGACGCAGCCAGACCCAAACAGCACTAGATGCACTGGAAATACTCTGTAAATAAATACGTATGTCTCGGGCCAGCGGCAGTTGTGATTTCTGGCTTTTGAAAGCAGGCTTTGTGCAAATACAGCATCATTAGCGCACAGACTGTTTCTAACGCCTGCCAGGATTTTTTGCCCCCAGAAGGCAGCCCTGACACATACTCCCTTGAGCCAGTAGCTGCTTACAACTCGGATATTCCCATACTTCTTCGTAAGTTTAAATTGCAGCACAATGTAGCGTCCTTGTCTGGACTGAGCTCAGTTCGCATGGTACATCTTTCTTTTTTAAGTCTGACACAGGTTTGACGTGACTGTGCACAATAAGAGTGCTAATAAAAATTGTTAGCACCATCCTGAAGACAGATCTTTAAACCCTGCAAGAGCTGAACTGTGAAGGCTGTTGGCTTCACTGCTCGGCTGGGCGGCTTGAGAACTGAGCTGTGCTTCATCTCAGCAGAAATCAGTCCTACACCTGTAGAGCTCAGGCCTCTGAAGGCTGGTTCCTGCCGTGAGGATCTCTAGCTGCGTGCTGAAGAGCTTTCTGGTTCTTAGCTCAGTATATACGTGCCCCTCTGAGGCTGCTCTCCAGCTGCTCTTACCGTCTCCATCCATGTCATCGTCACACTCATCTCCCCTCCCATCGCCATCAATGTCCCGTTGATCGTTGTTCTTCACTTGGCGACAGTTGTCACAGGCATCGCCGAAGTTGTCCTTGTCTGCATTGCGCTGGTCTGCGTTGCGTGTGTACACGCAGTTGTCCTGCGGGAGAGAGGGCCTGGCTGAGGGGAAAGGAGCATGCAAGGAAAGACACAAGTGCTGAGGTACGTGACCAGCTGCTCTGAGAAGCCCGTCTGCGGCCAGTCTTGGTTTCCTCCATCCAGCCTGGTCACTGCCTGTTCAGGGGATACCAACAGCACCTGAAAATACCTCCAGCCGGTGCCTGCCCAAGCGGGAGAGAGTCCCTAACTCTCAGAGGACCGCGACTTGTAAAGTCCCTTCAGTGCCATGATGTTCTCTCCTCTCTGCTTGTTTCTAGAGCCTTCAGATTAAAAGGAAACATTGCATGCTGGGACCTGCAGGTTCTCGAAATTCACATTAAGGGTGCAGGCAATTGCTTTGAGGCCCTCTGGGTACATTTAGGTATGTCAGGGCTTAAGTATTGGAATTCAAACCTCAGCATTTAATATCCCATCTCCGTCAGCATCATCGTCACAAGCATCTCCAATTCCGTCCCTGTCTGCATCCTCCTGGCCAGAGTTGGGGACAGTCACGCAGTTATCCTGAAAGGAGAGCGACAAAGGGCCTGCTAGCAAGCCGTGCGTGTCATTTAGCCGGAGTTCTGAAGGCTGGGCAGGGTCTCGCCACCACCCAGGGCCTGCCCTCAAGTCAGAGTTGCCGGGTTCTGGTGAGGCGTTCCTCTGACATACCATTTCCAGCTAAACATGAGACAACTGCATCTCACCTTGCGGCACTTTTTGTCAGAGCAGCGTTGCTTCTCATCAGGGACTCCATCAATGTCTGTATCCTTCCCGCAGACGTAGCCGTTCCCTGCCCACCCCACGAGGCACTGGAAGACAGCAGATAAACAAAATGAGGCTGCCGCCGAGTCCCCTGATGGCCATGTGCCTCCAAAATTGAAGGCTTTACATGAGAACCAGCACAAAACATTGCAAATCCAGGTACACAATGCTCTACAGGAAAAATATTGTCTGGAAGAAACAGTTACGCTGTAAACAGCATTTTAAGTAGCTCATACAAGCTCTCTGCTTGTTCCTGAAATTACAAAGACAGATGCAGCAGCAAAACGTCTTGGCTCCAGCAGGTTGCTGAGCGGCGCTTCTCCCTGCCCAGCTGCGTGTAATGCTCCGTGACTGATAAATTTGTAGCGCTTCGGGCAAAAAAACCCAACCAACCAACAGTGGATGTGAGGTGCCAGGAGCAGCCCGGTTCTCCAGAGAGCACGGGAAGAGCTAGTGCTGGGGCTCAGGGGGTGGAGGAGAGCAGGTCTGTGTCGGGAAGGCTGGCTCTCCAGGAGAGGGCAGTGGCAGACCCAGGAGAGCAAGCACAGCGCAAGGGAAGCCAGAGCGAGCAAGATCCCAATCACAGGGAGGTTTGGACCCTACCGCGCAGGAGATGGACCCGTCGCGCTCCACGATGCACTGTGCTTTCTCGTGGCATGGACTAATTTCACCGTTAGGGCAACGTCTCACTGCCTGGCTCTTGCAGCCATTGACTTGATCCCCAACAAAGCCAGGTTTACAAGCCCCGCACTTGTAGGATCCCTGCAAGAAAAAGCAACAGGGAATTAACTATAATATGAGTCCTGGCAAACCTTGGCTGTAACCTTCCTCAGCAGCTGGATCGATCGCCACAGCTAACAGAGGCCGCAGAGCCTGGGGAAGAGAGATCTACACAAGGCTTTCCAGTCATATTTACCCGTGTATTGATGCAGATGGAGTTTGGGACACAATTTCTGGCACCACCTGTCTCGCATTCATTGATGTCAGTACAAACCTGCCCAGGGAGAACAAAATAGGCATTAACTTCACTCTTAAGCAGATACCACATCAGATCACAGAATTAGGGCATCACTAGATGCAGAAGCAAAGCCCCTGACACACCTTACTAGGACCCACAGCTCAAAGTTTTCCTTCAGACAAGCTCGAGCCAGATCCCAGCAACACTCCTGACCCCAGGCAAGCTGTTCACCCCCTACACAGTCACCAGAGATTTCAGCCTGGCAAAACAGCTTAGCTCTGAGCTGAGCTGTCAGAGTATCTCCTTACTGTAAAAGGATAGAAGAGAGTCAATGGAGCAAGAAGGTCAAAGACTGTGTCCTGTGACCAGCTAGCAGCTCTCTAAATAACACAAGCCACATGCTATCTCTGCTTTTGGCAATATATTCTTACAAACCGCACTAAGACTGGGTGGTGTGGGTTTTTTTACTTTAATCTGTCTATAGCTGTCGGGGAAGCGGGGGGCGGGGGGGGTGCAGTAGCTGCATCAACTCTTCTGTGTCCTATTATGAAGGATTCCCCAGGCTGACTTCACAGCCACAAAGGTGTCGGGGACATAATGTTCTGTCCAGCATAAATGCAGCAGAGGTAAGGTCTTGGAGCAGAGGTTGCTTTGCTGTTGATGTGCCGGGACATCCTTGGCAAGTCTCTCCTCTCACTGCATCCATCTTCACGGCAACACAACGCACTCGTCTGGCATTTCCCTCCCATTTCTTTGAAGGCTCCAAGACCTTTGAATTACAATTACAGAGGGGAAAGAATGAATGGCTTCTGAAGGAGACAGAAAAGTTTCTGGGCCTTACCTGTTTGTTGGCCCTGGCGTAAGCTAGTCCAACCCCTTCCACCATTTGCCCAGTGAAGCCGGGAGGGCAGGGATCACAGCGGAAGCCAGGGGCGGTGTTAATGCACTGGACCTTCGGGAAGCAGGGGTTTGCGTTGCACTGTAAACAAGATAGAGGTTGTGCGGAACTGTGAGGCAGGCTCGCTCAAGGCCGGCTTTGAAGGCAGCTCCCAAAGCAGGCCCTGCTGGGTGAGCCCCGGCTATTGTGCTTTTATTTGCAAAGAAGAAAACAAAAACGCGTAGAAGTTCCTGGCTTTCCTTGCAAGTGGAAAATGCAGCTTCCCCAGCTCAGTTCTTCTCCCAAGTTCCAATATGTGCAGACAAGTAAAACAAGTCAACTTTCAGGACTAATTCTTCTCAGGTGACATCAATTGCCCAGGCAGAGAGCTGGCTTCACTTCACGCTTTCCTTCCTGGCAGTCTCTGAATCCAGAGAACTGGATAATTTCTTACACTGCTTTTGAAAGACAAGAGCAGTTGTTTGTTTACTACTCTGGGAAGCAATTTTCTTTCCAAAGTTGCTACTAATGCTTGCTTTATTTTCTCCAAAATTTTATTATTTTCACTGACTTCTTATGCTTTGTCCTGTCAGACGCTTTACATTAATACAGCGGTTCCCACGTTTTGGTGACTAACAGAATATCATCAGTCTCAAGATCTCTCATCGATCCTTTTAACTTCATCAGGTTTTTAAACTGAAATGCTATAGAGCTGATACGGCTTTGCAAGACACTAACAGTTGTGTGGTGAACTAATCAGCGCGCACAGGACTACCTTTGGGAACCACAGAACTAAGGAGTCTTACGGACACACAAAATTAATGGTTGAGTAAAGCCTTGATACACAGAGAGAGTAAACTTGATGGAATGCCACACTTTCTAGTAAAAAATTTCAACTATCTGCCTAGCAAGGTCTGATTTAATGGCAGAGGTAAAGCAATGCGAGTAGCGCGGTAAGATTTATTGTATAAAGGACTATTCGGCAAGCATTTGATTCTGTTCCACACGTAATAAATCTTATCTCTAACAAGTCATCAGCTGTCAGCTCAAAAGATTGTAAGACCAAAAGGGACTGTTCTGGTCTTCCAAACTCACCTTCCTGTGTGGTACAAACCAAAAGATTTATTTTGTTTGAGCCTGTGTATCTTTTAGAAAGAAATACCTAGACTGGATATAAAACCAACATGGAACAGAGCTTAAGGGAGGGTGAGACACAGACTTCCTTCCAGTGAAATGATGTTTCTGTTGAACTTCAGCTCCTAGGGGGAATTGCGAGGCTTTTCTTTATAACCACAAGACAAAACTGCAACACTCCAAGAAAAACAAGCCAGTTTTGTAACTTCCAGCCTGTCCTACTTGTTTTTTACCTCATTGATATCTGTGCAGTGGGACCCGTTGCCTGAATAACCTGGGGGACAGGGTCCGCAGCGGAAGCCAGTGCCGGTCTCAGTGCAGGCCACTCCAGGGAAGCAGGGGTTTGGGAGGCATCTGTTAAACTGTGTCACGGTGATGACAGGGCCTGTCGCCTCCGTGTGTATGCCTAGGGGACAAGAGGAACGTTAAAAACAGAGCTGTCACTGCCAGAGACCATCATCAGGTGGTCCTGTCATCTCAGAAGATAGCAGTGTGCTTCACACACAGGACGTTTCCTCGCATCCTTTCTGAGGGTTGAACAGTTGTGGTTCTATTTTGTAAATGGAGAAAAATGAAGCCGGAAGCAGCAGCATGACAGATTTCTGAGTCACAGCAGACAAAAAATAAATAGAAAACCCCAGAAGTCTTAGCTCCCAGTCCAAAACTCTTGGCGTGCTGTCCTCCTCGTTGGTGTAATGCCCTTGCTTTTGGAGTTCCAGAGATCAGTTTTCTCCCTGGTTCCTCTACAACTACACCTGACTGGTGCTATGGACTCAGCTGGCTAAAGCAGAACCCACACGGCACGTCCTTAAAACTGGGAAGCACTGTGGAGGGTTGTCAGCCAAAATCTCCGCTCTAGAAGGCAGGCATGGTCTGTGCAAACAGGTCAGCTTGGTCTGCGGCAGAAATAACTCCCATCAGGCTCACATAAGGCTCTCATGCCATAATGTTATGCATAACATGCTACCCGTTATCTCCAGAGGGCTGGAAACCTCACTTTGTCCTGGCAGATAAGAAACCAATCTGTTATTTGGGCACTCATCCCTTCTAGGCTGGACTACAGCAATATGGTCTAAGCGTGAAGTACTGTGTGATGCGTAGGAGATTCTAACCCGTATGAAATGGTACTGCAGTCCTATTCTGCGCTCTGAAGACAGGTTAGGCCTGTCCCCACACCGCTGCACACCAGCTTCCCGTAAAGTTTTAGGCCAAATGCCAGGTTTGTGTCCTTATCCTCACGACCTGACCCACAGCACAAGCAAACTTGCAAAATTAATCTGTATGGAACACAAAACTTCACTGAAGGCCAATTCAAGACTGAATAAACTTTCCCAGAATCTAGAATTGTCATGAGTCTCCCACACCCACTACTCCAAGTGGCAAGGACACTTTTTGCTCCCGCTCTTTCCTGCTTAAAAGCCCAACATAAAAAAAATCCAAACAAAACAAAACAAAACCAAACCAACACTCTACTGCCACCAGCAGCAAAATCTTCACTAAAAACAAGGCCTTCTCTCTTCATGCTTCTCTTTCTGAGAAATAATGAGCGAAGCACACGACTGCTGTGAGTCACGTTGTTCAATGCATGACTAAAAGTCGCTCAAATTCTACAGTAAGGAGTACGGGAGAACACATATAAAGCAGAAGTGCAAGTGGGGAAGGCAGAAATCAAGTAACAGAGAGAAAGTTCAGGACAGTTTTACGAGCAAATTATTAAAACAATTTCTGTGGATGAATGCATTTCTGTACTACGGGTCCCAAAAGCTTTGGCTAATGTCTTTTCCAGCAGAAGTACAATCTCTCCAAATGCAGAAATGGTTACTGCTCCACCCTTTGAGTGTACTGGCAAATAATAGAGCATCTCCAAGAACCATGCCTTCTGAAAGCCAGATATATTGGAAGTAAGTTCCAGTCTCGAAAAAAAACATTTACTGGGGAGCAGAGGGCAAGATTTATATGGGAAAATTTATGACCTTGTTTCCTGAATCGTCTGTAAACAACCTCTTAGCTTGGATGGTGGCAGCACTAGGATGGAAGGAATATCAGAGCAATGCCTCTTGGGGGTGATGTTCTCTTCCACTTGCAGCTCAGGAGTAGCCAACCATATCCCACAGGATACCCAGTGTGCATTCCCAGGCAATTCTAACATCAGCCATGGGCTGTGTTAGTAGGAGACGTGGTTGGGCAGCTTTCCGCAGCAGAATGCAGCTACCCTGAGAAGTACAGCGTGGTATGTCACAAAACCACTCACAAAGCTTATTTCAGCAATAGTGGAAGTAAGCGAATGCTGGGGTTTTGCTGGAAGGAAAGATGAGCTTTTTCAGGCTGCTGCTGCGCCCCTTGCTCAGGTAATAGCTTCAGCTGCCACTGAACCACGAGAACAGCACGGAACACTGGTCCATGCGTGCAGAATGTTGCGGGGAAAAAAAGCATCACTAATATTACTATCCTGTGACGCTCGGGATAATTGTGAAACGTGTTTTTCCTTTGGGGAGATGGTCACAGGTGGCATTTTACTACATTTTACCTACAAAGGTGTGACGGACTTAGAGGAGGCAGTTGAATATAGGACTCATTGCAGTAACTCACCACAGGCATCACACTCCATAACTGTATTCTTCAGGAATGTTATCTCCTTAATCTAGAAGAAAACAAGAACCGCCACTTAGCCAAAGGCTGAATTTTGATCCTACGCAAACTAATAGCCCCACTGCCAGAAAACAGGGTGTCTCTCTGAGACTACATAGCTACTTACAAACAAATTAACTCGTACCCCAAAGTCTATGCTGCAGACCTTCTAGAAGCTGAGGTGGCTTCTATTCCCTGCTGTACGTCACGCCCTACCGTAGTGTTTCTACAGACTAACTCAATAATAATAATGTTCTGTCACAGATGCAGGAAACACTTCACTTGAATACACAGAAACAAGTGTCATAGAGAAAGAGAAATCTACTTTATTTGGGTCTCCTACTCTAGAAGATGCTGAACTAGCAGCCCTGGAGAGGTCTGCTTTATCTGCAGGCCAGGCACCGCACAGGTGAAGTCAGGAGGGGCTCCCCTGTGAGCCATTTTTGCAGATATATGAATAATCTCTGACATTGCTTATGGCATTCTTTGGCCCTAATGCCCTTGCCATGAGGATATTCAGAATCTATTCACAAAAGCTCCTCCCTCCAAACTTCCCCTGATCTCCTTTGGGCTCCTACTCCTTCAAGCGTACTTCGGTAAAGAGATAACCTGTAGCATCCGGAGTGCAAAGATGCTGTTCCATGGTGAAGAAAGGAATATGGGACAGGCACAAGGAAGCATGGCAGTCTCAAGCTTACATTTTTATGGCTCTCTACTTGTGTCTCGCTCCAGCTCCCATGTATAAGAGCAAGTTTTCATTCTAGGTTAGATTCTCTCTTCTCTCCAACACAGACTGGGGTCATGTATTTGGAATAGTTAACGCAGAGGTAGATCTAACCCAAATCCTCAGAACATCTCCCACTAGAAGTGGGCAACAGAGAGCAGAGGGGAGAATTCAGAAAACTAATATCCCTGGTTCCTTTGCGCCAAGAATCTTTCAGCCTTCGGCTCAGGAGAGTAGGTAGATCTGGCCTTTTATTGTTACGCCTTTTGCCATCCTTATTGCCAACATCCCGAGATGCTGAATCAAGGAAAAGTAAGTTTTAGAAAATCTTTACACAGATTAAGAAATTATGAACTGCCACCTTGGCTCTCCAGCTGTATATGCAAGTTTTTCTTCTGAGGAAGAGTTTTTTTTGAAAGCACCGTTGAGAAAAAGGCCACGGATTAAAAAAAAAAAAAAAAAAAAAAAAAAAGTAGGTGGCAAGAGCGAGAGAAAGAACAAATAGAAAACCTGTATGGAGAAGCAGTGCTAGGCTGGAAGGGAACACTGGAAATCATTGCTCGAGGCTGCCAGGAGCCATGTCTGACCTGATTCCTAGTAAACACTGGGTATTTATGCAGCAGCCTGAAATGTGAGAGTAACTCAATGCAACAGATGTTTTTGCAGATTAGAGGCCGCCCAGTTTGCACTGGCACAGAGACCTGTCTGCCACTCCAGTTATCTGGCAGGCAGAGGCTGCTGCCCTCAGCTCCCAGAGTGGATAAAGGGAGAATGGAACCTTTTTCTAGACTTAAAAGAGAGTTGACCAGACAAACCACCATCTCCTCGTTAAAATGGGGAAAGATCTAAGCACCCAAGAAGTTCCAAATTCTCTAAGAAGCTACTGGAGCCAGAAAGGCTTAGGATTAAAACAACAAGAGGAAAGAGTGAATGCAGAGCTTGTTTAGACTCCCTATGACTTCCCTTTCCAGGACCCTAATGGGTGGCTGAAAGGTCTCTTCCATCTTCCAAGTTTGGACTCTCTACTGATTTCATGAGCCCACAAAACCAAGGAAAAAGTGACTTGTTTTTCCAGTTAAATATATATGCAGTGTGCGTGCATGTCTTTTTTTAAGAGCCCGTTTTCCATGTACACTGTTTTCATCAGACATGGTTCGAAGCAGCAGAATTCGTAATTCAAATGAATCCACTTTCTCTCAGAATTACAGACACAATTGTGAGACCACCTCTCAATCCTGGTTTCCAGAGCAATAATTCTATTGCTCATTTCACCTAATGCAGAAGAAGTTCTCCCGCAATTCCACAACTCGGCACATAAGGCAGAAGACTCTGTGATCTCTCTTATGCAGCATATAAGGAATTAGGTCCCTTTCTCACTTACCTGCTGTTTCAACAAGTCTCGAACTTCCATCAGCACACGGTTAGTTTCTCTCATCTCTTCCAGCATTTCTGGCCCAACTTCCCCTCCTAAAAAAACCCCAAAGTGGTTGGGAAAGAAAGAAAAGCCATTAGCAGTACAAACCAACTGATATTGTTAACTTCAGCTTAATATTAAAGATACAGACTCCTCCACACCGGTCTCTGCCAGTTCCTAACTAGAAGCTTGCTGGAAAGAGCAGAGACTTGCACGTAGGGTAGAATTTGCCCTGGGCAAATTCAGACGGCGATAATCAGCCATGCCCGTCAGGTAGGGAACAGTTACCCCTCAGCAAACAAATTGGCCTGGCAGTCTGGCAGTTGTGGTAGCTGTTAATCTGGCAGGGTCTCTCCAGTTCACACATAGGAAGGCTTTGCTGCCAAAAGAAGCAAATTAATAATTCAGCGCCGTGGAAGCTGCTATGAAGGGCACCGCTAAAGGAACGCTCTTTGCTGAGTCTATCCCAAACGTGCTGCCAAGCACTGAACGTGGAAAACCGGCTCATCAGCCGTTGCCTCGCCTGTTCTCAAGGTACAGACTTCTTTCTTGCTGGAGATGGGTTCTTTTTCGGGTAGCGGCAATTTCAAATTGCCGTGTAGTGGCTTTGGGGCACAAAGGACACATCTGCTCATCCATGCAGCATTGCAAAATCCTGTTTAAACTATCCTGAACCGAGGATATAAATCATCCTACAGGGTCATCTAGGGCAGATTAACATGACTTTTCCCTCCCATCTGCTAGACTCTAGGCTTGCCTGGTCCTTTGAGACATGCTAAAAAATCTAGTCTACGCTCCAGCTTTGCTCATGAAGAATGAATGGAAGCAGCTCATTGTTTCTACAATTATGTAAATTTTAAGAAAACGAACCACTTAAAGACAATTGGACACAAAGTTCAGCTCTGGATTTCTCCTGTCTGCCATGAGAAAGTACAACCTCATTTCTCTAATTTTTTTCTAGATTAATCAATCCTCTAACAGAAGTCACACCTTGTCTACAATGTAAGTAAACCTTTAGGAAGAGGGAAATACTGCTATTTTCTACAAACGGCTCTGTGTGTTCCGGGGAAAATTAGCTGGATTTAGGGGTCTGCCTCCTTGAGCGTGAAGAATTTGCCGGTGCCAAAGGCAGGATGTGAGCCCACGCTACTGACTAAATACAACAACTTCGGCATTCGCATGTGACAAATGAGCCTGAAAGCCCCAGGGACCTTCACCACACAGAACCAAGAGGACTTGCTGAATATTTGTAAGCTCTCCAATACATTTTGGTTTGGGAACTCAATTGAAAGCACCACAAACGTGTCATTCTAAGACAGAACGACTATATTAAAGTGATGTTTCTTATTTTACTGAAACAAGGATCTTGCCCACAATTTCTAACTTCAAACAGAGGTTTTGAATAAGCTCTGCATGAAGGCTTCAGGCAGCTTCCGTTATCCCTGGGAAGAATTTTCCATCCCTAGCAGCAAGATGCAATTTAAAAGAAAAGTTTGGATTTTTTTTAATATTGAAATTCACAACAATGATTCAAACACTCAGGAGCGATTTCCAAAGGAAATCTATGCACTTGCAGACATTTGCATTACTATGCATCCTTCTCCGTGGACTCATTCGGTCCCCACAAGCCCACACCTGAATCTGGTACACAGCCTGAGCCTGCCACATCTCACTGATCCTCTTGGGGTTGAGCATTCCCCTAACGGGCTGTTCACAGAAGCAGGACGTTTGTAATGAGCTTGGCATGGCTACATTCCTGGAAGTCAAGGCTTCCCTGAGCTCTATGTGCACAAACAGAGAGGATATCCGAGGATCCTGCTATAGGACATTCTGTATGATCTGTTTTTTTAACTTAAATCACATGCAAAATGCTGATCAATGTAAAGTGTCTCTTGCAGGTCATTACAAAACACAACAAAATTTCCAGTTACCCTAGAATAAATGTTTTTCTTAAAAAAAACTTCACTGCTCAGGAGGGGAACTGGGGAAAAACCTAAAACTGAACATTTACACAGTTAAGCTTCAAGTTTCGTATTGAAACTACAAAATCCCTAAACATTGTTTTTAGGCTTCAGTAGATGCAGTTGAAATGTTAACCTTCTTCCTCATTCCCTTCTGCAAAACAGAATGTTCACAGGAGTCTAGAAAGCGTACGAGTCCAGAAAATATAAAGAGAATTAAAATTACTTACCTACTCTTCTCTGCTGACATGATGAAAAAGGACAAGAGAGGCTGAGGAGAAAAACAAATGCTAGAGCCGAAATCATCTTTGAATCTTCAGGCAGCGTGGATGTATGGGCTTCTCTTGCAACGAATTTTTAACCTGCAGGTCTGCCTCTGCTCCCCATTAGTGTCTGTGGTTTGCTATTTATGAAGTTGCATTCCTTCCTCTGAAGTTCTTATTCTCTGATGCTGGACGAGGGGTGGACGTCATTTCTGGCTGCTAGTCCACAGAGAACGTTACAAAAGTAAACAATATGAGAAACTCATCAGGAGAGTAGTTTAATTTTTTTTTTTTTTAGACCGGCTTGCACCAAAATAGGTCAGAAAATTCCAGAATTAAATGGATTCTTTTTGGATTGGGGTTTTTATTTCTTCTTCATGGACACGGGGTAGACGGATGATTCATAGCCCTATCCCTCACAGATTTTCCTTCTAAAACTCACAAGATCACAAAAGCTATGAGACATCTGGACTTCACTAGCCTTTCAGAAAAGGCTCTTTAAACTCCCAAAAGACAGTTGTACCACTCACACTTGGGGTAGAATTATTGCTTCATCTTCCAACTCCAAAGAGGAGCTATGACATGCTATTTCAGAGAGGGGCTGGGTAAATGCACTGGCCTTTAGAGGCTGATGTGCTTATTACCCCCCACTCAGGCTTGTCTAAAGGAAGGATGCAATGCAGAAGTGACGGCATGAAAGGAAGCTAGACTTTGCTGTTTCTTGTCTGTGAAGGAATGAGTCTCAATCCAGCATTTTCCATCAGTCAGTCTCAATCCAGCACTTTCCATCAGAAGACACAGAGTGGATTGAGAAATCCATCTAGAGCAGCCAAGGAAAATCTGCCCAAAGAAAATCTTAAAGCTACTACATCAAGGAAATTGCAAGTTAAACTGTGACCTGCAAAAAAGGTTAGTCCGAAGACCAGTGAAATTCTTGATCACACATTTTCACTGTTTGATTGTGAAATCTGTCAGTATGTTGATCATACAACACCCTCGGGAACACAGACAGGAAAGCCCCAGGAAACAGTAGCTCAGTCTTTAAAGCGTTAGAGCAGCAGGATCCCTGGATATTTACAGGAAGATTTTTTTCTCATTTCGACCTCAGACCTCCCGTGTTCAGGAAAAACCTTCCCATCTCTGTGGCTGTGCACAATTCTTCAAGGTAACTGGGTGCAGTCTTGCAGGCGCTGGTGAGCATGCCTGTTCACTAAAGTAAGCAAATAAATAGTATTACTTTTATATAAAAGGAATGCTGCAGCAGACAGATTTTACATTTTGTTGCACCAAGCAAATTTATACGCAAAATAAAGTTAATTTGCATGTGTTACTTAGGTGGCATTGGTGTGATTCTGCTTGTCTGGCGCACATGCCATCTCATGTTACACATGGCAAGTGACGTTTTGCTGTCAACCCACAGGTAAATCAGCTTTGAGGGCTTGATACTTGTGGTGAGCAAAAGCGGTTTAGCTGGAACTCAGAACAACAGTTTCCCAGGGTTTAGCATTTCTGGGTCCTTCTGAACAAATCAAAACCATGGCGACCGATTATTAAAGATAAAATATTCTTTTTTTTTTTTGCCAGTGATGTTCTGTGAAATATTATTTACAATTTTTATTTTATAGCAGCAAATGGGGAGTGAATGAAAAATGCCCTTTCACCCGTCCTACAGGGACTGAGCCTTTCACCTGAAACAGTGATGGTTGATGTCCGTCCAGCTTACGTTTGAAGGTGCTGGCGTCGAGAGGTGAGAGAGGCATTCACACTTTGCAGACTGCTCGGGCCAGGACCCTGCTAGATGGCAAGCAAGGAAGCCCATTAGTACCTGTTATGGTAGTGGAGAGTTTTAAGGGAAAAACACATTACTTCAACAGAAGCCTGATAGGTCATTAATAAAGCGAGGTTCTTGCCAACTATTCAGAAAAAGTCTGTTTGTTTCAAGTCGGGAGAAGTCATAAAACTCCAGAAAGCAAGAGATGTAACTCACATGGAATGAAGAATGGACAAGGGTCACTTGTGAGGTCACCTCGGAAACAATTGCCATTGATTTGCTTCTTATGGAGAAATAGATGTCCATATAGAATGATGAGACAACCAAAGAAAGAAACAAAGAACTATTCAATACAAGGCAAAGAAAATACATATGAGCAGTAATGATATTTTCTGCTACCTAAGCAAAGTATTACTCAATGATATCAGGACATAAACCCAAACAAAACCGCATTAAAAAAACCCTTAAAGTCAGACACCTAATAAAAAATGTGCTTGAAAGTACGGTATCCAGCTAACTGCATACTTCTGTGTTTCTAAGGTTTCAGGGGCCAAAAAATCCCCAGTTTTTGAGAAGAGATAGTAGGCTGACTAGAAACAACCATTTTGGAGACCATGTGAAATTGGCCTGCAAACCAGTGTGACCCCCAGCCAGCAAGGGAGCGGAACTCGTACCCAGGAGGAGCTCTCGCAGACTGTCAAGAAGAGCCCTGCTTCCTCTGCACGGAGTTCAGCATTTTTCTGAACACTTTCAGCTGCCCAGAATCACATGCCCTTTTATAATAATATAAACTGGTGATCACATTATGTGTAAAATTCACTGTATTTTCTAATACACCTATCATTTAACATCCAAATTAACTCATCAAAACTATATTATAAAGACGTTAGATAATTTTCTTTGGTTTTACTACAGACTGAAGAAACTCAAACAATTGACAATAATAAGAAGAAATCTCCCAAGCTCCTGGAGTCACTGCAAAGGACGAAAGGAAAAGAGTGAACCCCGCTCTTCTGAAGAACACCTTGTATGGACAAGCTGCAAGTCACCAAAATATTTAAAATATTCCGGGCTACCAGCAGCGAACCTGGATCTCTTCACAGGGAAGAGAAAAAGGGAACTTTGATAATCCAGACAGTCTGCAAAGTGGACGATCTGCAAGTACATCACCATCTCTGTTCCCCTCTGCAAAAGAATCACTAATAATGAGTTAATTAGTGGAGGCTGGAGAGTATACTGAACATGCTCAGGTGGAGCACATCTTACTGCCAAGTAACTTTATGTTGGCTGATGTGTTACAGCACAAGAGGGAAACCGTGAGTATGTGCTTGGAAGATGCAAGTTTTCGAACTTCGTAAAATCAGGAATGTTCACTGATAAGAAATAACCTTTTCCTCAGCAACAATTAGTGCAGGACCGCACGGTGACAGAATAGTGCCTATTATTGCTGACTTATTCTAAATGAAATGAACCAATGCATATTAAATCTGCATTACACCAATTTTCAATATTTGAACAAATAAGTCTTCTGCATATTAAGGCAGTGATCAATATGTCTTTACATTCTTCTAGAAACCCAAAGCCATCTCTCTTTTGTCTACATTTCTGGGATCATTTCTATACATTGGCGGTAGCAAAATAACTGCGCAAACTAAAATGTCACTAGCTGATCCAGAGCTTTCTAGAGTTGAGCAAGACACGGTGTCTCCACAGGGTGAGGTCATTCCTACCTTTTATTTCCCTTGGACTCATTTTATACCTTTCTATATTCAGATCTGAGGGCTAGAAATCCCTGTAAATCACTACTCAAACGCAGCTTAAACACACAGTAGCAGATCAGAAGGTGTTTGGCCATGACTTGGTTATTTCTCGGTGCCTGTGTCTGTTTAAAAATGACAAATTCAAAAGTAGCTGATATATCTGAACTTTTTATTATCTGATGGGGAAACATCTTCCAGATTTGTCAGTGTAATTTTTTAAGCATTACTGATTAAAAAAAAAAAAGAAAAAGTGAGCAGCAGATAGTGTTTATTTGGGCGTCAGTGTAAAAGTGGTTTTGCACTCTGTGCAGTGCCAGGTTAGTTACACCTTTTTCCCTGACTGGAGCTGACATCACAAATGACAGCAGCACACAAACAAACAACAAAAAGAAAAGCTCATACCAGTTTAAAGTTTAAATATTTTCCATCTCTGTGTTTTTAACTAATCTTTGCCAAGCGAAGGACAAAAGTCAGAAGGAAAAAGTTATTTTTCAGTCTTGTAAGGTCAAGTTCTAAAAATAAGTGAAAAACACCTACACCCTCTGAAATGGTATGCTGAGTGTTTTACAATGGTTCTTATATATTTATGGTCACAAGAAACCAAATTATAGAAAAGATGTTCAGTAAGGATTTCAAAAAACATCTCCTCCATTTCCTCCCAATGCAGGATCAATCGTACCAGTGTCACTCTTCACAAAGACATCTCTACCCTGTTCTTAAACGCTTCCAGCGATGGAGCCACCACAGCCACCCCAGGCAGCCTTCCAAGGCTTTATATTCCCGCTGTTAGACAATGTTTCCGAGGGATGCTATTTAAGCCCATTGCTTCTTTTCTTATTTACCATGGACTTGGAGAGCAGATTAGTCCCTCCTTTGAACTAGCACGATATATTTGAAAACTTGCATTTCAATTCTGTGCTTTTGTAAAAGAGCCTGGTAATGTCTGCAGCTTCCAAGTTGTATGCAATCAATATAGAAAGGTGGAGATGAAAAATGATGGTAGTCATTGCAGACTGCCAACAGTTAGTCAGTTCTAAGAGAAATAAAAGCCTTGAAGTCTCAACTAAATCCTAATCAGTCATGATTTTTGTTAATTGTCACAATACATAAACTATCTGTGACTCAGAAGATATATTATCTGTTGTGGTCAACTGCTAGATTACAACTGAAGTTGAACCAACCTGGCACATTTATGCAATAGTCATTTCTATTTCACTCATGAGTAGATCATGAAGCCCAATACATCAGAATTTCACAGCACAGGTTTTATTCAGTTTGTACTTATGTTGAATGCTATTGTCTCAAATTTACAGATTCCAAAGATACACACTGGGAAGAGGGCTGGACACTGATGCCCAACAGCCAACAGACTCTTCAGTCTTGTCCTACCTTTCTACTGTGTGCTTCCAGACAAAACAAAAACCTGCTTTCAGAAGTTTGCAAAACATGATTTTACAGCTTGATTATGTACAAATACTTATTTCATTCGTTGCTAAAACACAATCTCAACAAACAGGATTCCAAAATGATCTGTTAGAGCTATTTGCAGTCCTGAGGTGACAAAGTTTAGGTGTTAACTAAGTAATGTAAAGAATAGCACCAATGCTTTATGGAAGACAGAGTCATTATTTGACATAAACAGCTAAAGTGATGCAAATATTATACAGAAAAATCCATCAGTCAATAGGTAAGAACATCCCCATCCCCTCCCTGTATGGCTCATTCATTGCAAGATGGAATAATCCATTAAAGGCTGTGGTTTGTTACGTGTTTGAAGAGTTATAGCTTGCTGCAGTCTGGTTTATGTCTCTAACTTTGAATTCCTCAGGAAAGCAAAGCACTGAAGGTCACTGAAGACCTTTTATAAGTACTTTTAATGTTTTTTTCATTTAATCAATGGCAAACTGCAATGACAGAGAATCAAGCCTCCAAAATATAATAAATGGACATGGCTCCGTTGTGCACTACGCTAACTTTATCATTCATTCTTCTTGCTGTTTTCTGCCCTACTAATGGAACTTGACTCATGTCAGTAAAGCCACTTACATGTGCTAAAAACCAAAAAGTTACACAACTCACTGGGGCAATAGGCAGAATGACATAAAGCTGGGCCACAACCACAGTTTTTACCCTGAACAGTTTCTTAGAGTTTTGAATGCAACGAAACACAAAACACCATAACATTAGTGTATAAAAATAGCTGCAAAATGGTTTCTGAAAAAAGGCGCAGAGATGCTTTCCAATGTCTGAGAGAGGAATGCCACAAAAAAGAGACTGATGAGCCGAGAACACATTCAAACTCTTTGTTTTCTCCTCAGCTCTTAACCCCCAACCAAAAATAGTAACTAGAATCAGTATGACCTGAGTAGGGGTTTTCCAATAGTTTTGCTGTTGAATAGCCAACACAACACATGTACATGCAATAAGCAGGAGACATCTGTAAGCCATCAAGCACATATCAAGAAATTGCTGCCTTTATCACCTCCTTTTTCTTTCTTTTTTTTTTTTTTTTAAATTCAGTGAATACTGGGGTAGGGGGAAAAGAAAAGTGCTAGTGTGAAAATGTCTGTGTGTGTCATCGAGACAGATTCCCTGCACCTCTGGACCTGACCTAGGAAGGTACTACTAAGAGTCGGAAGCAGCTCTGGTCCCACAAAGTTTTCGTGTTTCTTGATCGCTCTAATGAGACTCCCAACAAGATAACCAACTGGGACCAACCATGAGAGAGCAACATGCCCTGACTTTTTAGTTCCACGTTATTATTCTGAGGAAGGAAGACTCCTGCTCTGCAGACATGGAATGGAATCACTCGGAAGCTAAGCAGCTTGCACTAGGTCACACCATGCAAGTAAATTGAACCTGGAAGCCCAAAGCTCATGCCAGCACTGTAATAACTAAACCGTCTTTCTTTTCTGAAGAAGGGGAATCTTTGTTCACAAACATTGGCAGGGAAAGATACTCAAAAAACAAAAAAAAGCACATGCACATTCATCTAAAATAAGTGATACTACATATTGTCTGGGCAGCCTTACCACCAGCATAAGTGGCTCATCTTCCTCGAAGTGACATGTTCTGCCCACATTGACAGTAAGAACACCACAGTTCAGTTGCATCACAGATGTGATACTGAACTTCCAACAGTCAGAGAGCAGCAGGAAGCAGGAATGATGCTAACCCAGACTGTTCAGGTAGTCTCGGTTACTGGATTACTTGGTTACCAGTAGATCCATCCAGAGAGTCTACTCGGGAGCAGCAGGAGACGAGGCCAGTGACAGAAGTGGTGACAATACAGGTCCGAGGTCTATCCAGAGACAGGGCTACAAGATCACCCTGAGCATTGCCCTTCATTTAAAATGTGGTCCAGAACTTCCTAGTGGCTTGCTGAGTTTTGATAATCTAATTTGTTGTCTCTCGAAAGGCCGCAGCACTGTCAAATGTTCTGCGCTCTTGGGTCCCACACTGATAATCCTACCCCTTCCAAAATGCCTGAGACATTGTGTCAACATAATCCTGTCTGAAGAGAACTAAGACACCTGGAACTGAAATGCTTTTTATAAAACTGAGGGCAGGAGGCCAAAGGGCCCACAAATTTCATATCAGCCCTCATTCAGTTTTGCTTTACCTCTCATTTGAGCCTGCCAAAGACAAATGACAACAAATCAGAAGCCCAAGGGGCTGAGAAGCAGTGGCATGTACAGATCAAGAGGAGCTGCCTCCCATCTTTCCCTTCCTCTCCAGCAGCTCGCTGTAACGAGCCTTACAGATGGGGGTGTAAAATGCTGCCAGAGCTCCTTCTCCCCACCGCCACCCTGCTCAAAACTATTCCCCAGAATATGTTGTAATCATACACCCAGGAGAGTTGTTAAAACCTTACAGGAAACATCTCACATTTTTTCCTTTACTATTCATGCCATTTTCTATTAGGGACAATAAAGACTTCTAACACTGGATTAAGCTCATTTGCAACAATGAGCTACTATTGCTCCAGGAGCCAGCGGGAGCTCAGACTCATTGAGGGAACTGGGAATAATTAACTGAATTGTACTGGAAAAAGGAGAAGACTGAAGGCTGTTTTGACCAAGAGAGATGCAAACTGATGTGATGGTTAAGCCATCACGTCTTGCTGGGAATTATTGTTGGGAGTATCATTAATGCTTAGAGTATGCAGTTTTTTTCAGTAAAACTGCTTTGGCTGTGGTCTCCCTTTTTGGTTTTTGCTACTAAAAGACACCTCCCAGAGACATAATGACAATAACACAGTTTTACTGATTGCTTTCACTCATTGCTCCGTATGCAGCAAGTCACTTCCCAAAACTCTGAAGGATGGCAAACCTTAAAAACAAAAGCTCTTCTAAGCAGACTGGTTTTTCTTTTCCCCTAAATGATGTATATAATTCATCTCTGTGGTCAAACCTTCTTATTGTGTAATCCAGGGGTCTTCAGCAAGAGTGTAAACAGGAATTGTCTCATTACAGAAGGGACTGGAAGTGCTCAGCGCTCTGAGATCACACATGGAGGTGGGCAGACAGCACGTACACTTTTTAACAGTCTAGGGGCCTCTCTTAGGGAGCACTGACTTGGTTTTGATCATGTACCAAGACTTATTAACTCAAAAGAAACATCTGGCATTGACCCCAGCATAGGCAGAATACTGAACCTAAGGGACCCTGGAAATCTATTCTGATACGTTCGTGAAGCTGTCTGCACGTGATTAGTTCAGTAGCTATACATAAATGCACATACTGTGTATGAATAATACTATTTCTGTATCGTATATACAAGTATTACATAGATGAGTATTTGCTGTCCTCAAATTACTGCCTTCTGCCCGCAAGTTGGCACACGCCATTAGCCTTTTGACATGCAGCTTCAAAAAAAGATCAACTTTCCATCACGCCTTTCAGCAAGGAAGATCCCAAGGAACTTGACAATCTATTCATACCTAATACCACCAGAACATAGACACCTTTGGGACAGAGAGCACAGCCAAATACATAACAGAGTGCAGAACAGCAGGAAAAAAGGGAAACATTTGGCTTGGGACTCCAGAGAAAACCTTGCTTTTTATAGAGAGAGCCAAGGAATAGTTAGCTTCCATTCACGGGAGACAGAACTCTGCTTTCTATGGTCACATCCCAAAGACCCACAGAGAAAATCTGAACTTCACAGTTTATTCTGCCTCAGAAGTATGAAGTGGTAAGTCACCTTTCCCAACAAGCTGGAGCAGCAGTTCTAATAACTGTGTTCAGACAGACCACAAAGCTGTCCTTTCTGTGGACATCTCAGGGGAACATCAAGAAATTTTCCATGCCAAAAGTTATATTAAGCAAACCTGTTCAGGTCTCCTGGATACATGCAGCAAAAAGCTGTAGCTTTTTAATAAGTGTTGATTCAAGATTAATGATAGTTCTCTTGACATTTCCTCTCTTGCTGACTGCAACAGGGGCCATTTTTTTTCTTCCCATTTGCTCTTTTTCACATAACCTCTCCATAGCAATTAGCTCTACTGCTTACACTTTAAAAAAACCAAACAAACAAACACCAAAAACCAGAAGGAAGATATCTAGTGTGATTTAACAGCTGGAAATAAGCAAAACCAGCACCAAGCAGTCAGGTCTTTTCAGGACACCGGTGATCAAAAGACCACTGTTTAGGTACTCTGTAAAAATGTAATTTGCAGTCAGCTGTTTGCAGGAGACATAAACCTTTTCACTGTTGAAAATCAGAGTTAACTTCCTCTGTATGAAGAGGAAGAAAAGACAGATCACACTCTATTAATCCCCCCTCACGTCTTCCCTGGCTATGGGGATGCTGAACGCCTGACCATGGCGTTCTCCAAACTCAACTCTTCAAAATACCGGATGGGACAGAAAAGGGGGAAAACAAGTTGATCACTAAATGCAATACTCTTTGTCTCGTCTCAGGAAGAGGCTACACACTTACATTCAGTTTTAATATGAGCAGTTTAATACTTGCCTGCAGAAATATGACTTTTTCTTACACAAGGGAAATGGGGGGAAAAGCCTTTATGAATAACAATGAAGATTCTTCAAGTGGAGATACTTTCTTCGATGGCAGTGGAATCAGGATAACTAGAAGATTCACTGAGGACACAAAGAATAGAGGGATATAGGAAGCACCAGCAGATTGTCAAGGCTGTTCTCTAAAATGGTCTCATTATCCGTATGTAAAATGAGAATGTTGAATATGAAAAAAGAAAATGGATTTATTACTATAGCAGAGCCTTAGTATTCCACAAAAATCATTCTTCCTCTTATGATGGCGGTAGAGCGGAACATTGTCTCAATCTTTTTTGCCTATACCCCACTCCAACTGATTAATAACTTTTGTTACATTTCGAACAAACAAGAATGAATCTTCTTCCTGGAAACTGCCTTTTATGCCTTCATTAATTGTTCCCAAAATCTTGACCACAAAAGGATGCCAGCTCCTCAAGGATAAGCAGAGAATGACAAACCCGGTATCTTCTAGACAGACCCCATTATATCACAAGGCAGTACGTTCTCCACGCTGCTGTCCCCCTTCCGATGTTTGCCGGAGGCATTCCATAGGCTTTCTATCAAAGATAATTATGGCTGTCACAGGAATGAATAGACAAAGATGTTCACGGGGCCCACGCTCTGGGGGTGGGGAAGGACAGGTATCGTCCTCAGAAGCAGGAGCACTTTGTCTCTCTCGAAAGAGAGATCTCATACAATATGAAGATGAATTTTCAAACAGGAATAACAGCACAGAGCCAGGCAGCTGAGCCCTCATTCACGTTTGGTTAGATAACAACGTTAAATACTCAGCTATTCTCACACAGAAGTATCTCCCCGCTCAGGCCTGAAAGCACACCCATACGACTCAGAAACGTTATTTGAGTTGCAGCTCTCGCAAAGCTGAAGGGAACATTTGTGCTACCTGGTCCAGACGACTGAAAGTTATTAACAGATGCAAGTCAAAAGAATCAATTCAAGAGCTGCATTTGTGAAACTGCTTGTTTCACCAACCTCAAGGATTGTGGAAACAAAGAAGTCACTGGCTACCAAATGCATGCTTTTCCTGGCGCGCATACTGTCAATTCATCTTATCATACATCTCTTTTCACATGCGCATTTTGTTTTCATAAGCTCTGAGACATTACAGATTACTGGCTTTATCCGAAAATTGTGCTTCTTTGTGCATCATTTATAAAGTCAGAGGAAAATTCAACATCATCCAGACTACGGGTTGGTTTTTTTTTTTTTTCACCCCTAGAGAAATGGAAAAATGGCATGTACACAGGCTCATAAGTGGTGGGATGCTCTCCAGAACGATGGAGCCTGGAGACTAATCCAAACCTCTTGAGTTTTCAAGAAAATATCAGACCAGAAATCTCACAGGAATGAACTGGCTCTGGAGGTTTCTGGCAATTCCTCCTCCTGACCCCACCCAGAGCTGAAAAACAGCCACAAAAGGAAATCCAATCTTTTTTCACACTATTTTTCAGAATCATGGTCTGTGTAAAGATTCAGAGTAAGTCCTTGCTTCACCTAAACTGCTCTTCCCATCCAAAGATTGCAAGGACACATATTTAGCCTAATTGTGAGGGTCGCAGAATTGCTCTAATTTTAATTCCACATGGAAACAAGAAGTTTGAGCCTCTGTATTTTTGCAATCCTTCCCTCAATAAAGGCAAATTGCTTTTGCCTAGCACAGCAGTCAGTTTCTTCCATTAACCTTTATTCAAGCCAAAACACTTTGGGTGTAAGTGACATTGAGTTCCTGAGACAATGACGGCCAGAGAAATACCTATCATGAGAGTGGAATCCGAGAGCTCTCCCTAAACTCCAGCTGCCTTGTCTCTCCTTGACATCTTTTCAGCCTTTGAATGCTTTCTGCACAAGCCATTACACCCTTCACCACTTCTTCCAGGAAAGCGCACACAATTCCAGGAACCCCACGCCTCAGGTGAATAAATAGCAATGACAAAAGCAACTTTCTGCTGGCAAGGCAGGAGACAATGTTGAAACTTTAAATCTCTATACACAAAAGCAGTAAAGGCTACCGTGAAGGCCAATATTTCCCAAGGAAATCCAATATCAATGCATGGTTTGGATAGGAGATCTTCTGGAAAGAGTAATGAACATGTCTAACCCTGTATACTCAGCAAAATCTGATCTCACAGCCTGAGATCATTTGCTGGCTTCAAGTCACATCTGGGAGTTACTCCTAACATAGCGGGAAGAGAAATTGTTTCTAGGGACATCCAAGTTCCACTTCTAAATCTCCCTATAAAACAGGAGCTTTTCCCATTTAGTGCTGCAGGTGCCCCTTCCCTTTCTTTCTTTTTTTTTTTTTCTGATCAGGTTTGTGGTGGCCTCTAGCGGAATATGGAACAAATGGTATAAAAAGGAAAAAAAGAGCAAGGCATGTGCAGCCTTCTACAAAGCTGACCAGGCCTTCAGCTGTTCATAGCTGAATTCACTGGGAATTTGTTTAAAACAATACGTACTTGCTAATAAAGGGCTAATCTCTATACCCTAGCCCGAGAGTCGTTCATCAATTCAGACCACTTGCAGCACCATAATGGGTCCTTCCATAACGAAAAAACCTATAACAACACAGTTTTTAAATGATATTTTTGATGTTTCCCGATGTTCATCAAATCATCAAGTCCACGAGAATAATATCCCTTGTTTTGTTTCAGCCTTTCTGCTTCCTCAGTAAAGGAGGTGGATGCAGCTTATAACTGGATTTGTTTTCAGCCCCAAGAGAACAGCTCAGGATCATTCGGGCTGTTGCAGGGCTCCAGCTAGCCCAAGATTTGGCTCTGACTTCAAGACACGTGGACTGATCATGAGTGAATATACTATTTGACTAGAGTTACAATACCTTCATCCCCTCCATTTCCTAGTAAGACCTCACGCTCATAGGAAATACTGGGTTATTTATCCTGCCACTCCTCAGGATTATTCTAGTATGGCTTTTCCATCATGACCTTGCATGCTTTGGACTTTCCATAAGCTCTTTATTACACTGTGCAACTTCTCATGCTGTAGAACTTCTGTGTTTTGGCTAGTGGCCCTGTGTTGCTCTCGATCCAAAGGCCTTCATTGCCCAATGTTTAACATTACTTTTTTTGTTTAAATGACATCATTACTAAAGCGCTATTTAGAATTATTGCTCTCCAGACCTTTTTCATATCCTTTGTGCAATCACCTCTTCCAGCGAAGTCCTATACTAATCTGCTGCCAGGAAGGTGGCCTAATAAGTTAGTATCTTCTCTGAGACTGGAACGCTTTTTACTTGCCAGAAAGCTTCCCATAGCACCTTTACCCTGTCTTCATACAGAAATAAAGGCTGTAGGATGTAGTTCAACAACATTTCATTCTCTTAATAACATTTGCTAACAACTACACAAAAAAAATTCTGTGTTCTGGGTTTCCTCCACATGACATAAGGCTCATGGATTTTTGGACCAGAACTGAGAAGCCACTTGAAAACTTCTATTTGATCATAAATCAAGCCCAGTAATTACCTTTTTAGTAAAAACAGCCTCAGTTCACAGTTTCCAGACTCCACAATGGGTTCGTAGTGTTGCCATGGGCCTTGCTCAGGGTCCAGGAATTCAAGCAGACTCCAGTTTTATTATAGCACCTGTAGCGGCTTCTGCAACATGAATCTCAAATGGCACCACTTGATAATTGCTGGTCTGCATGACACTGGAGGGAACAGCATGGAAGGACTCCTTATCTCTCTATCTTTTCATAGCTCTTCCAGCACCTTTCCGTTGATTTACTCGCTGTCACGCTGGCTGCCTTCCACAGTGGGAACTCTGCCTCCTCTCATAGCACATGGAAAAGCCAAAATCAAAGGCTAGCTGGGCAGTTAATTTGGCAGTGCTATTGAAAGCCTGGTAGAAGGCAGATTGGATCAGGTCCAGAGAAGGTCCTGAGGTGTTGCCATCAGGGTGCTGCAGCTCCCAAGGCAGGTCAGTGGGTCTTAAATCGCCCAGTCTGAAGAAGTCTCGGCAACCAGCCCCATCTCTGCCCTGGCTTAGCAGCTTAGGAGCAGTCTATGAAACCATACAAAGAAAGGGAAAACCAATAACCTTTAGCAAAGGAACTACACAAAACACTCCTCAACATCAATCCGATAGTGGGAAACCTTGTTTCAAGCAAGCAGGGGCAAATCCACTGTATTTTAAGCCCACTATGTTTAGGAAGCAGGTGGTCTAATCAACTGAAACGTTCACTCTCAGGAGTACTGTTAAATCTGGGACCCCACTGTCCTCTTGATCTTTTCATACACTGTTTGATGAAATTCCACCAGTGGCCTGGGTACATTTCCAAGGAACTCATGACTTCTGGGAAGGCATTACAAAGCTACACTGTAACCATTCATGACCTGTGTTCAGTACTGGCTTGGTTCCTCCTCAAATCCACAGCATACTGCAAAGAAAACATTCTTTCCACTTCAAGTAAGCTTCTCCATCCTGGAACCAGTCTGGTTCAGGCACCCAACCTCTTCTTGCCCTGCACTCACTCCCAGACATCAGAAATAGAGGCTTTCTAATGGAAGGGCTTCTACGATGGCAAAACAACAGCAACATTTAAAGCATTTGGTCTCAATTCGAGATCTGGGGTGTTTTTCAGGCAAGAAATAAAAGAAAAGCAACGGTTAATATTACTAGCCTTACCTGTATCTGCTACTACAGTATGAAAGATCTTTATTGTTTTCTGAACCTTTAAAATTTGCAATGAAAAGATAAGGCCTAGCTGGTGAATTCTGCGTTTCACCTCAAAAGGAACTGAGATGTCCGTGAAAAAAAAAAAAAGAGGATTATTCTTGAGAGCTGGAGACCAGAAAATTAAATGGTTCATATTTCAGGACAAGGACCATCTTGGATGCAGGTGTTTAGTCCAACAGGAATCTCAACCACTCACATATAAGTCATGTAACCACATTATATGGCTAAACACACATTCCTACATGTGTGTTTAGATACACCCCCCCCAGCGAAACCCAAAGGGCAACACACCTAATTACTGGATTGCTTACATTATTTCATTTTTAAGACAAGTGCCAAATTAACAGACTTCTCTCACAGCAGGAAGAAGGATTTGCTTGGAACGATTTACTTTATACGTAGAGAATGCAAGTATGTTATTCACTTAAACAAAAAGCAAAGAGAAAGACAGGGTGGGACTCAAAAAATACTGTTTTTCAAATGATTTGTTCTCTTAAGATACTCTTTACAAAAACAACCTCATATTTAACCCTGTGCATGTTACCTTCCCCCGGAATTAAAAACACGTCTGTAAAGCAGTAACGCTTTGAGAAGAAAGCAAGCTGTTACCACATTAGAAGTCATGTTGCTAAAACTTGATGTATTTATAAACTTAAATGAGACATCAGGGATAACCTGAAAATTCACCGCTCTTCTATTTTCCCCACTAAAACAGAGGGAGGAACACCAGTCCACAAAATTCAAACACACATCAAAACCCCTTCTGAAGTACTGGATTTTACATTATACCGAAATAACCTCACTGCTTCTCCATCTGCCTAGGATAACTGCCAGAAATTAAAACAAAGAAACATGTACACTCTTTGTAGTCAATCAAGAGCTTCAAAAATTGTTTTTAAGCTCAGATACAACAACATCTGCTTTGAAAAAGTCCCATTTAAAGAAACGTTTAGAAACGTTGCCCCTTTAGAAAATGAATACTTTTAACAAGTCTGCTCCTTCCAGAACTCCTACCAAAGACAGATTTAATAGGTAACAGATACTCTCAAATATCTTTCTTGAATATGTCCACCAATTCCAGCATTTTTTTCTTGGATTTTAGAAACTATGCCTTTTTGATAGCAATCTTTAACTTCTGTGGCCAGTTAAAGAGAAGTCGATCACTTCACATAGTACCAAAAACCTGCAGAAAGGCAGGAGCACTGTTCATAAAAAGATTTTTCCCCTACATTAGTTTCCTGAATTCAGATTTGTGTGCTAACGTGGCATTGTTTAGGATGAACACACACTTCAGCTGTTTTCAAGGAGTGTGAGTTACAAAGGATTTTAGTACATTTTTCAAGGGAAGGATTTCAAATTTTATACTGAAATAAAGTATTTCTAATTACTATTTTAATATTAAGTTACCTTTTCACAGTTCATTAGCTTTTTAGTATCCACTTAGCTTAGACAGTGACAGAAAACTGGTTTATAACACAGAGTTTATAGATAGTTTCATTTACTGGTTTTCATATACTGCTATTATCTTTTTATGTCACTCATACCTTAATATCTAAGTACCTTCTTCATTCAAGATCACTGAAGAAATGTCAGGATCTTCTCCTCCTTTTCCTTCATTGTTTTAAGTTACCTACCCATGACTTGCTTCAGGAATACTTTTTATAGCCACAATTGAACCTGCAGGTAAATCAGTTGAAACAGAAATATTACACAACTTGCTGAAGGATAAAAGCGTTGAGATTCCCCTGATAATGAGTAATAGCCCTTTTCTGCGAATTTTCTACACTACATTACTCGTACTCCTGAAATCAAAGCTGGGTTGCCTTTACTGTTGCACTTAGATTTCTGGCACCTTAGAGAAATTCTTACATTTACACAATAATACTTTTCTGACATGCTTTTAGCTTGTGAAAACATTCTGTGCATTAAAGGGCTTTTAAAAAATGACCGTTCAATCTAGTACCACTTGACAGAGATCTTTTAATGCGATGTTAAAATACCTGTATATAAATGTAAGTGTTAAGACTGAAGTCCATTAAGTTACAATTAAAAAAAAAAGGTATTTTTTTCCATCTTACTCAGAACAGCCTTTTCTCACAGTATGATTGTTCGGATCCCATAAAGCAGCATGCCCAACTGGTGATGCCTGTCTCACCACAGCTGGAAATAAAGCTTTACTGACATTAGGGATTAATAGTCTGCATAACCTTAAACATACATGCTGCATTACTTTCAATCTAGTGCATATTAAGACTCTGCTTTTTAATGCCACAAGAGTCCAATAAACCCTTCAATATTTACTTAAGGGGATTTTATGGTCCTTTTGTTTCATGAAGGCATTTATATGAGCTCTGATCTTACGACATTTGCATCATCAGCCATTAATTTGGGAAAATTAAATAGAAATAAACAAAAATAGCTCCATAACCACCTTCTCTACAGGCCTACTAAATGCTGCAATATTCGTTGGTCCAACAGCTAGAAATGGAACAAAAATACAGCCAGCCCAACCGCTCCCTGTCCCAACACTACTACAGACATTCCAATCGGAAAAAGCTGAGGAAAGATTATGAAGTTCTGGGAAAAGATCCATTTTAGCTATTAATGCTTATTATCACATTTTCTAAGGTCTATAAAGCCTTTTAAAGCTTATTGGGGATGAAGGAAGCTATAGGAATGTTCTGATCCCAGAAGGTTCTGCTAAACAAAAGGAAAATGTATGTCGCTCCAAGCCTGCATCAAGCTGTTCTCTTGATTTTTTTTCCCAGGGCTGCATTAGCTTTCCTTCTATGTCCCTCTTGTGGTAACCGAGAAGAATTGTAACATCTGCAATGGAAGAGCTAATTCATAGCCTTCCAAAATTTTTTTGTTGCTGCATTTTGGTGCATTTTTTAATAAAAAAAAAATTCTTTTACTGAAATTTTGTCAGTATACAGGGGAATAGTGTTTCTTAAAAAAAGCCACCAACAAGAGATATTCTTTGCTCTTCCAACAGGTATTCTTTGTTCTTCCATGTACTAGTACTCAGGCTAGGTAAAATCATACGAATTTTCATCTGAGTGTTTGTTTTAGGGAAGAGGCAAGCAAAAGGAAAAACAGAGAGACAGAAAATGGAGAACTTTTAAAACAATATGACTTATCTGAACATTAAACAAAAAAGAGGAAATAGAGATGTGAAGTGACAGAGCAGATAAGAAAGTAAAGCGATTAAATATGCATAAGAAATTTTCTGATTGCATTTACTGTTCTATAATATGTTAATGTATTGCTAACCACAGTAGTTATATAGACATCACCATCAGATGTGTAATGTGTGAGCATTCTTTGCCAAGAACATCTGATCTCTGCTTCATGCTCGTTTTCCCCTAACCTGAATTGTTTTATCCCAGGATAAAAATACACATTTTTTTTTTATCCTTTTGAAGTAGCAGTTTTGCAAAGATTCCTCACCCCCAGTTTGATTGGCTCTGAACCCCTCACGTCATGATGACACTTTCTAGCACTATCTCCATGGCTTGGAGTTTGCAGAGACCAATCAGTTCATTCCTTTTTCTAACAGCTTGTTTTCAGCCTTCTCTTGTGCAGTCCTGAGTGGAGGATGTTATCAAATCCCAGTGCTAGTGTGTCTTGGAATTGAAATGAGTTTCAAGGAAAGCCCTCTGTCAAAGCCAATTATTTTGAGTCAGGACTGTGTTATTTCTACCAACACCTAAACTGCTGTATGCATCAGTTTTTACACTTATAATCATCAGGAACCTTTATTATTACCTTTTCAAGATAATCACCTTAAACTTTTTAACTCATGGAAGCAAGCAGAAAGCACATTTTGTAAAATTAAGTTCACCCACATTTGTTCTCTTGGATAGCTTCTTCTGTGTGTCCTGTGAATTCTAGCTTCTAACCATGCAAAAAAATGGTAAAGCCGCAACATTTTCAGAGAATGTGCTCCAGCCTTCTGAAGTGTTATCTTTTTAAATTTCATAGTGGATGCACAACAGTAAAGACCAATGAGTCAGACTAACATATCTCTGCATTAGCCCAGATCTAAAAGAGAAAACTTTCACAAAATATGGCTTACACAAAAAATATTATCTAGGAGCTTTGCAGTGTAGCCTGCATACCTGCCTCCATGTTTATCTTTAAAAGCAACAAAGTAGTCCACAGAGTTTACAGCAGGCAGTGAACTACAATTAAACAATAATGTCATGAAATTCAAATGTACCCTCTTCAAAAGTCATGCCTCAATGGTATAAAGACTAATCACAGTCTCCATTTTTAAACACAGTACCCAGGAGCCCAACGGCCACAACTAGTTGCCAGTTTGACTCCTTGTCAAAATATAGAATCATAGAATTGCCTAGGTTGGAGGAGACCTTTCAGATCATCTAGTCCCATCAGATCAACCTAACTCTGACAAAAATCATCACTAAACCATATCTCTAAGCACTATGTCTACCCATCTTTTAAATACCTCCAGGGATGGTGTCTCAGCCACTTCCCTGGGCGGCCTGTTCCAACGCTTAACAACCCTTTCCATGTAAAAGTTTTTCCTAATATCAAAGTGGACGGCAGGCTTTCCACACCCGACTCACTCTGGCCTTACTTTTGCCTCGCGTGAGGGGGGAGCGGAGGGTACGCGTGGTGGGGGGCCCCCTCGCAGCCCTCCAGCTTCAGCACCTCAGACAGCAGCACCCTCTGGGCCGGGAACGTGGCCCACGCTCGTGGGTGCCCCCAAACCAGGAGCCAAACTTGTCTTCTGATGGCATAGCGAGCTACGGACCCGCAATTTTCCAGCCAGTTTTCCAAACCTCTTCTCTTTAAAAGCATTGTTATTCTCTGTATTGTGGAGGGGACAGGGAAAAATTCCAGCAGCGCATCAAAACTTTGATCCGTTTCCAAAACTTTTGAGGATTCTGTAAACCGGCCAAATGTTGCAAGTACATTCTGTTTATTAATAAATAAGTGTTCATACCAAGCAGCCTACCTGGCTTTATAAATTTCTTTCTTCAGTTCAGTTTTCATCCTCAAGTAGAATTTCACATTTTCTCACAGTTATGCTTTTCTCTGAACTATGAAACAATTAATTTCTGGTATATTTTAAGAAAGCACCAGTTTCGTTCATCCATGAATGCCTTCCAACCAACCTTTCAGTGAGTTTTAATTCAGTTGCGTTTCACCTGTAGGAATCAGGAGTCTCAACATTTGAACTGTCTTGTAACACTGACGAACTCATGTATGGGTATACACTGACTTATCTTGATGTCACCATGTTAAACTAGAGCTGATGTGACAGTCATAATTCAACAATCAATTTTCCATTCTGCCTTTTGATTTTAGTGGTTTGTTGGATTAACCTACTTTAATCGGAATCCTGAATTAGGATACAATTATGATAAACTATTGGTACAGTCTATTCTTCCTAGAGGCTTAAAGCTAAAGATTAATTCAAACAGTCTGTATGCAGAAGTGATGACTCCCGTATTCTCTCTACTTGTTCTTTCCCCTCCTGTACTCGGTGCACAATATTCCTAGGACAATGATGCTTTTCGGTCTTCTAGGTCTTTTCAGCCTAACAGCTGCAAATCTGGTACACGCTGTTTCAGTTCCAGGCTTTATCCTACACCAAAAGCAAGAATAAAATTAAAGTTACTTACAAAAGAAGATACACATTTACATCTTATAGTTGAAGGCTTTAGTAGGGACAAGGGACTGAACATCTATCCTTTCATATCAATGTTTTTCACAACACACAGAAGTAATCTTAAAAGAGAATTGTTGTGTGCTAATAAAAGGATGTTGAAATGAGGGAACACAAATCCAAAACTCTGTTTACTTATGGGTAGAAACGTGCTACTCACCTTTGCTGCACAACGCAGTCAATCACCTTCCTTTACCTCGGAGAATCTCCGTGGCCAACTCCACTACCCTCACCTCAGAGGAACTCAGCTTCCTGACTATCACACTGTTATATTAGGTATTACAGGTATAATAAGTATTACAGCCCGAGCAGGTATTACTATAATACCAGATCCTTCTTAATTACCACGTCTGTCTCAAAACACTTAAAGCCCCTGCATCACCCAGGCTATGCCTCTGTTAGCCCAGACCCGAACCACTCATTTCAAACAGGGATATGAGGCAGGCTGGCCACAGAACCAGCGGTTGCAGCTCCAGGCTCACAGCAGGCACAAGGAGACAAAGGGCCCCACGTTGCCTGCTCAGGGACAACCTCCACCTCATCTCCCCTCACAGGAACCCGGTACCACCACAGGGCTCCCACCACAGGGCCCATCCGCCTCCACAGGGCCCATCCACCACCACAGCCCCACAACGCACCAGCGCCCACAACCACGACGGCCCCCACCATCGCCTCCACAAGGATGAACAGCCACCCCAGCCCATCTCTTCCCCACAACTGCCCCAGGGCCCCTCGCCACGACAAGTGCCAACCCCCGCCTCAGGGCCGGGCCGCCACCGCCTCCACAGCCCGCCCTTCTCCTCATCTCGAGGGCCTATTGGCTGGTGGAGCCGTCAGTCAGAGGCAGGTCCCGCCCCTCCCCGTGAGGGGGTGTCGGTGAGGAGGGAGCGCGCCCCCCCCCCCCCCCCGCCCCGCCCCGCCCGCTAGGTGTCTCGCGCGGCGCGTTCCCCTTCGCGCCTTCCGCCGGGAGCTCCGCCCCCTCGCCTTGCCCTCCCCAGGTGTGTGCGTGCTACGTCACCCCTCCCACGCGCACGGGGCGTGCTGGCGTCGGCGGCGTCGTCCTCCCTGCGCTCCGCGTCACCGCTCCTGGCCTGGCGCGCGGCAGCGGCAGCCGGACGGTCGGTCCCGCTCGCAGCGCCCCGGGGCTCGCTCCTCCGCCGGCCCCCGCCCGCCGCCTCGGCCGCCACCCTCCGCCGTTGGGCCCCCCCGGCCGCGTGGGGACCGCCCGAGCCGGGCGGCGGAAGAGCCCGTTGGTAGCCGGCTGGGGCGCGCGCGGCCTGCTGCCCGCGGCGGAGCCCGCCGCTCGCGTAACGCGGCGCCCGGGCTCCCCGAGGTGAGGCCCGGCCGGCGCCGGGGGAGAGAGAGGCGGGGCGGGTAGGGAAGCGCCGCTTCTCCTGGCCGCCGCCGCCATGAGCGTGGAGGCGTACGGCCCCAGCTCGCAGACCCTCACCTTCCTGGACACCGAGGAGGCCGAGCTGCTCGGTGCCGACACGCAGGGCTCCGAGTTCGAGTTCACCGACTTCACTCTCCCCAGCCAGACCCAGACCCCGCCCGGGCCCGGGCAGGCGGGGCCGGGACAGGGCCAAGGGCCTCCCGGAGCGGGACAGGGACCTCCGGGACCGATCGAAGCGCAGGTGAGTCCGCGGCCGGAGCGGGGGGGTGTTGGGGGGGGGTCGGGGCGTCTCCGCCACCGGGGCGGGGGGGGGGTCCGGAAGGGGCGGGCGGGCCCGGCCGTGGGGCCGGCGAGGGGAAGCCCTGGGCGGGTTGCGGGGTTGGGCGCTCTGCCCCGGGCAGACGGGGAAGTGGAAACCGCGTGTGGCTGCCCCGGTGGAGGAGGAGGCGGCCGGCGGGGCCGCTCGCTGTCGGCGCAGGGGGACGGGCCTGGCAGCCGGGCGTTCGGCTTCTGCCCTGGAAACGCCGGGCAGGGGATAAAACTGGCGGCCGGTTGTCGGCTGGTGAAGCCGGCGGAGTGCGCGGCTGGGTCGTGACGCTGGCGACGCGTTTCGGTGCGATGTTCAAGTAAGAAATCGGAAACGCGGCTGGATGTCATTTCAGTTTCTTTTCCTCTGTAAAACAAATACGACTATAGATAGTACTCGGTTATCAAAAGTGAAGTACTTTGAAAATTCAGCATTACTTGCTTTAATTTCTTTCTAGAACTAAAAGCAAAATATGCTTTTAATTTATTATTTAAATTTTTTTCCCACCTCTTCTGCTGCACGGTTGCTAGGCTGGTTTGTGTTGGGTTTGTATGGGAGTGACAGTTGATAATGGCCTGAGTTACAAGTTCAGAGGTCTGGTTCCTCATAGCTTAAAAACAGGTGATTTTTTTAATACAGCTTGTTGATGGTTGGTACATAAATGACAATTAAATTGTATTTATTTAACGATTCGCAAAAGAGGGAACTAACTAGGGTTACATGCTCATAAGTGAAGGAGTGTTGCAAATCAAGATAGTACCTGTCGCTATTCTATATCTAGACTGTGTCTGTAGTTAAAAAAAAAAAACAACCCGAAGAACTTTTCCATGTTTTTTTAAGAAGTCAAACTGTACTCCATGTAAAGATCATGGAATATTTTGCTAAGTTTCATTACATTTAGATAAATACTCCTGTAGTCCCATTATCAACAACTGAACATTTGTAAACTATCCACATTTTAAAGGATGAGTTTAAAGAGGAGTTGAAATGCTTTAGATAAGTTCTTAATCCTGAACCAAACGTAGTTTGAATGGGCTTGATTTTTTCCTTTTACTTGCAAAACACCATGTGTCAGGGTCTGTAAATAATAGAGCTGTGGAAACAGAAGTGGCAAACTGAAAAACAGGCCAGCGTGTCCAGGCGCTGGGAATCGACAGGTGTGCAGTGCAGGGCTGAAGGTGGTGTTATCCCGCCCGAGCTGTATCAGGTTTATCCCAGGACAAATGGAATGACTTTCTTGTGCTGGAAAGTGCTCAGCCTGGGCGGAGCTGCTGTGTGGGGACTTGCTCCGGGTTCCTGTGTTTACAAGAGAATTAGAGACTTGACCCCATGGGCTGTTTGTTTATTTTGTGTTTGCTTATAGCTTTCGAATTTGGGTTTGGTTGACTATCCAGTTCGAGCATTGACCTATCAGAGTTATTGAGTAAAAGTAGTAAACTCATGTCTGTGTCCGGTCAAACGATACATTAATTGATTAAAAAGAGAGTTTTAGTAAAATCTTAGTGTGTAAAGCTTTAAAGGGTTGTGATTGTTCCAGTACTCCTGGTAGAGAATATGTGTCCAGAAGAAGAAAAACCACCCCAAAATAAGCCTCATAAGCTAAAAGACCAGATGAGAGGATTAATTTGCCTTTTTTTGTCTAAACATGTTTGAAAAGCCTTTGAAGTAAAAAGAAAAAAAAGGATCTGGAGAGCACATACAGGTACTAGTATGTCTTTAAGCAACTGTCCTGGCAAGAAGGAAGGGTTTGTTTTTTTATTTTTTTAAACCAACTAATGTTTATGATGTTTCCGCAAACTCTTGCGGTCATCCTGGTGTTCATTTTGACACTAGAAATGTCGGGTTTTTGGGGGGGAGAGGGAATGGACCTATTGCAAGAAGAACTTTCAGAAGTGTAGTAAGTAGAGTGTCCTGAGATGAAGTACAGCAAAGCCCAAATCCCTGGATCTGTTTAGACTTGTACGTCTCAACGGTCTCATGAGTGATAAGATCAGAAATTATGTGGTTTTTAAAGATTCTGGGGAAAATCTTGCTGCCTCCAACAAATAATTTATACTTGTTACATCTTTTGGCAGGGGATGTACTAAATAATAACTTCTAAGGCCCCAAAATTGATCACATACATTTTGCTTAATTAAATGTTGTCACTGTGATTATAATTAAAAGCTACTTGAATAAATAATTTTCATTTGGAGTTGATAAACACTGGAGGTGTATACTTCTACTCTGTTGCTTCATAGTTTTAGTGTCCCAGTGTTTAAAAAGATTAGTTGAGCAAGACAGAGCGCCTAATTTCTTAAGAAAATGTGATTTATTTAGCCACTCTGTAAGAGCTTCCTTTCTCAATGTATACTTAACTAATAGGTTAAGAGGAGGTTGTTATAATTGATTAGTGTCCAATTGACAAAAGATAGGGAGAGGTTAGTAGTGCATAAGCAGTGTTTACTGTTTTCTCTTTAGAAAACTATTATTTCCATATAATTAAAATCAAACATAGATTTTTTTTTTTATAAACATTTTAAGACAAATTCTGATTTGTCTTATTTTTTTTGTTCTTCCAGGCAAGGAATTAGGTATGATGGTAGGAGCAGTCACATGCTCAAGGAGTTGTGATGGACAAGGCCCATGGTGTTAATGTGTTAGCGACGCTGTTTGGGTCAGTGGTTGAAGGAGGCTGGGTCAGTTATTAGATTTTTGGTCTGGACTATGGGGGCTGGATTTAATTTCCAGTTGTAACGAGGACTTTTTGTCATAGCAAAATGACTTGCTCCTTATTGCTCAGGTCCCGCTTTGGAAATACAGCTTACTCCAGGCTGCTTTGGAGGTGGTGTGGGGGTGAATGCTTTCAGGAATATTCCCTTCCTTGTTTTGAGGGGGAAGGTAAATCAGTATAAGAGATTATAATAAGTAATTAGTCTATAGTTTTAATGTAAAGAACCTACAAACAACAAACAGCTGGGTAATCCATGCAAGTCCAAAAGTGTGTATTTTTTTCTAAAGCATGAAGGGGAAAATTACCTGAATGGGGACAGTGTGACAGGGTGTCCTGCAGTTACAGGGTTGAGGTGCATTGCCATGAGTGATTGGACTGCAGCCTTGTAACAAGAGTACTTGTCTAGCACAATTCCTACTTAACTGCAATTATTTTTCTTGTTACAGCTTGAAATGTACCACTTTAAAGTAGAATTGCATTAAATGGGTATGGCTGCGTTCACCTGTGGATCAGCTGCTGGTGTGGGTGGGGTGTGTTAGCCAGAAGCCCTGGGAGAAACTGAGATGGTAATATTCTGTTACCGCTCATTTGGGGACACATGGTCAGAAGAAGCCACTATGTAAATTACATCATCTGGTTTGCTTTTCTGTAACTCAGTTCCCTGGATCTTTACTGTTGTCTCTCAACCAGTATTTTGGAGGCCACAAAAGGAGAGAGGGAGGGAGGGACCAGTACCTCGGTGATAGTTTCGGAGTGTTCAGATTGCTGTAGCTGTTAAACTTGCTGTGCCAGAAGTTTCAGTCAACACTTTTAAAAGAGAGAAGCCCCCCCTCCCCCTTTGTACAACAGCGGATGGTGCCAGATTTTTAATAATATGCACATAGGCTAACATCACAGGAGGTTTTAGAACAATGGTTGAGTCACTTCCTCATTGTGTGCCTGCCAAGGGCTCGTACTCGCTGCTGGATGTTCATAGTAACAGGTGACATCATTCCTGCCTGACGCTCGGAAAGGGCAGGAGCTCCCCGGGGTGTGACAACACCATCACCTGGTGCAGAACTACAAAGAGCTTGCAGTTTCTTGTCTTTTTGCCTTAAAAAAAAAAAAAAAGCTTTACAATTTTATTGGTGTTTGGCAAGCCAATTTTTTATGAGCACCCCAAAAAAAATATTGGTTAAACTTGTCAACTGCTGTGTATAGTAATGTGTTATGGCTCTGTGGAATAACTGATAGAAATGCACCTGTGAATGCTTGGTATTCCTGCTTCGGAGAATTTCAGATTAACTTAAGGCTTTGGAATTCCACCTGTTCGGTTAATAAGTTATCTTTGTGTTTTGTAAAATGGCACTGTCTGTTTAAAATGGATATTTATCTTCAAACATCTGTGGAGATGCTATTACACAGTGAGCTGATCGGATTTGGGTTCATCATACTAATGGGTTGTTGCATGCTGCTGCGGTTTCTTTTGTGTTTTCCTTTTTCCCCTCTGCTTCTTTTGCACATTCTATACTACCGGTTCCTCTTGGCTGATCTTTCTATTAAAAGCCAGTACTTGGAGGTAACATCAATAAAAAGCCATACCATTTAGACTGTGTTTTGCAAACGCACCTCATTTCATTTGAAGGTAATGAAATGGAGCTTGTGCCATTGAGTCCAGTTCCTTTCTGCTGAGGGCAAATGTGAAGTGGCTTACATTTATTTTTTAAATTTAACTCTTGCAATTGGCTGTTAAATTTTAATGTGCAATACTGAAACAAGCTGGTGTGGAATCTAAATGAGACTTTCAGAGAAGTAAGCTTGTTTTGATTTGCTTATCAGTTACAGCTTTAAAATGCTACAGCAAGTATTTTTATCAAATTTCTTTTAATAAAGATTTAGTGTTCTCACAGTGGACAGCTTTCTCATCTCTTGTCAGAGAATTAAGTTACAGATACCAGATAAATTGCATTAAATGTCTAAGAGCAAAAGCTATTAAAACAGTGTATTGATAGACAAAGGCGATTTTTATGCTCCTATTTATTAGCTAGGTGAAACTTTCAGAAATACATCTCATCTTGTCTAACCCAATACCTTTAGAAACATTGGGGGTTTTAATACATCTGATGATGTTGCTGTGATAGGGGAAACTACCTTGCAGCCCTCACTTGGGTGTTTTATTAATATTGTGCTAATCATTGCAGGCACTGTGGTGGTCCCTTTCCCACCTTTTTCCACTCGAAGTTAACGTGGGTTATGGTATGCTTATCTCTTGACAGGTTTTAGTGAGATCTTGGCTAAACAAGTCAAAAGAATCAAGTGGATGAGTGAATAGAGTTTTGGGGGGTGTGAGGTTCTAGCCATCTTGGGGGCTTTTAGCAGCATTTTGTTAATAAGCTGCTGAATCTCCCCATGGCTGGTGGTCTGGAGAGATGCAGCAGTGGCATGAAACCAGAACACCTGTGGGGCCCAAGGGGCAACGGCTGCTCTAGCCATGCCAGAATATGATTTGTGACATTCACAGCTATCGATGCTCCTTCCTGTATTGTTCTCAGTATTGCCAAAAAGGAGTTATTTTTAACATCAGTAGGATTGGGTGTGTAAAAGCTGCTGACGCAGCACCAAATGTTGCAGAACTTCATGGTTCTGGCAGTTTGTGTATCGTCAGAGGAAGGAGAGCACACCTGTGTTGTATGTGCTGTGTTGGCATGCCTGAGCTCTGTGTTGCCCTGAAAACTTGAGCTGCGTTACTAGTTTTGGTGGGCTTTTGCAGTTTCTTGGATAATTTAGGCCTTTTCTTTTTAAAGGAAATCATATCGTAGCTAAAACAAATTTGAAGTAACACAACAGTGAGTGTCGTACCTGATGTATTTTGCAGGAATGTTTGATTCAGTGTGTAGTATGGTCAGTACATCTTGAACAAGTGATACTGCCTGGAGAGTTAGACACTCTGCTGAAAAACTGTTTTTGTTACTTCTTGCACTATTTCAATATATTTTTTGAGGCTTATATGAGAACATATTTCTTGATTACCTGTTGTCTATTGTCCAAGTGTCATGAAGTTGTGCTTCTGATATCCTGGGGGAGTGGGGGGAACGTTGATTTGGTGGCTACAGAACAGCAGAAACAAAAATAGGTGGCGAAAGTCCTATACAATAAAGATCCCATTTTCAGGTAGATTCCTGGAGTAAAATGAAGGATGAAAAGACAACATTTGACCCTGCTGGAACTGTGTAAATGGAATTTTGTGTGTTGTGTAAGACTTTGCTTTTCTGCAGATTACATTTTTCCACAATCTCCTGTTACTAACTTTTTTCTACTATCAGTTGGAGTTTAAATAATCCTTTAAAATAGGAGTTACTGAAGCAAGTATTGATTCTATAGCTGGTGTGTTTCCACTCTTACCAGCATTTTTCTTTCGAGATTTTTTCTAAATTAAACACAAGTTTTTGCTTTGAGGAGTAGGGATTACTGTCCTTGGCTCTGTGTTTTGGATGATGGCTTGTATAGTTTAAGCACTAAGCTTGTGTTTCAGGTTAATGGACCTGACGGCATTCTGCAAAACGGAGCTGTGGATGATAACGTGGCTAAAACCAGCCAGCTTCTGGCAGAGTTGAATTTTGAAGAAGATGAAGAAGATACCTATTACACAAAGGATCTTCCTGTGCATGCTTGCAGGTAAGACCTAATCTTTGCCACGGGTTTTTATTATTTCCAGAGGGCAGGAGCACTTTGTGCAAGTGAAAGGTGTATGCTTAGAGGATTTTTGGAATTTGAGAGCAACTTCCTTGGTGACAGCCACGTACTGGTAGGAAGATAGTGCCCTCTGGTGAGCTCTTGTGTGAGCTGCCACGGCCAGGAGGTCTTTGAGCTTCCTTGAGGAATAGACTGTTACGCTAGCCGAGGGACAGTAATGGTGGGAAGTGTTAAAATGCTTAAGTTTAGCTCGTGTTTGATGCTTTCACCAACTCTTGTGTTCCCTAATTTTCACTTCCCCTTGTTTTTGTATGCTACTAGGTAGTTTAAATCTTGTATTTGAATTTTCCTATAAGCAAGTACCCAACCACTTTCTATTTTTTCATTTTTAATTCCAGTTACTGTGGTATCCATGACCCTGCTTGCGTGGTTTACTGTAACACCAGCAAAAAGTGGTTCTGTAATGGGCGTGGAAATACATCTGGCAGGTAAATGGTCAAATGATGGAAATAACGATGACAATCTTGTTTTAGAGTGTGTTTGTTTTGAAGTAGTATGATCGCTGTGACTTGCATTTTGGTGATAATCCAAGTCTAGTGACTTAATTGTGAACCTCCAGCCTCCTCTTTAGCATTTCCGCTTTTACCAACTTAGACTTTGATCTCAGCAAAACTTGAATCGCTTCTGTGAAGTGAACTTGCTGCATCTTCCCCCATCCTGTGTTCTTGCAAAGCACAGTAGAACTGATGCTCTTGACCGGTGGAGCTTTGGGAAGCTTCTTCAATTATCAGTAACATAAAGAAACCTTTTTATACATTTCCTGTTCTTTCACACTCGTCTACCTTAAAGCATTCATGCACTGAGAAACCGTTGAAGCTGTGTTAGCAGTGTCTTTGCTTGGATAAGAAGAGCAAGATCTTGACAATATCTGCCACAGTGTAAACAGATTTTGTTTGTGTCTTTTAATAACTAAGTTGATGTATCAGGTTGGGACTAAAACTGGTTTTTCCTATTAACTTCATATAAACGTATGTCCTCTCTGGTTTCAGCCACATTGTTAATCATCTGGTGAGAGCGAAGTGCAAAGAGGTGACTCTCCATAAAGATGGACCTCTAGGAGAGACCGTCTTGGAATGTTATAACTGTGGATGTCGTAATGTGTTTCTCCTTGGCTTTATTCCAGCTAAGGCAGACTCTGTTGTCGTTTTGCTGTGCAGGTGAGAGAATGCCTTTATTGCCATGTTTGTGGCAAGTCTATTGCATAATGCAATGCTTGCTTTCCTTCTTGTACCAAAATAAATCGTATCCTCTAATTTGCCACCATTTTTCCTTTATTGTATAGATTTCATGAATTGTGTACAAGTAGGTAATGCTGTAAGGGGACATTCTGTTATGCTGGGCAATTGTCTTAGGTCTATAGAAAAGTATTTCTCCCAAAGGAAGTGGTACTTAATGGAAGAAAGGTGGTTTTCCCCTTTGTTAAACTGTGATTTTCAGATTTGAAAGAGTAACAGATCAGTTCAGGAAGTTACTCTGGAGCCCTACTGGAGTAGTGACTCTATTACACAGTTTGTTTTTCTGCCAGCTTCTAGAATCGTTTGAAGATAACAGTAAACCAGAAATTGTTCTCTGATGGGTTCAATCAAAAATCATGATTTTATAATCGTATGTATTATTAAATGCTGTCACTTGCCATGTATTTGTTGGTAGAAGCTGTGTTTCTGTGCTATGAGTTCTATTTGTTTAAACAATAGATGGGAAGTAATCCCAAGTGTTTTCTGATATGTTATATGTGTGTGTAATCTTAATGGACTGTAACCACTTTCAAAGGTGAGTGTCACATTTAATATTTTAGATGCTGAAATTTTCAGTTCTAGAAATGTGCAAGAAATGCTGCTTATGATACCGAGCCTTGCCAATGTTACAGGAACTAGGGTTGTTTTCTTTTTTCCTTTTAAGTGAGATGCTTGAGTTGTCTTAAGAGCGTGATAAACCTACACTTCGCAGGTAGACTTTTCTTACACTTGTCTAATTTAATAATTTTTTCAATATTTTGGTTGTGCAGGCAGCCATGTGCCAGTCAGAGCAGTTTAAAGGATATTAATTGGGACAGTTCACAGTGGCAGCCTCTCATCCAAGATCGCTGTTTCCTTTCATGGCTGGTAAAGATTCCATCTGAACAGGAACAGTTGAGAGCACGTCAGATTACAGCTCAACAGATTAACAAACTGGAAGAACTTTGGAAGGTATGTGCTGCTTTTCAAATACTGCTTGTTTTGCCAAGTGCTAACTTTGTGTTTTTATGAAGGAGGGACAAAATGTTTCTGCTTTAAATTCTAGGAAAATCCATCTGCAACCCTTGAGGACTTGGAAAAGCCTGGTGTTGATGAAGAACCACAGCATGTCCTGCTTAGATATGAAGATGCTTATCAATACCAGAATATATTTGGTCCTCTGGTCAAGCTTGAGGCAGACTATGACAAGAAACTCAAGGAGTCTCAGGTAATGTGCTAGAAATGTGCCTGTTTGAGGGGGCTTCTGACCAGTTCTCTGGTATCAAACACGTGATCGCTGTTAACAGCACAGAAGGAAAGCTCAAGTGAAATAAATGTCTCTTACACTACTATTACATTACAGTAATTACAGTAGTAATGGAGATGTATGATAACAGCAAGAGGAAAGACGAATCCTCAAACCGAAGTTTTAAAAAGAGCTTGACGCACTTGAACTTGCCTCTTTTCTGTGTTCAAAGTTTATCTTTCCAAGAACCATGTTCTATTGTAGAACTGTGCAACTTGGTCACCTTCTTCTAAATTATCCTCATAACCTGCAGTTACCTCTGTCAAGTTTCCAGTCAAACTTGAGTTATATGAGGTCATGCAAGCACTTGGCGAATGCTTTAAAAGTGTTGGGGGGGAGAATAATGCAGGTGGCGATTAGGACTTTGTTTCTCATTAGCTGAGTAACTCTTGTAGAACAGAATTATGTTCTGCAGATGGCGTGGACTGAGTCCATAAGAATAAATATGAGTATTTGTCTATATTGTGACACTAGAACAGCAAGTTTTGTACTTCTCCACTATTTGGAAGTATAGGACAGTGAGGATGGTAGTAGTTGGCAAACAGCTCTTTAAGAACATAATAGATGCCTCTTCTTTACCATTAGACCCAAGATAACATCACAGTCAGATGGGACCTGGGCTTGAACAAGAAAAGAATTGCTTATTTCACTTTGCCAAAGACTGACTCAGGTAATGACAGCTTGATTGTATGTTTTCCCTGTTTTTTCTTATGCCTGGTGAATCACATCAGTGTTTAGAGAGCCGTGATGATCTGGCCTGGGATATAAGACAGTACTATAAGCTTTTTGTGTTGGGGGGGTTCATTGGGGAATATTGTGAGAGCATTTTTTTTCCTTCCTTTGTAGATATGCGTCTTATGCAGGGAGATGAGATCTGCTTGAGGTACAAAGGAGACCTGGCCCCTTTATGGAAAGGAATCGGTCATGTTATCAAAGTTCCTGATAGTATCCTTTACTTCGTGAGCCTTCGGAGAGGCTTAATTGAAGGTGGAAGTCTGAGAAATCAGTGAATATGTACAAAAGTAATTTTGAGATCATTTAAATTTGTTACGGGGATCTGCTACAAAAAAAAAATCGGGAAAAATAAAATTCAAATTTTTGCTATAGATTACTACTTAACGAGGTTCTACAGATTATGGTGATGAGATAGCCATTGAGCTGAGGAGCAGCGTTGGAGCGCCTGTGGAAGTTACTCATAACTTCCAAGTGGATTTTGTGTGGAAGTCTACTTCATTTGACAGGTATTGAGAAAGCACTTCAAAACTTGGCAGATAACGGGTGCAGTTGGTGTATATATTTACCTTCAGTGGGAATTCTTGAACAAGAAAAGATGTGTTGTTTCATGACACTAGCAGTCGGAAATCCGAGTATGCCAAATGTATGGAGTCTGTGAACACGACTTCTGCTTCACAGAGCAACAGGCCTAATTAGTAGAAATGGAATTAATCTGAATGCCATCAAACTGTTACTTTTTCTTGCTTTGAAGGCATGCTTAAGATTTGTTGCAAATACATCAAGATAGTACCTAAACCAAAGGGGGGGAAATTTACCTTATGTTTAGTAATACCTGGAATGCAAGAAGAAAACTGGTTTGTAGTTCACCTTCCTAAACACTGCTCTGTCATGAAGTGCTCGCTTGATATTGGCCCTCCTAAACTTTGAATCACTTCAACCAGCTGACATTTTAAAGCGTTTGAATCAGCTGTGGGGTCAGAAGGCTTCAGACATGTCTCTGCTGTATTTTGTAAGATAGGAGTTTGTTTATTATCTTGGATGAGATATACTGAGTACAAATTTTCTTCAGATCTTGCACCTAAAATTGCCGTTGCAGAATCTGACAAAGGCTGGTGTTTCTCTACAGATTTTTCGGGTTATAATACTTTGTAATATTCACGTGGGGAAAAACAAAACAACAAGATCTGTGTTCTCAGAGTCTAATTTTTGTCTGTTAATTCTGTTAGTAAGTGCTCTACTTGTTCTCTCTTCCCAAGGTATACTCCAGTTTGTACCTGATATCTGATTAACCTACGTAGAACACTTGTGGAGATTTGAGGTCATACTGATATATTCTTTCCTATCCTTCCCTCATTTCAGGATGCAGAGTGCTTTAAAAACATTCGCTGTGGATGAGACTTCAGTGTCTGGGTACATCTATCACAAACTGTTAGGTCATGAGGTAGAAGATGTAATTATTAAATGCCAGTTGCCAAAGCGCTTTACAGCACAAGGACTTCCTGATCTCAACCATTCTCAGGTAACCTCATCTCCTTTTTACTACATGCAAAGCATACGATAAAGGATTTATGAATAGAGGTTGAACAACCTTGTAACCTCCTACGCATTGAATGCTAAATAGCAATAATTTTTTTTTTTAATAGGTTTATGCTGTGAAGACTGTCCTGCAGCGTCCTCTGAGCCTTATTCAGGGTCCCCCTGGTACCGGAAAAACAGTGACATCAGCCACAATCGTCTATCATCTGGCTAGACAGGGCAATGGGTAAGGACTATTCTCTCTAAATCTTTATGTGTGAGGTTACTTTGTTAATGGTCAAAAAACCAATTTGATTTTAAAAATCAAAATAACTTGTATCATTGGACTAAAAAGGTTCTCCAGAATTATATCTTTCTGGGAAGACTTGTGCTTATTTCAGAAAATATTCTTCCCCAGCATGTTTTTAGGGGATATGGGTTGTAACACGTGTTTTTTATTACAAGTCTAGTGGAAAAAAGTTTACAGCTCACCGAGACTTACTTTTTTCTTAATTTTTTTTTTCAAGGCCTGTGTTAGTGTGTGCTCCGAGTAATATAGCTGTAGATCAGTTGACTGAGAAGATCCATCAAACTGGACTGAAAGTGGTTCGTCTGTGTGCTAAAAGTCGTGAGGCAATCGACTCTCCTGTGTCCTTCTTGGCATTGCATAACCAGATCAGAAACATGGATAGGTAAGAGATGCTTGAGGGGGGCAGGGGAACAAAAAAAACCCCAAACAACAACTTAAGTGTTGTGGTGGACACAACTAACTGGGTAACGATGACAACATGTATTGGCTTGATGTGATAACTTTTTTTGGTTCTATACATGTCATGTTTAGTTTTACAAATGAGTTCCATTGTAATCCTACCAAATTGTTAGTTGGGCTATAACGCAAAAACTTCTTTTTTTTTTTTTTTGTAGCATGCCAGAACTTCAGAAACTGCAGCAGCTTAAAGATGAAACTGGAGAACTGTCATCTGCTGATGAGAAACGTTACCGCGCGCTGAAACGAACAGCAGAGCGTGAATTGCTTATGGTAAGGTTCCATTGGTTCTAGCAGCTTAAATAACTGCCGCCTTCCACTTGAGGCTTAGTCGCAACTTGCTGGTGGAGATCAGAGTGCGATTTATCTTTTGGGGGGATTCCTAGAATGGTATTGAGTACTCTTCTCTGTGGAAATATTGTCTGTTGGTATTCTGCTTCATTAATTTTGGTTGTATTTCTGTCTCAGAATGCAGATGTGATCTGTTGCACGTGTGTGGGAGCTGGTGATCCAAGACTTGCAAAAATGCAGTTCCGCTCCATTCTGATCGATGAAAGCACACAGGCTACTGAGCCAGAGTGCATGGTGCCAGTTGTCCTGGGAGCAAAACAGGTGGGAACCATTGCATTTCATTAGAGAAAGAGTTTATAAATAGAGGAAGTAGCATTAAGCAGTAATGCTCACAGTGTAGGCACGTGAATGTTCCTCTCATGGAAGACGCTTCCATAATACGGATCTAAATGACTTTATTTTGCGTTAGTCCTGTTAGTTTTCTGTTTCCACGGCATGATCTTTGCCTAGAACACGTTGGTCCTGTTGGAACAATCTGGAGACCGAATAAGATTTTATTTGAAAAAGATCAGCTGAGAAGCTAGCTGATACTAAAGGTTTATAAGCCTTAAATTAGATCTGAAGCTTATTACCAAGTCAGACTGATTAGTTCCTGCTATGTTTTATAGTAAGATAAGGCTGTTGTTTCTAGCTAGTTTCAGAAAGTAAAAACTCTACAAACTTCCTTTTCCACAGCTTATTCTTGTGGGTGACCACTGCCAGCTTGGTCCTGTTGTGATGTGTAAAAAGGCTGCGAAGGCTGGTCTGTCCCAGTCCCTCTTCGAGAGGCTCGTGGTGCTGGGCATTCGTCCCATCCGCCTGCAAGTGCAGTACCGCATGCACCCCGCGCTCAGCGCTTTTCCATCCAACATCTTCTACGAGGGTTCGCTCCAGAACGGTGTTACTGCAGGTAGGCGAGAATGGTACTCCTGCAAATTACTTTCTTTTCCGTTCATTAAGGATCAAAGGAAGGACTCTTTCATCTAGAGGAGTTTCTTAATACATTTCGCTTAAAAAGAGAATTGCCACTGCACTTAAAAGTTTTGAGTCTTCAAGGTGCTTTGATATGAAAGTGAGTGTTCTTGCTAGTAAAGCAGCACTAACTTTTTCTACTTGCTGTTTTTGTGCTCTTCAGCGGATCGTGTGAAAAAAGGTTTTGATTTCCAGTGGCCACAGCCAGATAAGCCGATGTTTTTCTATGTTACACAAGGACAGGAAGAAATTGCCAGCTCAGGCACTTCTTACTTGAACAGGTAAACAAAACGCACAGACAGAAGCTTACTTAAAAATACTTTGTCCCAGTGTATCTCAAATATAATGAATCTGTTAATAATCTTGTGCCGTCCCTTGGAGAGAGTCACAATTAATGAAGTCAAGGGAGGCGCAGCATACAGTTCCTGCTACAGATGAAATATCTAGGCATTTCTCTGTCCTTCAGAATCTCCGCAACAAAACTCGTAGTATTCCATATTCACCTTGACTTGTGGTCCCTTGCTGCGCGAATAAAGGCGTAACAGCTAAAATAAGGGCTTGCGTTCTCGAATAAGAGTTACTTTCTGTGAAGGTGGTATCTGTACTTCCAATGAGCCAGCCCACAGACCTCAAATGTATGGTGTGCTGGGACACAGTACGTCAGCGCTGCTGATTCTTACCTTCTGCAGTAGTTCTTCTCAATTAATAAAACATTGTTTCGTATTAACAGCTGTGACTGAAATGGCTTGTGTGCTTTTCTTAATAAAAGCTGCCATCAAGGATAGTAGGGGCTGAGCTGCATTTCCGAGGTGATTTGCCTTAGACTCCCCGTACAGTAAATGAAGAGAAAAAGGCATCTCCAGCGGGAGCAGTTCAGATTTTAATTGGGTTTGAATTGTTCTGTGGAGGTGTGTGTTTTCCTTCACTGGTAATGTGAGGAGCTTGGGACAATTACGTTCCTAAAATGTGGGGAGAATTTGCGCCAGCAAGTAAACTAAATGCACTTGCAGCAGGAAATGCTTGATCAAGTCGCATTTTGAAGCCAGAATTCCGGTAGCTCCTGAAGCAGAGTTCTAAATCCTAGGCTTTAATGCTTTTTTCTGTCCCTTTTTTTCTGCACGTCCCAGCTTCTTTTTCAGAGCGAGCTTAAAACACTTCGCTCCTCTTGGTTGTATGTGTGTGTTCATGTCTCTGGAAGGGAAGCCAGACTAACTTATGAAAAATATCTGCTGCGATATTTTTAATCTCTGTCTGTTTCATGAACAGCATGTGCAAGACTGCTGAATGCAGCGAGCCAAATTGTGCGCAAACAAATGGCACAATAGTTGGCTGGCAGGGAGCTTGGCATTAAAAACATTCTATATTTAAAACTTTAAGATAAAGCAACTGAAATATCTGTTTGCACAGCAGGCTGGAACGTTTTTAGTGAACTCATTCAAAGTACATGTGTACATTGAACTCTGCTAAGAAGATCTGTTTCAGAATGATGGCCACCATGAATTTTGCTGTTCCAGAAAGGCTTGTTGTGTAGTTTTGAGAAGGTGGAGGTGTTTATTAAGGAGACGTTTCTGTGTCATTCTGAGACTTCTTTTGAGATGTTGGCTTTTGTCTTTATTCCTCTGTCTGAAAAAATCCATGCATAGCCTAAGTCAAGAGGTGATACGGTGATGAGTGTGCCTGCAAAGCTTAAGCGAAATTAATGGGAGTGCTGGAGCAGCACGGGGTAAAACTGATCTTTTTCTTGAAGTAGCCTTTCTGACAAAAGGCTAGCACGGCGTACATGTTCAAGTTTTTTAGACCTCAACTTGTAAAAAGTTAGACTTAATGTCTTGATTCTCCTTCGAGAAATGTATCTCTCTTTCTAGGACGGAAGCAGCCAATGTGGAGAAGATCACTACAAAGCTATTGAAAGCTGGTGCCAAACCGGATCAGATTGGCATTATTACTCCATATGAAGGTCAAAGATCCTATCTGGTCCAGTACATGCAGTTCAGTGGTTCCTTGCATACAAAGCTCTACCAGGTACGGAATCATTGCGCAAATGAGAACACTTGGATGCAGAGAACGTAGAAATGTCAGATATTGTGAAATTTCAAAATATTTTCATTTTTCGTCCGGCTTCTTAGGCGTCAGTCTGTGTTTGTTCTTTAGTAGTTTTTGAGTTTTTCACTTGATTCTGGTTAAAATAGACCAGGGAGGAGAGTTTAGGAGGAATCAAATGCCAGTACGCGTCAGGGGAGCAGTTGGCCAGATAAAGGAGAAGGCCTTGTTAAGGTCTCTGGTGAAAGGAGGGCTTCAGTGAGTCCATCCTCTGAGGACTCATTGAGGTGCAGAAGGGGGAGGTCATTAGTGCTTCAGCTGTGGAAAAGCTTCAGGCAGCTTGTGTCTTAGATAAAAGTGTCAAGCCAAGGGACGTGCAGGAAACCAAGCTCCATAAATTCTGATGGTCATACTATTTATTTGCTTGGGAATATGTCCTCCCATCAGTGGAACTCCTCTACCAAACATTAAAATTTGTTGCTATAAACAAGGTGGTTGTATGTTTAATATAGTCTGTTTTGCAATATTGAGAACTTGGTCAGTGTTTTCACTGAAGGAAAACGTGGTGGAAATACTTCTACTTCTGCCAGGAATGATGTGTCCCTCTGATTCAGGTTTCTTGGTAGCTGGGAGCAGCAGTGCTAATTTGGAGCTGTCTTACTACGAGGTTTTGGAATAGTCAGAAGTCTTTTTGGCAGCATACCTAGCAAAGGGATGCTTTCCGTAATGCAAATGCCAGTTTGGGGGAAATACGAGAACCCTAAAGCAGTGAACATAAAAGTAATTTGTCCTAAATTGAGACTGTCTGTTCTTCTTTAGGGAGACTATTTAATGACCAGTGGAATTACCAAGTCATTAGTCATTACAAAAATAACATTTTTGTCAAATGATGGGAACTGCTAGCGCACAGCCAATGCGTTTTGTAATGCCTGTTGGTAGCAGAACTGTTTTGCACTGTGCTTCCGTGATTTACATGTTTTCCTCCGCTTCAGGAAGTGGAAATTGCAAGTGTGGATGCCTTCCAGGGACGGGAGAAGGACTTTATTATCCTTTCTTGCGTGAGGGCCAACGAACACCAAGGAATAGGGTTTCTGAATGACCCCAGGCGTCTTAATGTAGCTCTTACAAGAGCAAGGTAAAGTAAAATTGGGCAAACTTTTATCTATTCTAGAGAACTAATTAGGTCTGCTAAAGCATCGATAGAGTCCGTCTAACAAAAGGTCTGTGTTTGTGGGAGGCAGGCCCATTCCCCACCTTGTTTAAGGGAGCCTGAATGATTTCTACATTCCCTACGATTTACCAAGAGCAATCTGAACCTAATCAGTGCTGCCATTTGGCATCAGTAGTTTGTAGAAGCTGCCACGAGGTTCCCCTTTGTTTGCAGGACAGAATTCTTCCCTTCATCTGTTTCTTTATCCCTTCCAGCAACCGATTTTTACCATTTTGCTTCTCTTAAAATGGATTTGATTACAGAGAAGGGTAACGAGGAGTCGGTACTATGTTGGTTGGCTTCCTTGGCTTCTGCCAGTTTTTAACCAAACGGTGTGGTTGGTTGGGTGTGCTGATGTGTTTGGCAATCCTGCAGAAGGAAGCTTGTGATTATTGAGAAACTGGCTGCAGCAATCTTCCAAATGTTTTGTCATACTACAGAAATCATCTGCTGTAAACAAAACAATTGCATCAGGGTCTCCTACACCTACCACCATGAGCTTCTATTAGGTGCCTGGATTTACTGGAGAAGAGGTTGGCTTTGAGGCTGTTCCGACATTAATATGTAACGTGGCTTTGTTTTTACTCAAGAGTTAATTTTACTTTCTCTGTTTGTCTGCTGTTGTCCAGGTACGGAGTAATTATTGTTGGGAACCCAAAAGCGCTGTCTAAACAACCACTTTGGAATCACCTGCTGAATTACTACAAGGAGCAGAAGGTTCTGGTGGAGGGGCCACTGAATAACCTCCGGGAAAGCCTTATGCAGTTCAGCAAGCCCCGGAAACTCGTCAATACCATCAACCCAGTAAGTTGACCTCTCTTCTCTCTCAGATGTTTGTGGCGTGAAGCAGTTGGGGGTTGATTGATCAATTGTAAATGGATGGAATAAAGAGTCACCCACGTAGCCTCACACACCCAGGACTTTGTATTTTTGTTGGATCATGCTGCATTAGCTAGGCAAGTAGGTCACTTCAGCTGTTTCTAAGTTGAGCATTTGTAAGAAAGCCTCTTTGGTGCATTTTTTGCTCTTTATTTAAGAGGGGTTAACTTCTGAGGTGAATGAAACATCAAGTAACTGTTTTGTGTAGCAATGGCGAGCTCATTAGGCATGTGCACTTAATGGGATTGTACTTAGTCATGATTGTACTTTGTCATGATGTAGTTGAAATGATAATTGGATGCGTAACTAGAACTAGTTAACTTTCTTCAGCACTTGTAAAGTGTGCATTATCTGTGAAGTTTTACTGGATTCTTACCCAAAATAACTTGCACTGAAGTTGCAGCGTGAAGTTTTCTATGCAAAGGCTTTGTCTAACTCCTACAATGCTTTCAGGGTGCCCGTTTCATGACTACTGCCATGTATGATGCGCGTGAGGCGATTATTCCAGGATCTGTCTATGACCGGAGCAGTCAAGGTAAAGGAAGCTATCAAAATTAACACCTTCAGAGACTCTTGGGTTTTCTCCCCAACTAGTCCGTGGGGTATAGTAACTTACAGACTTCAAACTTTTAAATTTTGAAGAGCCACTACAGAAGAATACGGAATTTAAGAACTGAAAACGTTCATGACGTGCCTGGATTTTGCTGTTTGTATATAGAAGCCCCAGCGGTCTAACTTGATGTCTGCACAGCAAGTGGAAAAATGAGGGGGGGAGGGCGATATAAGTGTTTCAGGAATCTTGGCTGGTGCTGTAGAGGAGTAACTGTAGGGACGAGCGTGTGTTAGGTGGGTCTCAGAAATTTTCAAGTGTGGAATAAATGGTGAACTAGGAATATTGGCGGTTCCTGGCAGTGGTAGGCTTGTCCTTTCAATTTCTAGTTCTGACTTACCCTGCTCACAAGTCCCCCCTATTACTCTTAAAAGCAAGAATGAGTTGATTTTTTTAAAAAATATTTGGTGTGTCTGAAATTATTGTGGCTTTTCTTCCCTTCCCCAGGGCGCCCATCCAACATGTACTTCCAAACCCACGACCAGATCGGGATGATTAGCGCTGGCCCCAGCCATGTCACTGCTATGAACATTCCTATCCCTTTCAACCTTGTGATGCCACCAATGCCACCACCGGGATACTTTGGCCAGGCTAACGGACCAGCCGCAGGTACAGGGGCTAGGGTGAAATGGTGTAAAAAGAACACTTTTCAGGTCTCAAATGGGAGAATGGTTTATGCTGCTCCTGCAGCAGTGCTGGTGAGAGTAGGTGATGATGTGCTTCGGTAATAAATCTCCGCTGCATGGAGTACGAGCACAGCAGCACCGCAGCCTCCAGCGCGGGTCCCTTTGCCACGTGTACGCTGGTGGTTCTGCCTTTTGATTTCTCTGCACCTGCTACGTTCAGTACATATAAAACGTTGCCTCTTGCGAGCGATCAGGTCTTTATAGAAAGTTAATTCTCACATATTTGCCTGTGTGAGACTTCTCACTGTTGGTTGGGATAAATGCTTTTCCAGGACGTGGGGCGCCCAAAGGAAAGACTGGTCGTGGTGGGCGCCAGAAAAATCGTTTTGGGATTCCTGGAACTAGTCAGTCAAACCTTCCAAACAGTCAAGCGAGCCAAGATGTGGTGTCCCAGCCTTTCTCCCAGGGTCCACTGACTCAGGGGTATATCTCCATGAGTCAGCCATCGCAGATGAGTCAGCCTGGGCTCTCCCAACCAGAACTATCACAGGTAAGCGCAGCTTGACGTGCAGCCTGCTCTCTTTCCTGGGTTTTACGTCGGTGGTCTGTGTGCATGCACATCCTTGTTTCCTAGTACTGAGGAAAATGGAAACTAAAACCATTTTTCAGTGACTCAGCCACCGCGTTTCATATTCCTCCACTTGGCTGACTCTCTGAGTACGCTGGGGCATAAAAGTGGAACGCTGCATGTATAGACTTCAACTCGAGCCGTAACTTTGAACTGCTTGCCTGTTCAACAGCCAGCTGTCACAAAAACCTTTGTATTTGTGGAAATTCTGCAGCAAAGAGTAGATTTAAAAAAAAAAAAACAACAAACCACAACCAAACGAAAAATCCCCAGCAAAACGCCACCTTTCAGACTTTATCGTTAAGCTTGGCTGCCAGGTATTCTGCTTTGTAAGGGAGCACTTGAGCTTGATGACGAGTTAGAGGCCTAACACCCACTTTCATTTTCAGGACAGTTACCTTGGTGATGAGTTTAAATCTCAGATTGACGTGGCGCTGTCACAGGACTCTACTTACCAGGGTGAACGTGCATATCAACATGGTGGAGTGACGGGACTGTCACAGTATTAGAGTGTAAGGCACCTGAGGTTCACTCCTCTGCTTCTTACTCCCTTTAAGTTCACAAACAACAGAGTGTTTATCTTAAGAGCGACATCCCTAATGCAGCTGTTCTGCTTTCTTGCTTTCAGGTTGAGGAAGAAGAGCTAAGCTTGTGTGGAGCTTAGTTCATCAGCATTTTATTCTGGGTAATAAAAAAAATAAAATAAAATGGATACCTGTTTTCCACTGCTAAAACTGAAGCACCACTGTGTGAGAGCAACAGGAGAAAGAAACCAACCAACGGAGAGGAGAGAGAGAAAGGAGCGCGCGAGAGAGCCCACTGCTAGCTCACTGAGACAAGGAGACTGACCGGAGAGGAGAGAGAGCACCGAAGGACTGGCTGGCGCCTCACTGGGAAGGCAACTCACCCTGAAATGAGTGGTCAGCTGAGTCCCTGCTCCCCCAGTCAAACAAGCTCGAGAGAAGGGCCTTAAGCAGGTTTCACTTCATTCCATACTTCTCTTTGCGAGCAGGGCATTACTTTTCAGAGCAGATGGGGAGAGGAAAACCCTCATCTCAGAGTTGTTCTCGTTTTAAAGGGGTACTATATTTTAGCAGTAACTGTTTACATTTTAGAAGCAGAGTATCTGAGAGAGAGAGAGAGAGTTCCTGACAAAGTGACAGCGAGCCAAGCAGAAATCCAGCGGAACGTAGCTGATGCTCAACTCTGAGATGCAGGTTTTGTTGTCCAACACTGGCTCTGAAATCCTAGTGTCATCGTGTCGCCCACATTCTGAACGGGTCTTTCGTGACAAGGTGGTTTTAAAGAGATTCTTTCAAAGGAGCACTGAATTTTTAGAAGTTTGTCTCTGAATTCTTAGTGGTGGACCTGGGAGATCCTTGTTCTGAGAAGCTTACAAAAAGTTTAAAACAAAACTAAATTAGAGCACCAACCTTGAGAACTTTCAGTGTGATTAAAAGTTGCAGCAATCAGCCTCTTCTTCCTACATTGGATAGCAGTTAGAGTGAAAGGAGCCTGCGCGCTCGAGCGGGAGGAGGGTTTCAAAGTGTTTTCTGTATGCTTTAATTGGCTACTGTCTGGACTCTACTCTGTGAAAAACAAGCCTTTCTGTAAGATGAACTTTGCGCTTGAAAGGGGATGGGTTCCTGAGCCCTTCGGCCCTGGAGGAAAAGATGCTAACAGGCCTGCTTTACTCGCTCCCTCAGATCTGGGGAAGAAGTAGTGGAACCTGGGGATTATATTGGTTTTGAAGTAAAGACTCTACGATGTTACCGAAGCAGGTTGGAAAAAATGGACAAAGCAGGCAGTTGTTGGAAGGTGGCCTCTGATAGCTGGGTATAATTAGAGATAATGGGTTAGGCTTTTGTGTGGCTTCTTCGGTGATTAACGCAGATAGCTGAAAGATTCAGGTGTTGCAAACCAGACCCGGAGCCTATTTTTCAGGTAGTGGACGCGGCTGTGCCATCGATGCTGGCTTGAGAAATAGCTGGAAGTCAAAACTGAAAACAGCACATAAGAGAAGCCATCCAATTTCTAAGTTGTACCCATGTCTTAAATAAGTCATATGGGAACACTGGGAGCGTTTTATTTCTGTCTAAACCTTTTTAGAAACAGCGCAGAGAATTTAAGATTCCTACAAGACCCATTTTGTATCAGATCCCTAAATTAGACTAACCTCTACCTCCTAATTGGCGAAGATCAGTAGAGTGTGATTCTCGAACCTAGGCGTTTTTAAAGTTTGAATTAAGTTAGCTTTATACTCAAAGGGCTCCAAGTGTTTCTAGTCTTTTTTTTGGGGGAACTCAAGATACCTCTCATATGAATGTACTTAAATGACGTAAAACCCACTTTTTTGTAACTGGGGGGGAAAAGCCCTTTCATCACTGTCCTTTCTGTAGATTGTTGACCCGCTTTCATAACCTGTATTTGCTGTAGTTTTTCAAGAGTGTCTCTCCCCCAGTGCAGACCTGGTGTAACGTACCCACGAGCCGTGAGGAGCGTTCACACAAAACACGGAACAGGTGTTCAAAATTTTTGTTCGGTCCTGCAGCGAACGTAGTTCGACAACTGCAAAAAGAAACTTTCCAGAAATGAAAACCATTCTTTTCTCACAAAAAGCCTCCAGAGTTTAGACTTCTAAAATGTGAAAGAATGGAGACACAGGCCACCTTCCTTCCTTGTAAGATGGACTGTTTTATTTATTAACATTGCCGAAGGGCTTTTTAATTTTTTTTCCTTCTGTAGGCTGCGTAGTTGCATAGACTTTTCCGATAGGTTTAAGCTGTAACCCTCTGTGCAAGGCAATCCATTGAGTAACGTAACCCCCTCCTCTCCCCTCACCCCCTTAATTTCACCGACGGGAATGCTTGCCTCTGCTTTGTGCTGGTTTTTTCCTTTGTAGCAGTTACTCTGAGTTTTATAAATCCAGACATCAGTGCTAGCACGGTGTTACTCTTTTTTGATTTTGTCTCAGTTTGTTTTAAACCTGTTTGTCATCAATAAAATATTAATAAACAGCTCTTGCATTCAAGGTGGCCTCTAACTTTCAATGGTGAAACCAGGCAACGTTCATTAAAACCTTAGTCTGATTGTATAAACTTCCACGTTTATTACTTTTTTTTTTTTTTAAACACAGACTAGTACAAAAGTGGGGGGTGTGCATAGCGTACAGGGGTAAGCAAATGAACTGTGCCATCTCCGTTAAACGTCCCTCCCCGCTCCCCTCCTCTGCCTCAGAGGGGACGAAGCCCTGGTGTGGTCTGTGCTGGGGCAGCTGCAGGAGTGACCGGAGGCTCATCCTAGAGGTGGCCAGTCCTGCGTGGAAGATCTCCTCCCTCCTGCTTCCCCTGAATGTGAAAGTGGCACTTACCCTCATCGCGGCCAAAAGCGAGACCTGGCTGCGGTTTGGGGCTGCCCTGGGGGGGCTCAGCATCTGCTGAAATGCTCCTTAGAGCTACTCCAGGGCTGTCACCCACCTCCTTCCACCTCACCGGCCCTCTGCGTGCGGGTGGGGTGATGGAGGGGGGACAGTGACCCTCCATCGCGCTGGAGAACCAGGTCCGCGGCCTGCTGTACCCCCTGCACCGTAAATGGAGTCTGCCACAGCACCAGCACTAACACACCAATACTTCAAGGTTTTTCTTAATGCTGCTCATCTTAAATTCGAAAGAAATGGCTCCTGCTTGCTTTAGTGAAGTCCTACTCTAAGCCCTTAAAACATTTACGTGCTTGAAATGGGTTGCAGCAGAGCTCCTCTTCATCTGCTGGTGCGCAGCGGGGCCGCCCCGGAGCGCTCTGCTCCGCGGTGCTGTCAAGAACCCCAACTGGATGCGAAAAGGTTAGTGCAGGACCCAGCTAAAGCACTGACAGTCCCCGAGTCGTGGTGTTCAGCGACACAGTTCAGTGGTGTCAGCACAAACGCGGCCCCGGGGGCCAGGAAGGTGTTTTCTCTGCAGTGGTTAAACCTCTAGCGCTTCCCCGGAGGGAGAAAGCCCAGCGTTGCCTGGGAATACTTCATCAGACCATGAAGACAATACGACATCGGTACAAAAAAAAAAAAAAAAAAAAAACAACAACAAAAAATAATCTATGCTAGGGTGTCAGGTTCACAGTTAAAACAACCACAAAAAATTCAAGTCTAACTCGGATTCCTTTTCTGTCCTCCCCTTGCCCCCCCAAAAAAGCAGAGCTGCAGGTGTGTCAGGAACGTTTAACATGGGCCAGAACCTGACACAGGGAAGGGCTCAGCGGCTTCAAACCTCCAGCTGCCGAGAGACGGCGCAGCCCGGAACAGCAGCGGCTCCTCCATGGGCTGCTCAGCCCCGACTGCAAAGCTGGGCCCATGCTGGGCTCCACCGCGCTGCTGCCACGGGCATGGACCAGCCTCGGGAAGAGCACGGCCACGCTACTGCCATGGCCGGCTCCCACAGAAAAACCCACAAATAAAACAAAAATAACCCTAAAACCCACAGCCACGTGAACGTGGGGGCTTGACGTACCAGGGCTGTAACGCTGCGGCGCTGCTGTTGCCTGATGCTCGGCTGCCATCTGGCTCCAGCCGCGGGTCAGGCTGGTCCTGCCGCCACCGGGGAGAGGGGACGCCCCGGTCCCATCAATTATCCAACGAGGTAAATTAAATACCGCCTCAGAGCGGGCTGGGAGGGAACAAGGTGTCGCTGACTCCACCATCTCTGCACCAGGACACCACATTCCCCGCGTCACACACTCCTTCCTCAGCCAAAAATCATTTCTCACACACCAAATTCCCCACAGCCCCCAGGGGCTGCGTTTGCCCCCCACCCCCAATCCCTGCCCCAAAACTGCCCCCGTGCCAACAGCCCACTAAAACCAGCTCAGCCCTGAGTTCCCACAGCAATAGAGACACCTGCGAGCGCTGCTCCAGGCTCTGCCGCCGCCGGGGGAAGGGAGTCGGTCACGCAGCACCGCAAGAATGCGGCTCCTGCCATGACACCGTACCTCATCCCGCAGCGGGACCGGAGCCACCGCAGCACCTCCTCCCAGCACAGGCCCCATCAAACATCATCTCACCAAAAAAAAAAACAAAAGGAATTTCTTTTTTCACACTAAGAAAGCAGCAGCGTTTAGTTGAAAAGCAGAAGCCCAGCGGGTGCTCGGCCAAGAAGGAGAGGGGTCTGGGATTCACAGCCTGGTGCCACCATCGCCCGTGGGGAATGGACGAGACAACCGGCGCCAGGCTCGATCATAATCCCATCCTGCTCAGCCGAGGGCTGAGCACCCAGCCCTGGATAACTCACGCTCCGCTAATGACCCCGGGGTGCCAGATCCCCTCCCCGGCTGCGCATGGAGAAGGGCAGCCCCAGGGCGAGCTCTGACAGGCGATGCACCACGGGGAAACTCCCTCAACACCATCACAGCGGGGATTAAACGCACTCGGATTTATTCCATCAATCATTCAACGCTTCAGCCGGGACTGACCCCCCCCCGGCACACACGGCTCCGCTATCTGCAGCCGCACTCGTCCACCACCATGTCCTCGTAGTGCCTCAGCACCACATTGTCGTTGTTGTCGTAGTAGAGGATGGAGATGGGGGACAGCCTGACGGGGACGCAGCAGGGCTGGGGGGTCCCCTCGGGGTCCAGCGAGTGCACCATGGTCTGGAGGATGGCGTGGTTGGTGCTGTTCAGCTCGGCCGTCAGGGGAAAGGGGCACTCGCCCAGGCAGTAGTTGGCCATGTAGCCCTGCGGCGCGATGATCCAGTTCTCCCAGCCCACGTCGCTGAAGCTGATGTAAAGCCGCCGGGGCTTGCAGAGGTTGCTGGGAGTGACGGGGGCGTAGTGGGCACTTCTCCTCCTCCTGGAAGCCTTGCACTGCTGCTGGCTGAGGGTCACCACCAGCAGAGAGGTGTCCAGGAAGGAGTCGATGCTGGCGCAGAGGCTCCGCAGCCCCCGGCTCGCCAGGGCTGATGCACCGTCTCCGCTGCTCACCGAGATCTCCAGGATCAAGCCCAGATTCCTGCTGTGTGTTCTCCAGTCCTTCGCCACCCCGCTCAGGTTGAAGAGAAGAGACTTGTGCAGCTGGGCGAAGGACTGCTGCACCAGCAGCTTTCGGCCGTGCCCATGGGAGGGCATCCCCCGGAGAGACAGCTGGGAGGCTTGGTAGAGCCTCAGCTCAAAAACCTGTCCCCGGCTGGAGGTGTGGTAGGAGTTGTGGCTGAATTTGATCTCCAGCTGAGCCATCGTCAAGCGCTCGCCCTCCTCCAGCACAGAGAGATTAAAGTAGAGACGCTTCTGCAGACACAGCAGCTTCTGGGGCTGCCCGATATGAATGAAGTGGCCTGACAAAGAAGGAGAAATAGAAGTGGCGGCGGTTGAACCCCGTCACGCTGAGCGGGATCAGCCTCCCAGTGCTCCGGTTTAAGCTCTTGGCTGCACAGCGAGAGGAAGATGGGGCTGACGGTGGTGGCAGCCAAGCGCACCCGCAGGCGTCGGATGGAGATGACAACGATGCAGCGGGGTCTGTCAGCCTGATGGCACGGCCTTCAGAAAGGTCTGGAGGCACAACCGCCAGCCTGGGCTCCAGCCTGCGGCGCGGGGATGCTACAGCCATTCCAGCATCTCCCCTGCTTAACGTCTCGGGGAGTTATTTTTCCCCGGCTGTAAATATCTCCCCCCAGTACGGGGCGGGTTGTGGGGTGCCAGCTGTTTGGGACGGAGGGGAAAGGAGGGCAAATGGCAGCAACCTTTAGGGACTGGTAAGCTGCCTGCTGCAGCCAGCCCGAGGTTTCCCTTGGAAACCTGGGATCACAAGAGAAGAGAAGCTCCCTGGTGGCTCGAGACCAGGAGGACACCGACCAAACAGTTCCCGAGTAGCCGAGAAGGGCTCGGAGAGGCCACGGGCTGCAGCAGATGTGCCGCACGGTCAGCCAGAGGCATGAGGGCAAAAAGGAGGCGGCGGGGGGGGCACAGAGCCAAGCGGCCGAGCATCCCATCCCCATCCGGAGCTGGGTGCCGGCCTCACCCACAGCCACGTTACCACTGCCCAGGCGAGGAGCCACCTCCACCACCGCCAGCCCAACCTGGGATCAAACCAGCATCTCCTGGACTTGCATTAGGGGACTCCAGGACAGAGCCTTACACCCGCTGCCTCCTCTACTGACTCCTTTCTAAACTGTACGTAATTACCTACGACGACCAGAGGGACCAGAGCTTACACAGCAGGGATCGCTCCTGGAGACCCATTCTAAGCAGCGCCCCGTCCTGCCCCAGCTTCTCCCACCCAAGAGCCAGAAAAGGCAGAACCGGAGCAAAGTCTCCCCACCCAGAGACCAGAAGAGCTTCCAAAGGACAGGACCCAAACCACGGCGTTTCTGTACCTCGGTCGGCGAAGACACGGATGATGTTCCCAGGGACGTTAAATTCCTCCACCCTACAGGCATCCGCCAGGTCTTTGTCTGTAGAAGGCAGCAGCGTCTTTCTCTTCTGGAAGATCCGCCAGAGCACAGACGGCACAGGAACGGGGGTTTTCGGGCTGGGCTTGGTGCTCAGACCCAAGGATTTTAAGAGGAAACTTTCCTGCAAGCTCAACTCCATGCCCAGAACCAGGCTAAGGAGAGCCCAGGCGAGGCCGGCTCTGAAGCTGGGGAGAAGCCACATTGCTCCTCTCCTTCCCGCAGACAAAGAGCAGCCCGGGCTGGGGACCTGAGGCCGGGGTGGGGGGTGTTGATGGCCTGATTGGAGCCTTTCATCTGGTTAGTGCTCAATTAGCACCCAGGGATTCCCAGGATTGGGCAGAGGGTGTGAACGGTCCCCTCCAGGCTCCCCCGGACCCGTTAACCCTTTCAGGCTGCCCCCTCCCTCGGAGCTCCTACATCTCCCACGTCTCCACACCATCGAGGTCCAACAACAAAGTCCCTGGTGGCAGGGAAGAGGCTGCTCTTCCCCACACAAAGCTGCCGGCATGTGGAGCGCTGCTCCCATTCCACCAGGTCCAGGGGGAGACTCAGGTCTGGGTCTCCCTCTTGCCCCCCGCTCCCAAATCAGCTTCCCCCCCCACCCCCCAAATCACAGCATCCGACATTTCTCTCTCAAGGCCGTCAACTTCCAGCACACCGAATCTTCCAAACTCTCCCTTTGGCTCCCTGCCCACAGGACACGCAGCCCCAGGGCCAGCACGGAAAGCCATCAGCGCCCACCCCCAGCGGCACGGCCCCTTTCCAGCCATCCCAGCAAACCCGCAGCGGCACACCGATGTCGGGCAACCAGTCACCCAGCTGAATGACGAAGCCTGGGCAAGCCGGTACCACGAAATTCAGTTTGCCCACACGGGTGCTGACTCGGCACCGCCATTACCCCACTTCGGCACCGTCACTGCCCCAACGCTGCTACGACCGAGCAGAAAGAGGCCGGGGCTATCGGTTCCCTTCCTTTCCTCCATCCTGCAAATCCCGCTTGGCAGCCAAGGAGCCAAAGCACCGAGACATGCCCCGCTGAAGCCCCGCTAGGCGACAACAAGCGAGAAGGTGGGAGATCCTGCCACCGCTCCGGGCAGTTTCCATCAGCCCAAGTCACATTTCACTTTCTGGTTACCGAAGAACTTTTCCTGTGGCTCACGCAATGAGCCTGGAGTTGCATCAATAAAACAGACCAAACAAGAAAACAAAAAAAAAAAAAAACCCCAAGACAGTTAACCACGCTCTGATGGCTGGAATTAATGCCCTGAACCCCCACCCTCTGCTGCCTGCTGTCCCCAGCTAGGAGGCAGCTCCACATCCCAGGGAGGACACGGGAGCCGTGGGTGCTGCCCCACGAGAGGAGAGCAACTGGACAGCCCTGGTCGGAGGGGCTGTAAAACCCAGAGGGGCTGTAAAACCCACGGGCTTCCCGGCAGAGACCCAGCCCAGCCTCCGGACCCTGCACCACTCGGGGCCGGCGCTGCCTGGAAAACCACTGCCGGGAGCAGAAAGGATTTGTTCTTTACCGGAGCAAGCAGACATCGCTGGGTGAGAGCCTGGAGACCCCTCAGCAGGGGACCCTGCAGGACCAGGACTGGCTTTTTAAGCAACTATAAGACTTCAATGGGCGTTTTAAGCAAATCAAACCTCCTGGCCCTCATCCGGCAGGACAGGAGGCTGGAATAACGCTGCAGGGCTGGGTGTCCAGGCAGACCCGCTCACGGGAACTGCGCTGTGCCTCCACATCTCCGTATCAGGGACCCCTCCTGAGGAGGGAGGCTCAGAGGTGCCCGGCGTCACCTCCAGCCCCTGCTCGGCAGCTAGAGAGGAGCTGGCTCTGGGCTCCCCTCACCTGGACGGCGATGCCGATGGAGGAGAGGAGGTTTCCCCTCCCCAGTTTGCTGCTGGGTCAGGGGACCCCTCAGGGCTGCTGAGGAAGGGGCGGTGGGAGGGTCCAACGATAAAGACAGGGGAAATCTCAAAGGGACTGAGAACAGCCGAGGGATGGAGCGACAGGAGAAACACCAGGGGACCTAAAGCCAGCTCCAAATCCTACCTGGACCAGCAAAGCCACCAGTCACCGACAGAACCAGCATGGACTGGCTACAGAAAGCACACCAGCACCAGGTGAAGGCTGGTCACAGGCAAGCCCCGGGAGGTGCCTGATCCTGTCAGCGGCAACTCTTCCCCGGCTCCGGGCAGGGGACGAAGGGGGGTGGGGGATGAAGTTCTCCTTGTGCCTTTCGTTTGCTGGGTTTGAGCGCAGGGTCCCGGGTCAGTCCCCAGATCCAGCCAGGCTGCCCAGGCTGCCGCGGCCTCGCCGCCCTTACAACCGCTTGTCTTTTACAAGTCCATTCTTCAGGTGCATCCTGTGAAAAAGACAGCACGGCAGGCAGTGAGCCTTGGTGGCCGCACCGGCTCGCCCTCCCTTACTCTCACAGATCGCTACCGAGGTCGGACCTGTCGTGACAGGGCTCGGTTTGTCCCCGGTCAGCCAGAGCCGCCCTGTGGGACCCAGCACCTTCCCAGACCCGGTGCTCACCACACGAAGCGCAGATTCTGCGCCAAGCAAAGGGCCAGTCCCACGCCGTGGGCAGGGAAGGGGTGGGTGAGGATTCACAGGACAGGAAGATGGACGGACACACCACAACGTGCGGCGTGGAGATACAAAGCCCTTCCTGATACTTGCAGCAGTGTTTTACACTCTCTGCCGAAGCACCCGGCTTTTCTGTCTTCCAGCCCAGTGATGGACCCTCTGACAGTGGCTGCAGGGCCCTGGGCGGTCTGCCCGCACCCCTTCCCCTGGCCCACAGATGCTGTACACGTGCGTGATCCCCCCCCGCCCACATACCCTTCTTTCAGAGCATTGGGCAGCTGGAGTCCAGCCTCCTTCTTCTTGACCGTTGTGGTTTTCTTGCTGTCCTCCACATCGTACTCGCGCACGTCGTTCACCTCCTGCATCTGCCCCATCAGCACCTTGGCCACAAACAGGACGATGTACTGTGGGGGGAGAGACGCCGTCAGCCACAAACCCCGAGGCTTTGAGCTGCGCCGCCCAACCTGCCCACTTGCTACGTGGGACCTTTCTCTGCTGTCCTCAACCCCGAGAAGAGCAGGGGAGATCCCTCCGGGATGGCCAAAGCCCTGGGATGTGGCTGATGACCAGCCGCAGTGGGAGCAGCACTCCTGCAACTGCCCGTAACTGATTTCATCCCCCCAGGATGATGAACTCGGATGCTGCCCATGGCCGAAGCTCGCTGACGTGAGCCCTCCAAGTCCACCCTTTTCACCCCCTCCCCAAAGCTTCCGGGGATGCCAGAGCTTTTACACCCCTATTGAGTTCCAGCCTGCCCCAACTGCTGCTACCGCTCCCTCCCCGGGGATCCCCGGGGTGCCAGACAGTCTGAATTCCAGCACAGAGGAGCCCCCCAGGCACTGACAGGGGTTTCCCTCCTCCCCCACCACCCCTCGGTCCTCCCAAGCCTCCTCCATCCCTGCAGCCCCCCAGCCGCCCCCAAAGGCGGGCAGGCAGCAGGGGCCGTGCCCGAGCGGCAGAGGAGGGAGAAGGTAGCGCAGGGGTTGCTGAGCTCCCCCTACTCACCAGAAACCAGTAGATGTTCATCAGAGTGAGGATGAGGAGCAGAGCATTGAAGAAGAAGTAGAAGGGGATATTCGGGACCGACTGGAGGCTGGAGTAGCAAGTGGCGTAGAGCACCTTGAGGGGGAACCAGTAGAGACGGAACCAGAACCTGCCAGGGCAGAGGGAGCAGGGTGGGTTTAAGGGGGATCCTGGGGGAGGCGTGAGACCCAGCACAACCTCCCGCCCCCAGGCAGCCCTCGCCAGCGTCCCTTGCAGTCCCTGCTCCGGGCACCCGGCTCGGGTTCACAGGCTGGCTCTAGGTGGGACTTCACACAGACCCCGTGAGAGGGCAGCCATGGAGGGGGCAATCCAATTCCTGCGGGCAGAAAAGGCTTGGCAGCAGAGGCCGGGCAGAGAAAGGGCTGCCTCAGGGTAGAGAGGCAGGTCTATGGTGAAAATTCTCTCAACTGGATGGAAGGGAATACAGCTGGAAGGTTTTCTTAGTCCTGTGCATCCCTGGTTTATCACTAAAAACCTTGGCTGCTGAGCAGCCCGTGGAGAGGGAGGAAGGAGGGGGACAATGAGGAGCGACAACCTGCAAGTTACCCATCTCTGTTCTTCATCTTGTTTTTTTTGTCCTGCCTTGCCCCCAGAGGAACAGCAAGGCTGGAATCTGGGACAGCCCTACGTCCTGTTTCCTTCTTGCAAAAGCGCTTCTTACTGCCGAAACCAAGCGAGTGGGAAAATGGAAACAGCTCCTCCTCCCCTGGGGTCATTTGTCATGCTGCAAGCGAGATTTCACAGGCACTTGTGTGGTGACAGACGGCAAAGCGACTACAGAAGGATTCCAAGCCCAGCATGGGGTCAGGCTCTGCGGGAACCTCTTCCCAAGCCGTTTTTTGAAAGGGCTCGTTCCCAGGCAGACAAACCCAGCCAGCTCTGCCCCGGGGCAGCGGGGGCTCCGCAAAGGCTGGCGAGGAGGGCTGGGAGCCGGCTGAGGGCTGGGAGCCGGCTGAGGGCTGGGAGCCGGCTGAGGGCTGGGCAGGCGGCCAAGCTCACCAGCTGACGCTGAAGGTGAGGCAGCCGATGTTGGAGATGATGTCGTTGAGGCGATGATAGACTCCCCCCCGGTGCTTGAAGTAGACGTTGAGCTTGGTGAATTCCAGCTGCACGTCATTGACGTCGTGCAGGAAGAGCACCAGGATGCCCACGTTGTGGTACCTGTGGGAAAGAGGGGAGTCAGGGAGGGAGATGTGTGGGGCGGCGGGTCCATGGTAGCACCCAGCACCCACGGTCCATCACGCCGGGAGCAGCCAGAGTTCCTGAATAATCCAGACAAACAAGCCTGGCACGGCCCAGCCTGGCACTGCGCAACGGCTCACGAGCACAGGGATTGCTGCGGGAGCATGGAGGAAGAGGAGACACCACCACCAACCCAGCAAGAGAGTCACAGACTGGCAGGGGTTGGAAGGGACTTTGGAGACCATCTTGTCCAACCCCCCTGCCCAAGCAGAGTCACCCAGTGCAGGTGGCACAGGAACCCATCCAGGCAGGTTTTGAGTGTCTCCAGAGCAGGAGACTCCACCACCTCTGTGGAGCCTGTCCCAGACCCCCGCCACCCTCACAAGAAAGAAGATTTTCCTCATGTTGAGAGGGAATTTCCCATGTTCCAGTTTGTGCCCCGTTGCCTCTTGTCCTGTCACCAGGCACTGCTGAAAAGAGCCTGGCCCCATCCTCCTGACACCCGCCCTTTAGCTACTGATAAGCGTTGATGAGATCAGTCCCGCTACGTGCCCCTGAGATGCCGGTGAAGGCGGCAGCTTTTGCCGTGTGGCTGCCCAAGGCCACGCCAGGCACGTTGCGGTGTCACAGCCAAGGACCTCACCTGAAAGCGTAGGAGAAGGCTATGAGGGTCAGCGTGACCACATGGTGGAGGAGCATGACAACGGAGTCCTTGCGCCACGTGTCCATGTAGGCGGTGGCATAGATGGAGTGCCCGTAGAAGCTGCACTGCAACAGGTAGGCGATGGCGATGTCCGTGGGCACGTCCATGCCCTTCTTCCAGCCTGGGGCGGGACAAAGACACCCGGGTGAGCCCAAAGCCATGAGCACGGAGCCTCCGTCAGCAGCAGAGGCGGGAGCGCAAACCTCGGGGAGCCCCGAGCAGCCCCAGCACCTCGCTGTGCTCAGGGGCTCCCACCCAGGACCTCACGGAGGCAAAGGCTGGAAGAGAAGCCAGGTGTCCCGGCTCCCAAACGCTGCCTTTGGCGTTAGACCCCTTCCCTCTCCCAGATCTAAAGGAGAAGCGTTTGATTTACTCCTCTCCTGCTTTAACCCCTCCTGGCACGTCCCAGCCCCTGCTGTCCGCAGTAGCCACTAGGTGACTCTCTCTGTAACCAAATGAAGGGAGACAGCCTGTTGTGCCCTTTCTGCACCCACAGCATCATGAAAAAGGCAATTTAGGGCTTCGGTCTTCTCCCTCGCTCACCCCAACTCCCCTTCCCTTGTTCAACCCAGCCGTCCCAGCAACCTGGACACCCTAATCCATCCCCACTTCTCCCTGGTTCTTGCTGTACCGTAAAAGACGGACGGTGGGTCGTAGAAGAAGGGGTAGTCGGTGAAGAAGAGCAGGTAAATGCCATATGACCAGGATAACGTGTAGAAAAGCAGCTTCCAGGCACTCTCAGGCATCTTGGCAGCATCTTTGGGCTGCAAGTTGCACCACTCCCCAAAGGGCTGCAAGGAGAAGGGAGCGGTATCGTCACACAGGGCACACAGCACCGAATCTCCCAGAGACTCGAGCTCCGCGTGAGCTACCAGACAGGGCAAAACCAGGGTCACGAGCCCCATTTTTCCAAACCTCACGTTTTCCTTCTTTACAGCGTGAATACGGAGGTCAAAGAGGCTCTAGAGAGAGCCTGAAGCAGGGAAAAGCATGAGGCTAGAAACCCTTCTGCTCAGCCAGGGCGAGGAGCTGCGAAAGCAGAGCCCCAGGAGAAGGCAGAAGCCTTTGGGACACGTCCCACAGTCCGGGCACCGCTCCATCACCCTGGCTCCAGGAGCAGGGCTGACCACAGCTGGCTTTTGCAGAACAGAGTCAATAACTAATAAAATAAAAATCAACTCCTATCTGCACAAGGAAACCCAGAAGAAGCAGCCGTACCGACGCTACCCCTGTGCATATGGGCTTCGTAGCGCTGCCAGCTCCCAGAAAAGTCTTCCAACGGAGGAAGCAAAGGCTTTGCAGAGTCCTAAACACGCAGCTGCTGCCGCTCCCCGACCAGAACAGCAGGAGACCCCCCACGTGCACTGGAGGGGGCAGCTTTGCAGGTAAGGAGTCAGTAAAGGCTGGGCTACCAGCTCCTCTTGCTCTCTCGCACCGACCCACGCTCATACGCGTTTCCCAGCAGCGTTTCTGGCTGACCGGCACCGAAACAGCTGACCTGCTGCTGGTTTTCCCCCCTCCCTGCGGTTTGCAGCACCCCTCCCACCAGCTGGGGCTCTGAAACAGGAGGCGAAGCCTCCCCAAATATGGCCAAAGCGAGGGATGTGAGGACGAGCGGTTCTGCAGATTGCTCGTGCGAATCAGAACGAAACTTTCTCACCCTGCGTTCCCCGGGCTCCCGAGGACGACCGGCACCACCCCAGCTCTCCCGACACCGCAGCAGCGAGAGCGCGGGGCCACCGAGGCCGGGGCAACTTGGAAACCGCCGGGAAAGCAAAGCCCCAGCATTAAACAGTAAAACGGAGCAGCCGCCGCTACCCTTCACCTCGGACCGCGTGCCGGCGAGCGAGGGATGCTGCACGCCGAGCGTGCCGCCGGCTCAGCCAGGGCTCCGGGCAGGGATGTTTTCCCCTCGGTGGCAGCTGAGCAACGCCAGGCACCGCTTCTGCTTCTCATCATGAGAGCGACAGAGCCCTGTCAGCCCGGCCAACCTCTGCCCCCCCTGGTGCGGCGGCAGGGCAGCAGCCAGCGCAGGGGGAGCGCTGCTCAAGGTCCGGAGGGAACCATTGCTGCCTGAAACAGATAACACCCAAAGGCCCCCGGCCGAGAGCTCCCCAGGGAGAGACCAGATAAACTCGAGATGAAAATAAAATGCCTGCAAAGTAACTGTACCCTGCCCCAGGTCAGCACTCTCTGCAGCCGGCGCTCGGCCCCCCGATGCTCAAAGGCTATATTAAGGCCCCAGCTGTCCCTGGGCAGCGGCTGGTCTGGCTTTTAGCCCCTCTCTACACCAGGTTTTCAAAGGATTCCGCTCCAAGCATTGTCCCAGCCTAAAAGCGCTTTGTTCTACACGCTGAATTTCCCAGCACTGGTCAGACCTGGAAGCAGCAGCCCCGCAAAGCTCTGCCAAGTTGTCCGTATCCCCCCCCGCCGCCCCAGCCCCCAGCTATAGAGGCTCAGCTCTGGGCCCCCCACCAGCGCATCTCGCATGCGAAGCATGGCTGTCCCCATTGAGACCAGGAACACGCTGCCGCCGCCAAGGCTCCTTCCAACAGGAGCCACGGCAGGAAAAAAGAGGAGGAAGCTTGAAGGGTGAATAAATAATGCAGAGACAGGAAGTCCTGAGCCCAGAAAGCATGAATTATTTGTGTCTCCATACAGTGGAGCATAGAAGTGGCTCAGACACGGGGACAGCTCGCCACACTACCAGGACAGTGGGCTGCAGAGCCTCCTGCCCTCCCCAGCCGGGGCTGAATTCAGGGTGCTGAGCTTGGCCCCAAATCCCCCTCGCAGCCTGGCTGCCCATCGCCCGCCAAGGCGGCTCCCTGCCCACGGAGGGCGAAGGACACCACATTTCTGCCCCCGGCAGGCAGAGCCGATGACAAGGACCATCACCCCCGGGGCAGTCACACGCTACTGAGACAACCTGCGTTTTACGGACACGCGGAGCCCCGGCAGAGATGGCAGAAGCGCAGAAAATTGCCACCGCGAGCCTGCAGTCACGGCTTGATGAAGAGACACTGCAGGCACGGCAGCAGGTCCCGGTCTGGAGCAAAAGCAAGACCCAGGGAAGGGCTACCCCACTCCAGCTTGTGGTGGCCATGGCTCAGAGAGGGTTTAGCCCTGACTGCACATACGGTTAGCGACAAGTCCTGGAGAGAGCCACCCTCCTCCCTTCAATAGCCATGGTGCATCTTGCCCTCCTCCCTTCAATAGCCACGGGGCATCCCAGGCCGTACCCTGAGCACTACAGAAACGGGACTTGGCTCTGGAGAAGACACAGGGAGGGATCGGAAGAGAACCAGCATCGCACAGGGGGCTGGGGGGACAAATGAATGGCCCTGGAGAGGCCCCACCAAAACCAGGACCACTTGCGTGGGGAAGCGCCAGCCAAGGAGATGCCCGGACCAGCCCACACCATGCAGGAGATGCATCTGCCCTCTCCCAGGGGCTGGGAGATGCGCAAGGTGGGGGATGTCCTCCCGCTACCCAGCTGCCGTTCCCACGGCAACGGAGCAGAGATGCCTGTTGCTAAGGGTGACGGGCGCTGCGGCGGGAACAGCGGATCCGGATGAAAGAGCCCAAGGCTCTTGGCAAGTGATGTAATGGGGTTGCGCTTAAAGGGCGACCGGCTCTTCCTCCCTCCTCCTCCTCGCCACCCCCACGCAAACCTTCGCAGGCATCTTCTGATTCACCCGTAAAATTACTGGGTCTGAGGGACGTGACTGTTCCCCCGCAGCCTGCGGGGACTGAAGGAGGGGGACGGAGCAGAGCAGCGGGTGCGAGCACCCTGCGAGAGCAGTTTGGAGCTGGAAAGAGAAACCGACTGGAAACCGTCGCTGCCCACAGCTCTGCTGAAGTGTCAAAAAAATACTCGCAGCAAAAAGCAAACACACGCTCTCTTCCTTTTTACAGCCTCCGGCACTGGAGGAAAGCAGCCAGTCCCCTCAAATCTACAACCGGCTGAAGCAGCAGGACACGAGTCCTTCCAGCAACCCGGCAGGCTCGCGGTGATGGGTTATGAATTGAGGCTTGTTACAGAGGAATCGTATCCCCCCCGGCCGCCCCCATCGCCTCTGCCACCTCCCCAGCCCAGGGACGAGAGCCCAGCCAAATCCCAGCCATGCCGCGCCTGGGCACGACAAGTTCCCCAGAGGAACACAAAGGAATGGCTGGCACGAAGCACCCTCGGCCCAGGGAACTGGCAGCTTTACATCAGTTTTTACTCAATGCAGATGATAATGATGAGCCAGCAGAGCTCCAATTCAAAACCCGGCCACAGCCAACAGCTACTGCCTCTTCCGCGGCGGCGGCACAGCTCCCCGCAGCCCGGCATGCTCCTGCTCAGGGCTGCCACGGTGTCTTTCCACCCCAAGGGACGACGTCCCCTCCGTACCCAGCCTGGACGCTGCTCCTGGACGGGCTGCCACCCCCCGCCACAGCAGCAATGGGACACAGAGCCTGCAGAAGGAAAGAGCCAGTAAAATGTCACTGTTCTCTAAACGTGAAGAAACGGGTCTCCTGGAGCCTGCGGACCCGAGGGCAGTGGCTGTCACCCTGCTGGGAAAGGGGAACAAACCCAGCCCAGCAGAAAGAGCTCCAGCTCTCCTTGCTCCATCCCCGCAGCTGCTCAGTGCCTCAGTTTCCCCATCCCTGCAGCAGCTGAGACACTGGGAAGCTGCGTTAGGCTCTGGACTCCTATAAACACGTAGAAAAGAGACACTACGACAATAGCAACAAACCAACAGACGTTATTTCTTCCTCGGTAAGCGGTAAAGCTTGCCCCGAAGAGAGAAAAGCAAGAGAAGACACTCTTTGAAGAGAAGACACAGCTGCCCCCGGGGTGCCGCGGGGGCTGAATAACCTCCTCATGCCTGACTGCTGACACAGCGGCACCGGGAGAGCAGCCCCCGCGCCGGGACGCAGCTTCATTCCCCGGGGTGAAGAAAAGGCCCATTGTTGTGGGTTTCTCCCCTCGAGTTTCCAGGGTTCGTGCTTCAAACAGCGGGCAGAGCGCAGCAGGAGAGCCAGGCAGAGCCCTCTCCCACCCCCGGGCTCCGTCGGTCTCCTCCGCCCTCCGCAGAGATTGTGTTGGGCAGACGGTTTTCAGGACGGCGATAATTCCCCCTCAGCGCCGGGGCTTGGAAAAACAAGTCTTGACAATACCATAGGGTAAAGTTGCATAAATCGCTGAAAGGGATAATAGGGACCTTTGCTTTCCAGCTTCCACATCCTTCCTGGGGCTATACCGTATCTCTCACCTAGAAACCCTGCTGTCCAGAGCACATTTTTCAACTGACCCAACACTTTTCCTTGCAGAGGACACGGCAATGCCTTACAAATCCCGACACCACCAAGGCAGCAAGCTGACTAGTGCCTGGGCCAAAAACGGAAAACATTTCCCCACCGCAGAGCAAAGGCAGACAGTCGTTAAGGACGGAGGCGATACCTGACGAACATCACCAGACTCAGAGGCAGCTTTTACAAGTGAGGATTTTGCTCACTTACGGACTTGCACTTTGCTGACTTCGGGGACTTTAACTCCCAGCAGCAAAGATGGCTCAGGGTAGTTTAGGGCTGCAAGTGTCCTCCTGGGCTTGCCACAGCTCTTCTGGATCATCTCTAAGCGTGAATCTAGGTGTGCTCTTAGTTTTATCTATTCAAGATAAACTTCACTGCACTGCTCAAGCCTGGCTCGGGGACGGAGACTGCCAGCACGGGCTCACCAAGCCTTTCCCAAGCCAAGTTGCCTGGTCCTATTCCAACGGCACTTGGCCTTGGCACCTTTAACTAATGCGGAGATGCTCAGGTTGCTGCTTTTTAATCAAACTCCTCAGAGCCTGGCTGCAGCCACTCTCCAAACAGGGGACACACCAAGGACGGTGGCTTTCAGAGACCGATGGAGCTCAGACACCAGCGGCGGCAGGAGGACAGGGCACACAAACCGAGGAGGCTTTGAGGGATGGGAACACTTGCCTAGACCCGGCTTGGTCTTCGTTTCTGAAGGTGGCCTGCAGCTCCAGTGAGCTGGTACAACCAGACATGGCCCAAGCATCACTGAAGTTTATGCACCCTGAAGTCAAGGGGACCAAGAGCAGAGACCCTCGGGCCAGACCCTAGAGAGGACGGAGACATCCCTCAGGCCTTTGCAGGGATGCCCATGCCCCCAGTACAGCTCATTTTGGGGTCCTTCCCTACCTAGTAATGCACAATTGCTCAGCTAACTGGCATCCTTCCAACACCAAAATAACTCCTCTCCATATTTGCACCAAGTGAGGATTCTGCGAAGGAGAGGCAACGGCCAAAAATCACCTTTGCTCTAAGTACAGCGGGAAAACCACGTCTAATGCCCAGGCACCGACCCAGTCATTGTAACAGGTGAAAGTTGGCACTTTCAAACGCTAACCAAAGCCCTCCCACCACAGGCACAGCCGTTACCCCTGCTCCAAGCCAACTGCGAGACCTTTTGCGACAAAGACGATGTGGGACAAATGCTGTGGTCCTAGAAGAGGGCGAGGAGCCTCCCCTCCCGTTCTCGCGATCCCACTGATAAAAATGGGGCCATGCAGCGAGCACAGGAAGAGGTATTGGCTTTAACGCACGCCGTTCTCGCAGGAGCGGTCACGGCCAGAGCTAAGTAAGGTGCACTTTATGCTCCAAGCTTCAAGGCCTTGTGGCAAGAGTCACTTCCTCTTCGGGCACAGAGAATCACAATCCAAGCGGCAAGATTTATTATTTATAAATAACACGCAGGAAGGCAGCATTCTCCGGACACTGAGTGGATTCATTTTTATAACCATGAGCGTTTCAGTTCTTGCAGGGAACATAAAGAGATTCAAAATGAGGAAGGATGCTCCTCAAGTCTGCACTGGGAAGCGAAGGCCCGAGCACGGGAGAAGTTTCCTCCCAGGGTTACACAGAAGGTCTCTTTTCTTGCTGACTTTAATCCTGAATGACCCCACTCCGCCGCTGCCCGTACAGGGGTCACACAACACGAACTGATTTCCTAAGTACTGCCAGAGGTCTCAGAGGAAAGCAACAACCTCCAGCTTTTCCCATGGCAAAGCAGAGAAATGCTTCAAGATCCTTAAAAATATATATATAGAGAGAGAGAGAGAGAGTGAGTTGTCTCTGCCTATTGTTACCCTTCCACCTATCTGCAGGGAGCAAACTGATGCTATCACAATTTCGCTCAGCATCTCCTCACTGTAACACATGCAGATGTAGCCACAGGAACCGGCTCCCATCAACCCCCCTCCCTCTTCTGCAATTACAAGTGTGACCCATTTCTGGGAAGGAGAGACGCCTCGGCACTCGTACAAGCTGCCAAGCATCCTCCGAGGGCTTTTTTTTCACGCCCCGATCACCACTCGCTCTGTAAAGGTGAGCCTTACGCAAGGAGGAACCGGAGCATGAAGGAAATTACCTCCGATTTGTTACGACAGACCTAGGGTTACCTCCAACCTCGTTAAACCCAGTCCCAGCGCTCCCAGGCACTGTACGCTGCCCATCAGTAGCCGCAGGCAGACAGGAGTGCAGGTAACAAGGAGAAATTCAGTCCTCCATGAAAAGCCAGCACGTTACCTTGCCTACGTGCTGCTTTAGCAGCTTCAAACCACTCCAGAGGACTCAGACCGGCACCTTGCACAAGGTCAAGATCCACCTGGCGTTACCAGATAAGCAAAGCCAGCTCTGAGCGGTAAAGGAAGAGCCACTTTAAAGGCAGGCTCGGCAGCAGAGAGAGGACAGCAGTAACTCCCAAGAGCCTAATTACGGGATGCGAAGTAGCTGTCTTTAATCTGTGAAGCAGCCTCTGAAGGAAGCGGTTCGCCCAGGGAACGAGGCCTGTCCCACATAGCTGCAAAGAACCACGCGTGCTCTTGCAGCTACTCAAGGCCTCGTGCCACCACACTCACGGCTGGCTGAGAAAAGGGCCGTCTCCTCATCCCTGAGGCCCAAAATACAGCATCTCCATTGCTTCTGCCTTCCTAAGTCCTATCAAGGCCAGGGTAATTGCAGAGCGAAGCGTGCAGCATCTCTCTAGGAAAGCAGCGTGGAAGAGACCGGCTCTGCTGGGACTGAGCCATCGGAAAGAACAGGGAGGTCTCATTTCGTTACTGATGCTTTTCACAGCAAGAAATTAAACAGAGCCGTTCTGCGCTCCCCGGGCCGTCCTGCTCATCCTGTCCCTTACAAAGTACGGTCTGAACAAGGAGGAGACAACGGCCAGCAAGGCCGTTCGGGGGCTGTGGGGGTCGGATGCTCGCATCCCTGGATCCCCCCCTGCTCCGCGGAAGGTCAGCCCAGCACTGCAGCGCAGCAGCTCTCCCCACGCCATCCTCCCGCAGGACCGGGGAGGGAGAGCGGGGAAGGACATTTTTCATGCAAACCACGGATGACACATAGAAGTGGGGTCCTTTCCTTCCCCCACGCAAGAAATAACCCCCAACCCCTCCCGGGACGCAGCAAAGGGAACATGGGCCGGGGTGGGGGGGGGAGAGCTCTCCCGGTGCAGCGGGATGCTCGGTGCTCCAGGATGCAGCCCCAGGGGAAGTCGGGGGGGGGAGAAATCTTTCATGCAACCCCCCCCTCCCCGCCCAACACGCAGCCCCAGGGGAAGGAGAACGGGCTTTCCCATACAACGAGCCACCCCCGGCCCCTGGGATGCGGCCCCGGGTGGCGGAGAGGAGCCCTCCGGTACGCCGGGGACCGCGGATGTGGCCCCGGGCGGCGGAGAGAAGCCCCCCGGTACAATGGGGATGCGGCCCCGGGATGCGAAGAGGCGCCCTCCGGTGCACTGGGATGCGGCCAGAAGCCTTCCGGTGCACCGGGACCGGGGATGCGGCTCCGGGTGGCAAAGAGACGCCCTCCGGTGCGCCGGGATACGGCCAGGAGCCCTCCGGTGCACCGGGGACGCGGCCCCGGGTGACAGAGACGAGCCCTCCGGCGCACCGGGCGCCCCCACCCCGCAGCCCCGCTGGTCTCCGGTACCCCGTTCCCCGTCCCCCCCCCCCGGGATGCGGCCCGGACTGACCCGAAAGAGCCTGCGGGCGGCGGCGCGGCGCAGCGCGGTCCACGCCAGGGCGCAGAGCCCGCAGAGCAGCACCTCTCCCCAGCCCAGGTGCGCGTTCTCGGCCCAGGTCCGCCGCGACAGCTCCCAGCCGCAGTCCCCGCAGCCCCGCACGGCCGCCGCCAAGCTGCCGTAGCCCCGCCGCAGCAGCTGCCCGTAGCCGGGCATGGGCTCGGGAGGCGGCATGGCGATCAGCGCTGCCCGCCCATGGCCCGCCGCTGCCCGCCGGCTCCGCGCAGGCTCCGCGCGGGGCGGGACGGGGACGGGACTCCCCTCCCCGCCGTTACCGGGGACCTAAGAGCCGCCCCCCACCCTCCCCGCGCACGGCCCGGCCCCCTCCGGGCTCCGCTCGCCCCCTTCGGGCGGTACTCGCCCCCTCAAACCCCGACGGGGCCAGGGCAGCGCGCCCGGAGGGGAGCGGCGGCTCATTAGGTGCCCGTTAATCAGCACGGAACGGAGCAGCGGCTCATTAGATGCTTGTTAATGAGCCCAGGCGCTGGCTGAATGAAGTTATATTGCAATTTCTTACCCCCCAAAAAAACCCACAAAAAAACAAAACCAAACCAACAATGCGACGGCTCTCTTGGATGATGAGCCGTGACAATGGGCTGGAGCTGCTCCAGCAGCAAGAACCGGAGACAAATACTAATATTTCAGCATCAAGAGACAACAACTGCTGATCCGACAGTGGAAAACTGCTCTGCTTGCCAAGGGGCACCCTTTGGGTGGTGGTGGGGGCTGGAAGGTACCCACAGCGCCTTGGCAACCTTCTCCGGCACCACAGAACTCCTACAGCTCTCCATGCCCACAATGCCTCACTAAACATTCACCCTTCAACGTTTTTTCATTTAATATGCAAAGAGAAACATTTCCCCCATCTTTCTTTTTTCCATACCTCCCAGCAGAAGCCTCCGAGCAGCAGAAGATTCATCCCTTCCTCACAGAGCATTTCAGCAGAAAGCAATCAGGTGCCTCCACCCTACAGCTGAACTTGGGCACCTGTTGCAATTAAGAAGGGTCTGGAATAATGAGATACACCTGGAAAACACAAATACACATGCCCCAGAGGTCACACCTGGTGAAAGACCTGAGTGAGTGCCTCCTCCAGAAGGCAGGCAGCTTGCACTCGGGTGAGCCGCTGATTCACACAACACAAATCTTGTTATATACATGTTTAAAATGAAAAGCAAGACATCCAGAGTCACAGACAGTCAGACATTGGGCTCGCTAGGAGAAGCATGAGTTTAAGATGAAGATTCTCCTAAAATGCCATAGTCTCATAGTAAAGCACAACAGGAACCTCAGACCAAAGGTGCTGGCGCAGCGCAGTGGGATTCAGTTTCAGCCATGGAGGAGGAAATGGAATTCAGTTGTGTCCTAATGCACCAGAACTACTGGCTAAATGGCAGCTGTGGGATTCTACTGGAGATAATCACCATCATCATCTCCCAGGCACTCATGGAACTGTAACTCGAACCAGCTTGATAGCAAAAGAAACAGACAAAATAGAAATGAGTTTTATCTCATTTAAAGTCGTTCCTCTGACCGCAGCCGTTCAGCCTTTGTGTTCTCTGGAACCTCTCTAATTGGTCTGGGGCAGCAATGAGAAAACACAAACCCATTCCTCTCGGAGGTCGGGACAACATGTTCCCCTCTTCTCACAGGGCCAGCGCTGGCTCCTGCTATGCCACTTGCTTTTATTGTTTACATTTTTAAGTCAATTTATCATGGCCCATCAAGTGGGTAATGGCTGCCCCCGAGCACACAAGCCCCTTTCACATCTCCCTCAGACAGCTCCACAAAGGAAACATTCATTCCAGACTGGACCATGAATAACCCCTCACTGGAAATCGCTGCTCACTAAACAAGCCAAGGAAAGAGACAATGAGCCCTTTCAGAGCAACCTCGGCCGAGGTGGGCACAAAGGAAACGCCAGGGAGACACATTTACAGTGTAGCGCAAACCCCTCTTCTCCCCCTCCCCAAACGCAACCCAGAAGATAATGCAAATATTAGAGTTCAGATCCGCGCTGAGGGTTCCACTTGGGCATCTGCTCTTTGCATCTCTGACAGAACACAATCACCCGACACACACAGTAGCCTCAAACGCTACCCAGGAGTCCGCGGCCCCTGAAAAGCATCACCACGTAGCGTTGGGTCACGTTATGTTCCACGACACGTCAGGTCTGACAGCCACCACCGTTTCAGAAGTGACCGGTGACAAGCGCACTTCCACACGCGCTGCAGGATGTACTTTGCTGGCTCCGGGACACGAGCTGCTGCATTCTACCAACTTAAGATTAAGGCCGAGCCTATTACCATCGGATTATTTTTATTTTGGGGGAAGCTTTCCCTCTCACCAGCAGTGACCCCTGCAGCTGCGTATGCTTCTTCCAGAGGATGATGAAGTTAATGGCGGAGTCACCTGTCAGGCTGAAAGAAGATCCATAACTCAGGATTCATCCATGGATTGAAGGCAGATGCTTAAAATTAACCTTCATACTCTTCCCACCAGCGTGCCCTCGGTACAGATGACAGGGCTCAGTCCCAGAGCAGAATTACTTGAATTCCAGAAATCAAGGGGCACACAGATCCAGAAAAGGCTTTATTAGGAATGTTCAAGGTACAGAGTTGCACACTCTTGTTTTGCACTGCATTTTAAGCAGAGTTCAGGACCCAGGCAAGCCACAACGCAGGCTTTTCAGCTACCAAATTCAAGTAGCCACCGTTACATACAGGTTTGGCACCAGCTTTGCTGGACTGCAAGACCCTGCCACAGCGAGTTACGCCAGACCCCCTTGCAGAGGGCGTTTTGCCGTGTTACCAGAGAGGCTCTGGACACCAACCCCAGTTCCCAAGGTACCCCAGAGCAGGGCCACGGCCTCCTTCCCCTCTCCTCACGCGCTGGGGGCATACTGCATGGCTAGCCGGTCAAAGTCATTCTCCTTCAAATCAGAAACAAAAATAAAATTAACAAATCTTGAACTTCAGTGAAAATTTAATAAAACCTGCGTTTGCTGAAGAAAACACCGCTATCACAGCTCACTAAGGCAAAAGGAATTCTAAGAAGCAAGCTCACATGTATCAGTTCTCAATTTTTTTCAGTTTGTTCCATTTTCTCTTTGCTACTATCTTTATCCTTCTTTCCCCCTCTCCAAGTTCTCTCTTCCAGAAGGATGCTTCCACTATTCAAGCATAGAGTCCGACAGTAACAAACTTCTGACTCAAATTAAGAGCCCACATCACAGAGCTGTTCTTTCAGGATGTTACCGGGTTCAGGTCTATCACTCCTTCGTTTAACACCTGGCTCGTGTTTCTCTCACAAGGGCTAGAAAATTTGCTGGCAAGTGATGTGACAGAGAAAGACCACGGACCTGCCCCCTCTGAACTGCAGTCATCTTTACTGGTAAAGAAACCACTCGCCCCATCAGATACTGGTACGAAGCATGACAAATTCAATTTTATATGAGAAAGTAATTAGTACCTTTGCCTGATATTCCTTTATGAATGGATGATTTTTATGCGCATCTTTCAACTGTGACAAATAGCGGTTCGTAACCTGAAGGGATGAGACAGAGAAATTTAAATATCGAGATAACATGAGAAGCCAAGAGTTTAAAACACCACACTTCAATGTATTTGTTTGCAGTGAGTAAAGACCCGATTTTCTCTGTGTCCTGAACGTTAGCAGCCCCAGTTAAACCCAGTAAGACCTGTGCATACTCTGCACTTAGAAGGTAAACCTTAAATAGCGGGTTCAAGAAATAATCAGTGAGAACTGAACTTAGAACTAAAGAGACTTCTTCTGTCCAGGCCTTCCTCCAAGTATATACCATTATCTACACCACCTGTATTTCCACAAACGCTTTACTGAATACTGAAGATGTGAGCTCCCTGCACCCCAGAACTACTCTATTTTGTTAATCCCAGTCCTGATGAGAACCTACAAAACCGCAAAACCCCAGCAGAGTCTCTACGTGCACTAGGAACTTGCAGCCTGCGCTCGGCAGCAGGAACAGGCTGATCGTATCCACTTGCGGAGTACAATAAAACACGCCTCACCTCTGGCGGTTTGCCCAAGTGCTGTGACAGAACGACAAAGTTGATCAGGGTCTCGGGATGGCCACTGTCCTGCAAACAAGAACAATCACCTGATCTACCCGACTTACCGCGACCCAGCGTAACAACCAGCACAAGTTCTGCAGGAACAAGTTCTGCCCAAACCCACAGCTCACTTTACTGGAAAAGGCAAAGTAGAAGAAAGGGTAGGTCTATACAGCAATCACCCTTAGCGATATATATCAATATATTGGTATTTTCATGCAGTTTAACAGTGAAGGTCCTTGCTGGTTTACTCCATAGCCCCCTGAGAGCAACTCTGCCTGGCAAAACCAGAAAGTACCTTGTCCAGTGCCTCCTGAAGCACTCCCTCCGCGTCGTCCCACTTGCCCTGAGCCATATAGCAGGCTGCTTGCCCGTTCAGGAGCAGGAGGGTGGAGGAGCATTTGTCTGCCATCTCTTGGAAGATGTAATAGGCATCTTGTAACTTCTCCCCACCCTGCAAAGGGAGGAGACAAACACCCACCGTTTCACTACACCTGTATGTTCTTGCCACGGTTGATGGACTGGGCACAAAGTTAATTTCTAGGGTTATAAAGCCCAGGTATAAAATGTGTAAGAACCAATGCTAACAGTTGCTGGCATCCACGTGATCTCCTGTAGCACAACAGATCACTGTCAGGCCATAGATGAAAGAAATGTAAAAATATTTAATACTAAGAAGCACTTAAATGATCAAAAGATCCAGGCTTCCATTCAAAAAGAAGAAAAAAACCACTTCAAAAGAACCACTTCAGATGTTTGACGTAATAAAGGATTATGAATGAGATTTTTATAATTAAACGCACGTATGGACACCTGGCTTTTCAAAAAGTTCCAACTTCAGAAAGGTTCTACATGCAGCATCTTCCCCAGTTAGAGGTGGGATCTCTTGCAGAAAGATCTTAAGGAGAACCTAGCCGCACACTATGGTAAGGCAAGGGCTACATATGAGAGATTTCACAACAAAACCAAATGCACACTAAAAAAAGTTTTATTAATATAACAGGTTATTGCACGCATAACCTTTGACTTCACCGAATTTCAGGAGACTGCTTGTTTTCAATCACATGCTTGTCTGGACTGCCAAACTGTATGTTTTTGTCTGCTCTAAGTAGAGCATTACATTTTTTTTCTTGGAGTTTAATTGCAAGGTCTGGATGCTAGTAACGCTGCAGTTTTCCATTTTATATTATAATGTTTTGTGAAATATTTAAGTGTGGTTTAGCTCTTGCCTGTGCGAGCTGAAGGCTAAGGAGCACAGATGAAAGGCTGACAATCAAAATAGCCAGTTAATTTGTGAAGACCATTACCAATATTTTTCCGGTACTTGAAGGAAAGGAAAAAAAACAAACCACAAAACCAACAAAAATCCTGCACGCTTTTCTGAAGGCATGATATGAAAAGAGCAATTAGGAATAAGATACAGAGTGGTGCTTCTCAGATGTTGTAGGTGACGGATCCCCATTTAAGATACTCACTATGGCCAGGTTCACCCAGGCAGTTGCCAGCTGAGTAAGAGTCGCATCCTCATCTTGTTCCTGCATCTTCTTGAGTTCCTTGCTGCAGAAGCAAAGGTGGGAGTCACGTAAAAGAAAAGGCAACTTCTTTAAGGCAGAAATTAAAGGTTGTAGTTTCTTCTCTCAGTTTTTCCATCGTTATAGCACAACAGCAGCGGCAAGCTGGTAATGTGGCACAAACATCTCAGTATTTTACCAATAAAATCTGTGAAAGACCTCCCTGTTTTACTTCCCCATGAGGAGTTAGGAACCCGGGATTAGAGATTCAAACCACACTGCTGAAGATGAGATTAAAGCTAGAGGTCCCTCTCTTCCTTTAGCTTTATCCAGCTCTATTATCCCCACAACTATTGCAACTCAAAGAATAAAAATGTTCTGCAGCGTACCCGTACCTACACGCAAGGTCTTCTGTCCATTGCAGGCGGTAAAATGCTGCACCTTGGGGGAGGCCAGGGGATGAAAATTCTCTTATCAAGGCTCCCCCACCAAAACATCGTTAAGAAGCAAAGGGACACAAACTTACCGAGCCAGATCGAGCCTGTCGAGCTTCAGAAGAATCTGTATCATCATGGCCATGCTGCAATGAACAAGAGCAAAGTGATTTTGACAACTGTAGGCTTTACTGCTCCCTACACTTTGCCCGGGAACAGAGAGATGTGCTGCCAGTGCCCAGAGATGAGCCTCCTGCCGCAGGGAACCAACAGAGCGGGCGGTTCTTGGAGCAGGACCCAGAACAGGGAAGCTGTTTCCCAGCTCCCAAGTGCTCCCTTGCTGTACTGACAAAATGCTCATCTCAGCAATTCTGAGCACACACAAATCAATAAATCGGGTTCTTAAGTTTCACAAGGGAGCAATAGACTTGATATTGTAGGACGAGCACCAAATCATTTACTACTTAGAAGGCAAAGCTCAAAGCAGTTTCTCAATGGTTTGAAGGCTTTTTAGAGATAAACCAGGCCTCAGACATTTCTATGGCAACTCTCTCTAGAGTGGCTTTGCCAGCACACACCTCCACGATGCCACTTACCATTCCAAGCTCTCCCCTTGATGCAGAGCACGCAGAGCCGCATCAGGATTTTTATCATGGAAATAGATGGAAGCAGCCATCAGCAAGAAAGTAGTATTGGCTATATCAACGCTTTTTGCCATTTTCTTGTCCAAATCAGCAACAATTGCGTCCCTACGAAGAGCAAGGGTAAGAATTTGGGAGTGTTTCATTACTAAGCAAGACAACAAGATCCTGCCCCCACACAAGTCTTCCTTTTTGGGATTCATTGCAAAACCACAGAAAATCACAACAAAGGCCACACTTCAACAAGAAGCTTTCCACGTGGAAGCATGGACATGCAGGACAGGGCTTGAGTTCCAGCTTATTATCAGACTTACCTTTGACTCTCATTTGAAAGATATTCTGCAAACATCCTCACTGCCTGGAGCTCAGGGCTAGCATTGGCTTTAATTTCATCCAGGACAACACCGTATTTTCTCTATTGAAGGCAACAAAAAAAAAATAATCTATTACTAATTTTTCAGAATGCAGGCAATAACTGCTTACTTTCCAAAACCTCTGTTAGAATAACAACAACAGGAAACTTCTACTTTATGTCTCATGTCATACTGTACAAACACAGCCAAATTCCATAACCCTAAAGAGGGCTATTTACCCATATGACATTTTAAACATAAGAAAGCACCTCTCAAAGAGGCCTCACCAGGCCATCCTGACCCTACGTACAACAAATGGCATTAGCAAATGCACTACTGGCAGGGAATGCATTGCGTTCCACTGCTGAAGGAGGACTCAGACTCACAACCTCCTCAACTCCAGCCCTGCACTCGGCCTGTGCTGCTGCAAAGCACCACTCACAACCTCACCTGGGCGATGTAGGCTCGGAACAAGAAGACATCCCTCTCCACTTCCTTCTCCGGGTTAGAGGGCTGCAGGGAACAAACAAGAACCTCTCTCAGGGATCTGTACAGCCATGACCCAACCCTGCAACAGCACAGCTCCACATGCGAGACTCCCCCAGAGACACGGTACCCCCCCCCACACACACGTTCTCGGGTCCCCCCCTTCCACCTCAGCGTCCCCCTGCGAGCGCAGCGAGACGGGGGGCACCGAAAACGGACTGGGGAGAGACAGGCATTGCCGGAAGGCGCTCGGGGAGCCGCAGGACTGGGCCTTTAGACGCCCGGACAGCTGAGGGAAGGCGCGGACCCGCGGGCCAAGGGATACCCTACGCTCCCTCCGAGCCGCTCCTACCTTGACCCGCTGTGCCTCGTTGATGGCGGCCTGGTAGGCCCCGATGTAAAAGCTGTTCTTCACGTCGAAGAGCTCGTCGGCCTCGCCGCCCTGACCAGCGGAGCCCGCACCCGCCCCGGACGCCATTTCCCCGCCTCAGACACGTCTCCGGAAGCAGCTGAGCCGCGGAGGCTGCCGGGTGCCACAGTCTCCATGGAGACCTCCCGCTCCAGCCAATAGGCACGCAGGGAGGCGGAAACGTCACCGCAGCGCCGGAAGCGGCTGCCGAGCCAGGCATGCTGGGAGGGAGGTCAGCCAGTGAGGGAGGCGGGCGCGCAGGGTGACGCGTGTCCGCGAGTGCCCGGTGTGGCCGGGGGCGGCCATGGCGGAGTTCCGGGCGCTGGGGCTGTCGCCGTGGCTGGCGGAGCAGGCGCGGCAGGTGGGGCTGAGCCGGCCCACGCCCGTGCAGGCCGCCTGCATCCCGCCCGTGCTGCAGGGTGAGCGCCCCCCTCCCCCGTCCCGGTACCGGTATCAGCATCGCCGTTACCGGCCGCTGACCGCCCCCGTCCTTCTCCCTCCCTCGCAGGTCGCGACTGCCTGGGCTGCGCCAAGACGGGCAGCGGGAAGACGGCGGCCTTCGTGCTGCCGGTGCTGCAGGTGCTCTCCGAGGACCCCTATGGCATCTTCTGCCTGGTGCTGACACCCACCAGGTACGGAGCGGTCCCGGGAGGGCCCGGAGCGGGAGAGCCGGTCCCGGAAGGCACCGCCGCGGCGGCCCGGCCCCGTTTCAGCTCTCTCCTCCCCGGCAGGGAGCTGGCGTACCAGATCGCCGAGCAGTTCCGTGTCCTGGGGAAGCCCCTCGGCCTGAAGGACTGCGTGGTGGTGGGCGGCCTGGGTGAGTGCTGCCTCCCGGGGGTTGGAACCTCCAGCGGCCCCGGGATGGTGGGGTGGGGAGAGAGCAGAGCACCCGGGGACGCTCTGGTTCCATACGGTTTGTTTTCGCCCTGCTGAGGATCCAGTGTCCCAGGGAGTGGAGGCTGGTGGGAATAAGGAGCGTGACATTCTCCAGCTTTGCAGACTAAATGATTTTAGCGTTCGGTTGGCCGTAACTCGGCTCTGTGGTTCTCGGTGCAGACATGGTGGCGCAGGCGCTGGAGCTCTCCCGTAAACCCCACGTTGTCATCGCTACTCCCGGCCGGCTGGCAGATCACCTCCGCAGTTCCAACACTTTCAGCCTCAAAAAAATAAAATTCTTGGTAAGGCAATTTTCTATGCTTGGGGTTTTTTTTTAACGCTTTCAAGGTTTTTTTAGTTTTGTAGGTATGCATGCAGGTGATCTCGCTTATCTGTGGCTGTACCTAGATTTTGGATGAAGCTGACCGGTTGTTGGAGCAGGGCTGTGCTGACTTCACCCCGGACCTGGAGGTGATTCTGGAGGCGCTTCCAGCACGCAGACAGACGTTGCTGTTCAGCGCCACGCTAACCGACACCCTGAAAGAGCTGAAGGGCCTGGCCGCGAACAGACCGTTCTTCTGGGAGGCTGTGTCTGAGTAAGTCTTCGTCCGCTCTGCAGAGCAGATGAAGAATCCCGTTTCCTCTCCGTTCTGTTGTCTCCCCATTATCTTTCCCTTGTGTTCCATTTTCGCTTGCCAAACCGGTGCTTCTTGATGCTTCACCTTCCCCTCCCAACAGGGTGCGGACAGTGGATCAGTTGGACCAACGCTACTTGCTTGTACCCGAAGCGATCAAGGACGCGTACCTTGTCCACTTAATCCAGACCTTCCAGGACGAGCATGAAGACTGGTCTATTATTATCTTTACCAAAACCTGCAAGTGAGTGGCATTGTTCCTCGTGATTGCTCTTAATGGACGTGTGACTTCACATTTCTAGTTGAGATTCCAGATTCCCACTTCATTGGGGTTTAGGCTGGAATTGTGTTTTCTTCGTTAGTCTTTTCTGAAATTTGGTAGAGAAACACCTTTTCCTTTGAGCAGTCTCGGGGGTGGGCGGGTGTAGGGTGGGTGTCCCATTCCCTGCCTCCATCAGAGCGCTTCAGTAATTAACAGTGTTGTGGTCATTGTAGTGCGAGGGCTTCTCAAGGAAGCCCAGCTCTGTCCTGATCCGTCCACTTTACATTTCCCGCTTATATTCTGTTTGGTTTTTTTTTTCTTTTCTTCAAGGGACTGCCAGGTCTTGAACATGATGCTCAGGAAATACAGCTTTCCTTCTGTAGCTCTGCATTCCATGATGAAACAGGTGAGTGATGGACAAATCTGGGCGACGGATGCTTCAGCTGCGTCCCCAAGCCAGGCATTTGTCCAAGTCCTGCGGATCACCACGTCCCTCACACAGACTTTTCTCTTTACAGCGGCAACGATTTGCAGCTTTAGCAAAGTTCAAGTCCAGCATCTTTAAGATTCTCATTGCCACTGATGTTGCTGCCAGGTAAGGGAAAAACGCGGTCTCTCTTGCCAAAAGTCGTAAGCCTGCTTTTCAAGCACCAGAGCCACTGCAGAGATTAGGCTGGGTTTAGCAAGAGGAGAGCTTTAAATTCCCCCTGCTTGGGTAGGACGGGTTTGTTCGCTTCCATTGTAGAACGTCTCTGAGCTGTGTTCTGGAGCTGATTGTGTGTGATGGAGCTCTGATCCTGGCTTGCTGCGCTGCAGCAAGAACACAGGGTATGTGTTCTAGAAGGAGAATGATTTCCTTGAGGCCTCCTGTGTTCTCTGGGTCCAGGAGGGAACGGCAGGCTGCAAGGTGCCATTGCGTTTTGTGACTGCTGGGGAGTTGCATGAGGAGGGAGTTTGTCATAGAACCAGCCCAAGCCAATAGAGAGTCCCATGTTCATGAGAATATGGGGCTCTTGGAGAAAGCCAAGGATAGGAACTTCAACTGCATGTATTAAAACAGTGTTTCTCAACTTCTGTTCTCTTTCCCTGCATTCCAGAGGTTTGGACATTCCTACAGTACAAGTTGTCATTAATCACAACACTCCCGGCCTGCCAAAAATCTACATTCACCGGGTTGGCCGGACAGCCCGAGCAGGTGAGCAGGAAAAAGCACGTGCCGTTTGCTGGCTAAAACTGGGGTCCCAGTGCCGGGGCTGAGCCCTGAACAGGTGTGAGGAGGCTTCGCAGCAGCTGCAGTGTGGTCTCTTCAGTCAGCGCCGGATCTGCTCAGCCTTAAGATTGCAACGCTGGCTCCTCCTGGCTTGTGTCTGATCTGCACCAATAGCGAACTGATTTTTCAGAGCACATAAAGACCCCTCAGCACCCTGTCACCATAATGTGCTAGGCCAACTCCTGGGGATGGAAGGAATTTGGCATGGGTTGGACTTTGTCTCCCTCTGCTTGTCAAGGCTCGTATATCACTGTGTTTTCATCATCCAGGTCGGAAAGGGATAGCTATTACACTGGTGACGCAGTACGACATCCATCTCGTACATGCTATTGAGGATGAAATCAGTAAGTGGAGCACCGTTAACGCTACTAAAAATGTAGGATCATATATGTTGCTTTGTGCTTGTGGTACTTGCAGCACTGATTTCATCAGTGCAGAATGTGTTAACCAGAACGTCAGCGTAAAATGGTTTCTCTTCCCTGTGTGGATAAGGCTGGAAAAGAGCAGGAGTGCTTGAATCTCAATCAGCTTTGATTCTGCTGTTGAGTGTTCCAGGTGTGAACGTGTTTGTCTTCCTGCCGTTTCTAGCGGAGGAGAAACAGAGTGTTGAACTCGCTCTGTAACCTTTTTATTAAAGCAGCCAGCTTCTTCCCTGCTTCCTTGCTACTGCTTGTGTTGGGGTGGACAAAAAGAACAGGTTGTTTTGCGTAGGTTCAGACTTCATCTTTTTTTAGGAAGCAGACCTAATTAATGCAACATCTTATGCTCTGGGGAATTGTAGGCAGAGGGGAGGATTTAGTCCTTTGCTGTAGGCCTGAAGAAGTCAGAGTGACCACAGCATACGGCAATGATTCCACTGATAATCAGTGGAACTATATTGGGTTTTTTACTAGTTGAGAATCTGCTCCTGGATTTTGTAACCAACCGTGGTCTGTAAATGTCTCGCCCTGATGTAGAACTGAAGCTGCAGGAGTTCTCTGTGGAGGAGCAGTTTGTGCTTGACATTGTCACCCAAGTGAACGTCACCAGGAGGCAATGTGAAATCGTAAGTGTGCAAACACAAAGCCCCTTGGTGCAGAGGGCTGGAGATCTTGGGCAGCTGGCTGTAACCAGGAGATTAGTTGCAGTCTAATGTGTCTCTCTGGATACGCAGCTTTGCTCTTGAGCACATAAGTAAGGATTTTTGTTCCTTTTTCTAGTGGAAGCACTTGGATGTGTGTGTGTGGAGGGTTGTTTTAGTTATCTTCCCTGGGTTTGCTCTATTCTTGCATGGTTTTTGCAGCATTTTTATGCTGCTGAGTGTTGAGGCTGGTACTTTGGGGGGAAGGTCGGCAGCTACCAAACGTGTGCACACTGGTGAGGTTCTGCTCACCCTTTAGAGCCTCTCTGCTTTTCTCCCTGTCATGCGTGATTACTAATTGCCCTGCTGTATTTTTGCTTTGCCAGGAACTGGAGGGAACGGATTTTGATGAGAAGAAAGAAATAAATAAGCGGAAACAAATGATCCTTGAAGGGAAGGTGAGAGTTGCTGCTATATAAACTGCTTTGATCAGTAGCTGGTATAATGCCACCGATGTGGAAAAGGAGTGACAGTTCCTCCCTCGCTGCTGTGGTGTGTCCTCCTGACTCCCCTTCAGGGTGGGGAGGTGTTATCTTAAAGGGTGACTGATATTAAAAAGCACATTGGAGTAGGGTCTGACTTTTGCAACCTACTCGGTCACGGGCTAGAAAGCAGCGTGGGCATCTAGGAAGGGCAAAGGGGCTGGCACTGTCCCTAGCCGTGTCACTAGAGCCCTTGCATTTGCCATTGCAGGATCCAGATCTGGAGGCAAAAAGGAAGGCAGAGCTGGCAAAGATCAAGAAGAAAAACAAGAAATGCCGTGAGAAGGTCCAGCAGACACTGCAGAAGAAAAAGCAACTGCAGCTGAAGAAGAAACTGCAGAAGAAGATGGAGCGGCGGAACAGACTGCGTGCTGCGGAAGAGAAATAACATCCCTTGGCCTCGCTTGCTTGGCTTGGACTGCCCTGACACTGCTGCTGCTTTGGGAATACTGGGATCTGACACCTTTTAATGTGGACACTTCTGACCTGAATCAGTGTTGGAGAGTACGGGGAAGGTGGGTGAGGGGAGAAGGGACACTTTGATGAACCCTCTCCGTTCTGTTTCCTTCCTGCACAATGCTGCTGGCTTGGGCCATTCCTGGCAGGCTGGATCGGTCTCCTGGAAGAATGTCTTTCAAGAGCATGTTTCCTTCCGCCAGCAAAGGAGAGGCCAGACCTGAATTCTTGGTGATGTGAAGGGAAATAAAGATCCTCTCTCTCTTTCCCCTTCATTCAGTCATTGCTCTTTCCCTTTCAAGGGCTGGTGCTTGCCACTCACTTTTTTTATATCAACAGATTCTCCCCTGAGCCAGAGTCTAAAAATACTGTGACAAAATGAGCTCAGCCCCTATCTGTGCCATAGCCCAGAGTTTACTGAGAGGAAAATTCCTGGAACATGTGGGGAGGTTGTACTGTGTGGCTGGTCCTGGGGTCTTCTTGGGATAATCCTGCTCTATACGTTTAAGTGATGCTCTTGCCTGCGATTGTCTGCCTTGGCTCAGTCTCCAGCCCCGGGCTGCTCTCCATAGGGATAGCAGAGCCATGGTTTGGAGACCGGGGGGGATGCTGTTTTCCCAGATGATCAGTCAGTTCAAAGACCATTTCTGGCACCGAAAGAACCCCGGGAGCAGGACTGCCTTGTTTCCTGTACCATCCAAGAGTGAGCAGGGTGGTTTATATTTGGGTCTGCTCTGTAGGGTTCTGGGCCTCCCTGTGTAGATTTGCATCACGTATGTTTGGAACAAGTTGGGCTGGAGAGGGCTGAGCTCTCCTGAGAAACGGTTGTTTCCCTATGGAGACAGAACTTAAAATCCCAGGGTAGCTGAGCCTGGAGTTTGGCCTCAGTTCTGGTGTCAGGATGGATCCTCCGTGCCTTCTCTAATGGTCAGAGCTTTCTATGACTCGAGACCGAAGAACTGTTATTTCTATCCTCTGGCTTACAAAAATAGTTTTTATGGTCAGTGCCCAAATAAATATTTATTGCAACAAGTGACTGGATCTTTGACCTTTTCCAACACATGGGGGAGTTGTGGGATCTGAGGGGCAGGGAGCGGTACTTGTGTGGGCAAACAGCTTGGAGATAAAATCAGTTTTATTTCAAGAGATGAGTTGGATAAGGATTGAGCTTCTCGTGGGTGTTCCTTACACCTCTCAGTGCCAGCTCCTTCCCTGGGAGCACGCAGTCCCTGGGGTGCCTTTAAGCGTGGTCTGGGCGGAGTGAGGTCCTGCAGAGGTGTTTCCCCCAGGGAAACTCCTGCAGCCCCCCGCAGCGGGGGCCTCCTGGTGCCTTCAGACCACGGACTGCAGCGCTGGCACGGGCTTGGGAGGTGCGGGTCCATCTGCTGCCTGGCGGCAGGCGAGATGGGTGTGGAACCGTCTGGGGTTTCGGCGATGCCTGAATGCGTTCCTCCTTGCTTTGTCCCCTTGGGTGCCCTCCGGGAAGGAAGCAGCACTCCACAGCCTGCCTTGTAGCACAGCTCGCTGTCACCGGTGGCAGCTGCTGCAGCAGCAGCAAATAGGTTTGTATCAGACCGATGCTTTCTGAATACTGAATGCTTCCACAGCCTTGTGCATGCTAATTTGTGGAGCAAGCCTGTTAGCTGCAGATTAAAACGACACCCTCTCTGGGACAGGCTGCCCCTGCCTTCCCGGGGAGGGGGCTGATACCGCCTTTGAGTGTCAGTTGTTCCCCTCCCTCTCGCAGGCGCTTCGTAACCTGCTGTCTGAAGTCTCTTTGCTTCAGCCTGGTGGGGGTTTCTCTGTTTGTCTCCTTCCACATGTGACATGTAGGGATTGATCAAGGCTCTCGTCTTGAAGCTTTATTCAAAATTCCTTTTAATACATCCCTTGTCTTTCTTGAGCAGCCTTCTCTGTGAGGGTGGGACACGTGCGGGAAATAAGAGCTCTCTGTAGTGCTGACTACATGTTCTTGCTTCAGATGATCAGTCTTGGGAGTGGCCGAGTAGAAAAAGAGGTTGCTGTGCTAATCGGCATGTAGAAAGATGCCTTCAATTCCCAGATTAGGAATTTACCTCTTCCCCAGGGCTAAAGGACATGGGTGACACTTCTGTATGCGCTGTCAGTACTGCCCCACCCCAAGTAGGATATTCCATTTTGGCGTTTCTAAGCCTTGTCAGAAGCCTTTGGGATCCCCTAGGGATATAAGGGTTTCCTTCCCGTCACAGCCGAGATTGCGTCTCGGCTGTAAAACCACCCTCTGCGTGCGGCTCGGCCCACCGGTCCCCCAGGCAGGCGCTCGCTGGCTTCCCCGTCTGTGCTGTGCCTGAACTGGCCCCAGCACGGTGCCGTTTATGCCCGGCCGTGCCCGAGCAGGTGCTTTCCACTGGCGCTGCTCTCCCCCTTCCTTCAGCCCCAGCTCCGGGGGTTCCCCTGGCTGGGTTGCCATGGAAACTCTTCTCAATTCAGCATCTCCCATCGCCGCCTGCTCTCTCACCCAGACCGTGTGCGGCTGCTGAACCCCACGCTGGCGCGGGGGCTGCATGCGAGGGGACAGCCCCACACCCGTGCCAGCCCTCCTCATCCTCCCGTCTCCCCTGGGTGAGAAACCATCACCTGGCCTCGTGGCTCGGAGGGGCTCAGCGAGTACGTGCTCCTCTGCAGCCCACCTCGCAGGGCACCTCTGTGTGTCCTTTACACTGATGATGCCGAGACTGGCTGCTCTATGTGCGCTTAAAGAAATATTTGTCTGTTCCTGGAGCATTTCCCCTCATTTCTGCCCCTCACAGGGAGGAACAAACACCTGAGGAGTGCTTCCCAGAAGTTTTGCAGGGAGAAGGGAGAGGCTGGGATCCTCCTCGGTGAGATATACAGTATTGATAAATCATCCCCCTGGCAGTTCTGCTGAGCAAGGAAATGTGGAAGTGGGGACAGGTTTGGTAACGCGGCAGTCACCTTCAGGAGCTGGCATCCCCTCCGTCTGTGGATGCTGCAGCAGGCAGGGAAGCCCTGGATCTCCATGGTGAAGAAAAGGCAGCTGTAGTGAAAGAGTCCGGGGTAATCTTTGTGCTGGGCTGTTTGATTTCTCCCTGCTGAGACGGCAGTGCTGCATTGGAGCCGTGTTCCAGCTTTGCTGCTGCTGGCTGCAGGTGCAGCCATTTCCATCTCTGCCCTGGCCGGGGCACCCGTCTCTGCGTGAATCCAACACGGCTGTGCCTCCACACGGGTTCTTCATGCCGTCCGAAACCTCCCTGCAACAACCTGCACTGTGTCAGCTGCTGCTTTACCTTTGGATGCTCTTTGCAAACACAAACTCAGCTGTTTTGAAAGCCTTAAAAAGCTGCTTAACAAGCTTTTCTACCAGGAACGGCCTTTTCCCTTCTCCTGGGGCAGCTTGTGTGCAGCCCTGGGGGGGCCCTGCTGCCGGGTTACCCGGTAGATGGCAGTTGGTGTGCTCTGGTCACCCCCGCTGCTGGCTCTGGTCCTCATTCAGGGGGAAATACAGCACAGGGCTGCTCGTCCCCAAGCCTTGCCCGTGCGGCAGCCGGGCTGGGTGCTGCTGCCGGCGGGATCCTCCCAGGTCAGCGCTTCAAGCCTCAGCATTTCCCTTTTCTTGCTGGCCAGGACTGATCCTGTGTCCCTGCAATGCTCCGTTGCAGCTTTGCTGCCTTCTCCATCCCAGGGCGCTCCCCCCAGCTCCTTGCAGCTTCTTTGTTGAACCTTCTCCATCCCCGCTGCACCTTAAAGCTCTTCCCCGTCCTTTTTTGCTGATTCAGCTCCATGGCCCTGGCACACCCTCCTTCAGGGCTCGACTACAGCTGCCCAGACATGTGTCTCCTCTCTGGCTATGACACGCTTGACACTCTAACTCCCCCAGTTCCTCCCTGCCAGCGTCATAACTCCAAAAATGGGACGGAGGAAAGGAATACCTGTATTTATTTTTTTTATTTCTGTGCTAAGAAAACCTCCCTGCTGGCTCTATTTAATTCATACCTGTCTCTCACTCCCTGAAGCAGCTCTGTCTCCTGGGAACGCAGCCCTGCATGGCTTGCTTTGGATTCCTGTCACCTCCGGGCAGGGAGAGCAGTTGCCAAGGGGCAGAAGACTTTCCTCTGGCCTTGCAAAGAGCAGCTGTGAGCACAGCACTAGCCTGCTGCAGCGGCTCATCCCCATGCCTTCATCTCGGCCCCGTACTCCCCAGTATCATTCTTGAATTCCCAAGCCCCAACACCACACAAGCTGTGCTGCTCCCATGCTGAGATCACAGGAGAGGTGGCACTCCTGCCACCAGTCTCGAGGCTGATACTGTTTTCATCTACCCGTAACAACGTCTGGGCATTGATATCTCCAGCCAGTAAGGCTACAGTGAAATGTCTTCTGTTTGTTGCCTGCTGGGATTTGAAACTCTGTTAGCCCAACATCGGTGGGAACAGAAGGCAGAGACTCCGTACAGCATCCTCTCTCACTTGTTGTTCTACCAGCCCTTGGGAAAAATAAGCTGACGACAGGGCAAGGAGCTGGCGCCGAGGCAGAGAGACTGCCCTCTTCCCTCCCGAGCACGCGGTGTCAGGCGTGTGCAGAGTGGGGGATGGGGTACGTGAGAAAGGGGTGACAATTCAGACTGGTGGCAGCCTCTGCGAGCCCCGGTGAACTATGAACGGGACACAGGCAGACTGCAGAGCCCTTCCCTGCCCACCGTGGGGACAGAGGTGACAGCAGCCTCCCGCCCCTTTCCACCTGGCAACTTCCTACGGCTGCGGGTGACAGCGGCATCCGAGGAAATTGCATTTGGTACCTTTGATTCACACTTCCCAGGCTTGCGCTCAGCAGAGCCCAGGGAGCCGCGCGGCTGCGAACGGTGCTTCAGCCGTGAGCTGACTGGAAGGGGCGAGTGGTGCTCCTTTGGATTACCTGTTGCTGGAGCTGCCACGTCTCTTGTGTCCAAAGCGTTGCTTGCTCTTACCACAAGCATCTCACTCCCAGCGTTATTCCAGCTGCCGCTTTTTGGGTAGGGTGGAGGGAAGCTCGCGGAGGAGGCAGGACCTTGTGCAGAGATGATTAGTGCTGTAGCTCATGTTCTTTTCCCCTGGAGCAGAAACTGCCTTTACACACCGCAATCTAATAACGATAATAATTATAAATTACTCTGGGAAAGGGGACCGTGAACCTCACTGGATTTGGGGGCTTTATTACGTGTTTGCAGACATTTGCCAAAGCACACATTTAATTGCCTTCTCTGGTGCACGCGGAAATTGTCTTCCAGCGTGAGCATGTGGGGGGTGTGTTACACTCAGAGCCTGCTCGCCTGTGCTGTCAAGTGTAAACAGACCATTTCTGAACTAAAAATAACCTCTCCTCTGAGTAACGGAGCGGCTGATCTCTGCAGCCCAGATGCAGCAGCTCAAAAGGGTTAGGTCACCTATTTTTCATTAATGGTGCTATTTAATTACAAATTCCCCCAGGTTTGATCCTTTGGAGATGTCCAATGAAGCGCCTGGTTGCTTCCCCTCCGTCAAGAACTTGCTTCAGCGTGTTCTCACAAAAATACAGATATGGGAGACAATCTGGTTAGTAACTTCGATGTGAGGCTGCCTAACAACACAACACACGTTACCAGGGGGCTCTGCAGCGGCTTTTTGGGAAGAGAAAGATTTTTACCTCTCGTTTAAAACCACTTAACGGACTTAGGGTATTAACCAGCCTGGCCTGTGCTAACCTTTTCTCCTCTTGGCTCTCCAGGGACCTTGTAGATGCTAGTAATTGAAGTCCAACAGTCCTTCAGGGAGGGTAATTATCTGCTTTGTGGAGGAGGAGGAATCAAAGCCCGGAGAGGCGAGGGAGGTTGCAGAGCTGCTGGTGGCCTGTCGCTCTGCCGGCCGGGCCAGCTCCAGGCCAGGACCGCATTTACCTTCCTCTTCAGCCTGGAAGGCCTGTATTGGCATCTGTCAGATGGAGTTTGCACTGGACACATCCTTTTTCCAAGGCTCTATTATTGGCACGTCCTGTAACAGCAAAGCTTCATTTCCTCTCGCGGAGCTGGTCAGAAGGACCTTGTCTTGGGTCTGGATTCAGAGCACAGAATCACACCTCGTCGCCGCCCACCGGAGCGTCGTGCAAAGAGGGGAAGGCTGCAAGGTTTTTTTATTTGTTCATCCTGATCTCGTATGTGAGCCATTTTCCCCATGCTCCCTTTATTAATGTTCTGTCTAGGTTTTCTATGAATAATTAAGATCCTAATTTGCCAAAAGAATTAGGTCTCTCAAGGCACCTGCAATCAGTAACATTTCTCCTCCAGCAAGGAAGCCACTGTTATTAGTTGCTGACAGTAATTGTTACTGTGAGACAGAAGCAAACATCGAACTGCAGCCTTGCCATTCAGCGCTGGCTTTTGTAAGGCGAGATTTTTCTCCTTTTGAAGCAAGAGAAGCATAAACGGGGAAGGGGTGAGGGTGGGAAAGCACACGGTGGGGATGCGTTAGAGCGCTGCTCTTCTGAAACACAACTGAAGTCCTTTTTAAATGCTCGCTAGAGTGGGGCAGATGGAATTAATGCTTTGCCGCTATACGGTCTACAGTAGGGTTGTCTCATTGCTACCCACAGATTTAGGGCATTTGTGGAAATAGCTGGTGATGAATGGGTTTTCATTAGTTTAGAAGAGGGGAAGACTGCAACGGAAAGTGCCTCCCAGAACCATCCATCACACTGCCCTGCAATGCCTCAATAAAGGACTTTTAACAAATGCCGAGCACAGGACAGATCTCATCAAAAAGCCACTATTCAGATTATTCTGGCAAGGAAAAGAATTGCAACCAGCACCCGTGGAGAAGAGCGTAAAGGAAAATGGCCCCTGTTCCCGGTTCCTGACAATGGAAGAGCAAAGGAGCACAGCCAGGACTCTGACTTGCCGACGGAGCGATGCACAGCAAACGCATGCAAAGTACCGCTGGTCTCAAGGTACGCCGTGTGCAGGGAAACAGCAGATAGCATCCTGCCAGGGACACGGCAGCTCCAACAGCACAGCGTCCAGAGGCCGACAGCACCGTTTGTTTGCAACGAACAGGCTGCTCGGAAAGTGTAGCCAAGGGTCTACCTTTGTTTCTGCTGCAGAAGTGTTCATTTCACAAGAGCGGAGTAGAGGAGTTTGCACTTAAAGACTTGACTGGGTGTAATACTTCCCCCACTAGACAGAACCACGACTTCCAGGGGGTTACACCCCCTCCAGATACCGTATGTTGGGCTGCCGAGTCTCGAGCAGAGTCACCAGTTCAGGATCCCCGTGTGACCAGTGCGTAGCACCCCTGTCTTGGTGGTACCCAGATACCCCACGCACAGTCCGAGCTCAGCAGCACCCAATGCTGATTTTACACACCATAACGATGCGGGGCTAGGACGGCTCCCACAGCCACCTTGTGTGCAGGCTTTGGCTTTATAGGGGACACGAGCAGCAGTTTAGAACTTGTGCTTTTTCATAGCGTTGTGGGTTTTATTTTTTTCCATGGCAATTTTTTTATACAAAGTCTGGCTCCAGCTGACTCTCAGCCTGACATGAAGAGGTCGAACACTGTGTGAAACAAGGAGAGCTTCCTGCAGGATGGCAGTGGAAGACTAGCTGCAGATTCCTTACATTTGTGACTTGTTGCATGACTTGTAGACCTTCTTGCACTCAACCTAGACTGTCAATGGTCGTCCATCTTTGCGGTAGGTCTAGGTGGAGTTCTCCAGTGACGTTAGGTTATGCTTTGAGGATTAAAAACTGCATAAGGGACAAGAAGAGGCTTAAACGGCATAAGAGCTGGGTCTCACACTATACTGCTGCTCAACCCAGGTCAGAGCAGGTCCTGGGAGAGCCGTAGGCAAGCGTGGTACTCCGGGAAGCTGTCTGAGCTGCTGTCTCAGCCAAGCACCACGCTGCAGCTTGCATCTGCCTCTCCCCAACTCAGAGGGAGTCCTGCTGGGATGTGCAGCAGCTTGACTCAGGTCCTCCCTCTCAATTCTCCAGAACGGTCTGATCATGGCCTCCCTCGGGAGAGATGACTCACCCAGGCGTGGCACACACGGCTCTGGTCAGCCCCCATCACTGAGCAACACAACACGGGCACTGGCCAAGACGCTGGGCTATGAAACGGTCACTGCCAGAACCCAGCTCCACCTCGTGGGTCGCAGCCACAGAAGAAGTGCAAGAGGGTAGTAGTAGAGAACATAAAACTTTTGCTTGATTTACTTTCTCCCATAGTCCCCAATCCCACCCTCCTCCCTCCATATTAAGTGACGGAGATGCAAACCAAACACACCTTTCTTGGAGCTGATCTCTATTTCAAAAGAAGGCGGCTCCTGTAGGAATAAAATATGAACACTGGCATGGGGTGGTAAACAAGTCCCTCGAAATTTTTGCCACCCAGTTACTTCCTTCCCTTCTTAAATACCCTGAAACAAATATTACTACAGTAGCTCCAGCTCCATACAGTTGTGAGAACACTTCATGCAAAAAAAAAAAAAAAAAAAAAAGAAAGGAAAAAAAAAAAAGAACTCCCCACCCCCAAAACAGAAGAGCCCTTCCCTGGCTACGCAGGTCTGGAAATCCCAGTGTTTCCTCATCACCCCTGGGAGAGGGAAGGGCTTTGCCTAGACACAATCCAGCACAGAGTCACCAGCAGTTCTGCACTCCAGCAGATTCCAGAGGTGCCAGACCTAATCCTGCCCTGACTTGCAGGCAGTGTGTGGAAGCTGTGGGTTCCTCTCGTGGTCACCAGGTGAGCAAGAGGAGAGGCAGACCCTGAGGAGCTGCGCTGCCTTTACACAGGTCTGCCGAGGTTCGGCTGGGTGCGGAGAGGGCAGTACTTGGCAGCCAGCGCTTGCTAAGTACCGGAGTTTCTGCAGACCTGTGAAACATTCCCAGGATTACGGCTGTCTTTGCCTAATCTATAGCGGCAAAGAGGGCAAAAAACCAACAACGAAATCCAAATCCATCAACACTCCTGTAAGGTTACTAACTACTTCTACACAGACACTGCTTCGTCATTCAGCACAAGGCTAAGCATGCTCCTAGGTAACTACGGGGGCACAGCAGGCGCCATGGGGGGGACACAACTTTCCAGGTTTCTGCGGTGCCTCCCTCAGGCCTTGCTCAGTTCCTATTACTAGACAACATCTACGATAACTGACAAACTTCCCACAGGCCCCGCAGGGCACCGATCCCAGCATGCTCCAAACGCCTCCTGTTCTCATTTGATCTGGCCAAGCGTGGCAAGCTGGGACGCGTACCCTTCACAAGGAATACTGCTCGGCTGACACGGAGCAGGACATCTCTGTGGACTGTTTCCCAATAAAAAAGGAAAAAAGAAACCAAGAGCAACTGCTACTTGCTCCATTTAATTTCAATTAACTGCAGCCCTTAGAGGCCAGGAGAGGTGCCAATCTAGCAGTTTGTTGGCCGTCCCCTCGGGGATGGCCCATTTCTCAAACGCCCCTTTCCCAACCAAGCCTCTACTCTTCTCATCTTAAAGTTTTAAGAAGTCATTAAATCCCACTGTGTTAAACTATTAAGAGCTTTAAAACCTGCAGTTCTTTTTCTTCTGGAGGATGTGACTGAACAGTGGAAAGGACATATGTGCAGGCAAGCACCCTTCTCTGCAGTGGGGACTCTGCTACCTCTGGAAGCTCCTGACAGTGACCAGTGTTACTGGATCCTGTTAGAAAGACACGATGTAGTTAGGGCTGGGGAAGAGGAAAGGGAGCAACTGCTGTCCTTGGTGTGCTAGAACTTCTCCTCCCTCCCTAGGTGGGGAAACAGGCAGCTTATTTGCAAAAGGCAAGTGGTTTCCTAAAAAACTACCGAAAAAACATGAAGGCTGCTGAGCCCCTTCCCCTAGAAAACTGTAAAAAGGTTGGAGACACAGTGTGGCAGCAGGGAGGCTGGGAAGGCAGCACAGGGACAGCTGCTGTCTCTGGACCGTGCCACAGCCATGGCAGGGTCCAGAGAGGTCTGGCTGTGACTTGTAGATGCTCCCTGCAGAGGATTCAGGAGCTCAGGTGCTCTCTGCCCTCTGTCTGGGTGTTCCGTGGGCAGTAAGTGGCTGCGGCTGGTCTCCACACTGTCCAGGCAGCTGCTGGTATGTTGGCGTATCCTGCCCAAACAGACCTCGAGGCTGTTCTGTGACCGAAATTGCTGTCAGTGACCAGTCCCAGTTCAGGCTCCCCTCCTCCGGAGGTGTCTCCTCTGAGCCTGTTGCTGCTCAGTTGCTCTCTACCAGCTTGGCTAGTCCCTGCCGGATCTCACTGAGCTCAAATATCTTCACATCCATTATCTCTGCCACCTTGGTGACCTCATTCTGGATTTTCTCCCTCTCGGCCAGGGTCTCTGCCAGCGTCTGCTCGGCCAGGTGAAGGCGTCGCTCCAGCTCTGCGTTGCGTGCCTCCAGCTCCTGCCGAAGGACACAAGTGCAGTGAGGTGGCTGCCCCAGCACTGATACACACTGCTCACGGACAACCACCCTTATCGCCACAAAACAGCCCTGCTAGCACCCCAGTGCCAGGCTCCCACACCCAGGGAGCCCTCGTCTCCAACAGTTCTTTCACCGAGGGACTTCCCTATCTCGAGCCACAGCACCCGGCACGCACACGCATGTGAGCACACGCTCCCCAAACCCAGGCATCTGCTCACGGTTTGCAAAGGTGCTAGAAATGCAGATCTCCTCACATGCCAATCATCTCCAGGTCTGATGGCATTTGATGTTTGGAGATATTATTCTGCCATGAAAGCCAGTGCCTGTGCAAGGGGGTGAGGCCTGCAGCAGATCCCCTCGTTCAGTAGCTCAGAGGCAAACACAGACAGGCTGTGCCCCCAGAGACTGCACGACAGATCGTGCTTCCATCTGTGTCCTTGCCCTGAGGTGCCGAGCAGCTTGCATCCCTCCTGCCAGCCAGACTGAGTCAGAGCTCTGCTCCCCAGCCATCCAGCAAGCTAAGCAGGACCTCCAAGAGATGGAGGGTCACAGGACATCACAGGTCCTGCTCCAGACCCACGTCAGGGGCTACTGCAAGCGCTAGAGGAGAGTACGTGAAGGATGGGTTTGCTATTGCCTGCTGATTGTGCCCCGCGTCATATCTGAGAGATACAGGGAGGGTGGAATAAGACAGAGGCATAGACAAGGACCTGTTCCCATCATCCAGAGGCAGACACAGGCGTGGCAGCTCTGCGGCATTCACTCTTTGGCTCAAAGGAGAAATGGGGACAGATCCCTCTACTCCCAGGGGTGTCCCAGATCTGCCATCCTTACCTGCAGCTTCTGCAGTGTCTCCTCACGCTCGCCCTCTGCTTCCCATCGGCTACACTTCTGGCTCTTTAGCATCTGAATCTCCTAAAACACAAGGAGGAAGAGCATCATTTCAGATATCCCCCGTCCCAGTGGGGCCAGCTCCCACCACGTACCCCAACCAAGGCCCTGTCCCTCACCGCAAGGATCACATAACCACACTCGACTCCAAAATTTTCATACCTCCCTTTCTAACCTTCTACTTCTGCTAAACCTGCTGCCTCCCTCTAAGCTGTTGGTCCCTAATCAAGATCACCAGCTGAGTGTCAGCAAGATTCAGTGATCTCTGCATCCTACTGCATCCTTGCTCAAGATCCCAGGCTCCTGGGGCCAGGGTCTCTGCTCAGCTGTTGGGTGAAAGCCTCTGCATACCTTTGCCCCAGCGTTTTCCCTCTAGACTAAGTAGGCACGGGGGGAGGGGGTGGGGGAAGATCTCTCTTCTCGCTGAGCATCAGGAACCCCAAAACATCTCCCCTCCCCAACCCCTGCTTTGTGACTCCCACCCTAAGTCTCCCATCCACCCTGCTGAAGCACGGCCACCAGAGAGCTTGCAGATTTGCAAATCGGAGAGATTCTCTCCACATCTCCCCTCCTTCGCAGCCTCTGTAATTAAAACTCTGCTTTAAATCATTCATTTAAACGCAGTGAAAGTGAGAAGCAATTCCTACACTAGAGGCTAAATGCAGCTGCAGATGGATGAGAGGGGAAGGGATAAGACACAGCCCTGCCATTTCTGCAGTGGCTGAGATTCTCCACTCAAGGCTATTTGCACGGGAAACTCCCAGCACTTTACTCTCACTCAGCTTTGCTTCTCCGCAGAGGGAAACCACCAAGAGGGCTGCGCTGGCTTACAGAGGCTCCTGGCTTGCATAGGCAGCGCGTGCAACAGCAGCAGTCTGATCTCAAGCCATAATGACAGACAGGGTGTTGGCGATTGACAGGCCACCCAGCTTCAGGCTTGCTCTGCTTTGTGGGGCATTACCTCATCTTTAGCCTTGATCAGTAGTTCCAGCTCCTCCAGGGTTTGGTTCAGCTCTTCCTTGTTGTTCTCACTGGAGGAATCGTGAGCCCCCTGTGACTCCAGTTCTGCTACCTACATGGAAGCAAGTACAGGGAGGGCGCGCTCAGAGCTACAGGAATGTCCTGACACCTTATCACCCACAGCCATTCTTTGTCATGTTTTGGCTCCCTTGCAAACCCAACCAGGCTTACAACAGGATAGCAGCTCACACCCTGGGGCTGTTAGGAAAAAAATTCTCTCCTCCTGCTCCGCCTAGATCACACACAGAAACACATTGCAGCAAAACCCAGTTTAGAGACTCTGTCTCTGCTTTCTCCTGCAGTTTTGCACTTCCAGTGAAGCTCAACTGGCTGACATCAAGCACTCAAAAGCCTAAAACCTGAAGTGATGGCTAGATCCAGCTCCCTGCACATCCCTGGGCAGAGATTGCCGAGGGCAGGGGAGTTACTGCAGCTCAACCACAGCACAGCTGGGAGGAAGGGTTTCCCCAAGTGTACTCCCCCTTCCTGAAAAATTCAGCCCAGTGGCTTAGATTATTCATGAAGAGGATTCATTTTTAAAGGCTCATCAGAAGGTCTGCAGCAGCTATTGCTGGGGCCCAAGCTCTCACAGGGCCTGCACTGAGCTCTACAAGTGCAGCTCCTGTGATGAGCACCCCCACATAGACGGGGCTCGGACCCCGGAGTGAGACTTTCCCACCAGCAGGGCAGCACTGGCTGGACTGGGCCACCTCCAGGGTCCACGTAAACAGTGGTTGTGAGCTGTCAGGCTCATGAGGTCACGGCCAGAATCAACCAGCTCTGGTCCCAAAATGCTCCAAATTTAGGGACAATAATCTAGAAGTTTCACTGAGTTACAATTTCTTCTGTGATTCTGCAAAGTCCCCAGTGGTTGGCCTTCACCCAGGGCTCACCAAATCCTCGCTCCTAGCTGTGAGAACAGCCACCGAAGAGCCGCTTACGCACAGAGCAATGGCAGGGGAACAGCAGCCCCAGCCAGCCAGCCCCAAACGCACACATATACATACACACAACCAAGATCTCTGCTATACCTATGGCAGGCTCCCACTGCAGAGGGGAAAATTTGTTCCATGCAGCTCTTACTGTCTGACGCCAGCATGGAGAATTAGCCATGGGCACAGTGAGTCCCGGGGGATGGCTGCTTGCTGCACAGACTGGCCACACAACAGCCATCAAGTGGAAACAGCTGTTAATTGCTATAAATCCCTGCTGTCTTTTGAATGAGCTATCTCAAAGTGAAATGGCTTTATGCTGCCTTCTCCAGGGCTCCAGAGTCCTTTCCCAGCCAAACCCCAACTGTCCTAAAACCCTTTCCCCCAAGTACTCTGCAGTTCCCCCCTCCCAACAACCCAACCGTGTGACTGTCACTCCTCTGCCCAGATGCACACAGTTGATCTGTGACTTCTCTGACGTTACGTAGGTCAAAAGATCCTATTATTGCAACTGAACAAGGGCTTGTTTGTACGGCGCCACCCGGGTTTCATCATGTTGCAGCTTGGATTAGAGCTAATTATAGCAGATAGAGCAATCCTCATCCTTCCTGTCAGCAGCCAGAAGATTGCCCTGATGCCTAGCTCGGGGTGGGGGGGCACAGGCCTTACTCAGTACGGTTGGCAGCTGGAAATTACCCCCAGAAAACCTGAAGGGAAGCTCGTATTCTTTGACTTTGTGCTCTGGTTTCCTCCCTTTATCCACGGGGACTCAGCACTTGCCCTGCACAAAACCAGAGCTCTTGTGAACACTCCCTAGTTACATGGCCTTATTCCTTGACATGTTTTCCCTGCCAGGCTCATGCAGCATCCTGGATTTCCATCCCATCTCCTGCTGACACCCATGGAAACTGATGGGAGAACGGGGTCAAGGGCACCATCTGGCTCTGGGACGGGGCTTCCTCTGACCTGCTCTGCAAGGGCCCTCCTGTGCTCACCCGCTGCCGCAGCGATTCCGTCTCCTCCTGATAAGCAGCCAGCTGCTTCTTCCACTGGTCCACATTGGCGTTGGCTTCGTGGAGAGCAGCCACGAGCTTGTTGTTGTTGTCCTGGAGGCTGAAGAACTCGGCCTCCCACTGGACCTCACTCACCGAACTGCATGAGAGAACAGGGGAAGCGTTCGGGAGAGCATACGAGAGTCTCAGCATGAAGGTTTCTTCCTCCAGTGCTAACACGTACTGAAATAATGCTCTTGGAAGTGCTGAGCAGCTCCCTGCTTCTCCACAGTTTTCTATTTGGCTTTCATATCGCTTCCCAAATTAAATGCTTCTTCCAGCCCTGAATCTACATCCCTTTCCCTTATCCCTGCATAATAATTGACTTTGAGGCCATGTGTGCTTGCCTGAAACTGCAGAAACCACACTGTAAGATTAACGGGGTGGGGGAGGGTGGGGGAGATACAGCTACTATAAAGGAGCTTTGCAATGTGGGACTGTGGATCCATTTTTAAAATCTTTGTTAGATCTGAGTTTGCTTTGAATAAAACCCTACCACCCCAGACTCAGGAGAAGGTAGCAAAGGACACTTGCTTTTGATTTAAAAATATTCTAAGTGTTCAGCTGGGAGCTCAACGGGAGCCACAGGGCAGAATCCAGCCCAGAGTCTTTTGAACAGACAAAGACCGGAAGGAGCGGGGACTTTGCTGGAATCATCAGGGGAATTAACACAAACGTAGCCCTGGGCCAGCTGGAAAAGTGTGAACATCTTCTGGTATCACAAACTACTGATTTGTAGATAACTGGCATCAACTCATCCCAGCTGCGGGCACAAAGCATGCTCTTTTCCATGCTGCCTGAACAGCAGATTTCACCTCCAAGCTGGAATAACCTTCTACTGGGAAGAGGGAAAATTGGTATGGGGGAGGGTTTGAGCAGCCAGTGGACATGGAGCACTACTCAGCTACCTAAAGGTCAAAAAAGCATTTGGGATGACAGCGACATGCACCAAATCCTGCCAGAGTTCTAGGAGTGTAGGAGTCAGGAGCAGCTTTACTTATGGCAGCCTCACCCTTCTGAAAGCATCTTCTTCAGCCGCTCCTTCTCTGTTGTTATCTCAACATCAGCGCTTTGGCTCCGGAATAGTTTATCTTCTCCTGGCCCATTGGAGCTGATGATGGGGCTGGGAAGTACCTGGGAGATGAGGAAGAGGTGGTTGTCACACAGCAGTGAAGACAGACCATGTGGCCACAACGTCTCTGCAAACTCGTTCACAGCCTGGGTTCACGGGAGTTCCCTGTGACAGACGCTGGTTTTCAGTCCTAACTCTTTAGGTAGTGCTGCACTTGTCTACATGACAAGGGGTGGCAAAGATCCTCATGTGTGGCTCAGCAGCACCAGCCATGGCATAGCGATGACTTCGGAAGCTATGTGGAGACCTCTCTTGGATAGTAGGTTAGTGCTTTGCTCTGCCAGCAGCTGCCCTGCTGCCACGTCCTCCCTTTCCCTGTCTCCATGCCATGCTGGGGCAGCGATCCCAGTGCACAGACACCCCGAGCAGGTGGGCTCACAGCTTGCACGCACCAGCTATTCCTCCCTCCCAACTTGAGGTACGGAATTCTCTGGCCCTCAGCTTCCCCCTGACAAATGCCAGCGATGTTACAGCCCGTAACCCGAATCCCGCGGCTGTGCTCACCACTTGAGCTGCTCAAGCTGGCCGTTTCAGGGTTTTGCTGAATTCTTAATAGGATTTTCTTGCTGGTTCTCAGAGCATTGGAAAGACTTAATAAACTCTAAACGCAGACCTGCCAGGCCACCTGGGTTCAGTCACAAGTCCAGCTTCTGTACCTTGAATTAAGACACCAGGTGCCATTGGGATAGTGTTTCTCAGGCTCAAGGGAGGGAAACTCTGCTACTGCTCAGATGACTGTGGCACCCGCTTTCCAAAGGTGTGGGGGAAGATACTCATAGCCCCTGCACTAAAGTATATCCTTCTCTGTGGCTCCATATTCCTGCGTAGATCAGAGTTGGCAGAGAAACAATTCGTCCTCCCAGGCTGGAGGGAACAGACAGCGGAGCAGAGATGAATATGCAGAAGCCAAAGCAGACTTTGCATCCTCTGGCCCCTCCAGAAGACCCTGTCTGCACAGTCTGATCTCACAGCAGGGAAGAAGCTTGGCACTGACAGGGCACACTGAGCTATAAAAAGACTCTCTGGGATCCTGAGCTGGGGGCTGTGAGACCAGGTGGCTGGTGAGCCTGCTGGAGTTCATAGGTAGCCCTCAAACGCCTGTGGCAAGGACAGCCACCTGCCTTCGGAGTTGGCTGACATCTATAAATAGAGCCAGGCAGGGCTGTGAGATGTATTGAACACCAGCTTCATGAAGCCTTCCAGAGAGTGACCGAGAAGTGAGACCTGCAAAACACCACCCTGCCTCACCTTTAACAAAAGGTGGGGAAACTGAGGCAGGGAAGGGGCAGAAGTTTCCTGTTCTGGTGTGTTGTGCCCCTGTGAGTCCAACTGAAACTGATAACAGCTGAAGATGCTCCACACAGTTTTGTTGTTTACATTATCCACAGTGACATACTCTGTGACAGGGATGCTAAATGGGCTGGGGATTGGCCTAAAAGGTACTAGAGGACAGAAGAGAGCTGCTATCCTGGGATTTACCCAGCTCTGAAAATCTGAAGCCTGAGTAAACTAGTGCAGATGCAGAAAACGAGGGAGCCCTGATTTAATTTCAGGAGACAGATCTGCTCTCTGCTCACTTGCAAACAGAAACACAATCAATTATTCAAGGATAAAGCTCATGTTTGAAGCTCTACTAAATGTAGAGACTGCGAATCAGCAGTGGGGCAGCAGGAGAAGGGATGATGGGCTGATGTATGTACAGGCTGGGGAAGAGAGAAATAAGATCTGCATGCCCACATGGCAGAGGACACCGCATGTGTCGGCACGCTGGTTGCCGGATGGCTGCAGGCAGGGGCCATGCATGCTTGTGCCTGAGCTCTCCCACCAAGAGATGAGGCAGGCTGAATGGGAAGAGTGGGCGTAGGTTCCCATTGTGGCAGTTTTAGTGCTGCTGAGTCAGGTAAGAAGAACAAGCAGAGCCTTAAGCCATTTCCCTCATCTGTGTTTAACCCTCACCTTCTGACCTCCTCATCCCTTCTGTTGCAAGTTGCCATCGCAGCACAGGGGAGATGAATGTGTCCTGTTGTGGTCCCTGATGAGTTCTGCCTGGTGTGAACAGGATAAGAGGGAGCCAGGGGAACTCTCACTGTACAGCTGACCACAAATCTCTGTCTTGGGCAATTATTACTGACCAGTCTTTTACCTAAAACTTTGGTTCTGCTATGAATTCTCTACTCTACTCCCTTCTTCACTTGCCACCCATTAGGATGGGGCTTAGAGTTAGCAGGAGCCAAAAGCTAGGCAGATTTTTCCCCATTTTTGCACCCCACACGACATTTCCAGTCTCTGCAGAGCCACCGCCTCCACCTCCCCCTCTTTTCCCTGCAGGCCAAGGTACTGTTCACACTCCCTCCTCCTCCTCTGCTGCCACTCCATCTGTACTCAACCCAGAGAACGCAGTGTCCTCCATCCTACATCTCTCCTACTGCCAGGAGCTCTGGGAAACGCAGTCACCTCTGGAGTGAACTATTTGGGAGGGCAACTTCACCATCAGCACTCAACAGCTTCACCATAGGAAAAAGCAGGTGGAGTTTTCCACAGCTTATCCTCTCCCCTCCATCCCGCTGCTGTTGGAGTTGGTTTAGCTGTACAGGGAGAAAGGATACAATTGCAAGTGCAATGCACGCGAGATGATCTGTGACGGGCTTAAGTTTTCTGACTTGGTCTCTCTGGGGGAAAGAAAACTGAATGACTGGCTGTCACGCATGCAATTCTACCTTCGGGAAGAGTTCCCAAGGGGAGGATGTGATTTCTACTCTCACAGCATGGCTTCTCTTCCACAGTGGAAATTTGACGGAAACAGAAGTCTGGCCAGGACTCATCAGTTGCCAGCTCTAAGAAATCACTTTATTGTTCCATGGACTCCCACGGACAGCACCATCACCTATCACAGACCCCTGGAGAAGAACCCCCTGCAGCACCACAAGAGGAAGGAAAATGGTTGGAAATGCCATGTGTCTTTCTTCTTATGATCTTCAGCCAGGCGACATGCACTCCTGCATGCTGCTTGCCTGTTACTGTCACACTGAGCCCAGGGAGAGCCAGCATCTCTAAAGAAAAACACCAAAACACAAACAAAACACACAAAACCAAACCCACCAAACTAACCACCACAACAGAAAAACCCCGTTCCTCCAGCATGGCTTTATAAGACATCCAATGGTTTTGATAGCTTAACTGGCAAAGAGGGAGGAGTGTGAACCTTCCCAGGAGCTCCACTTAAGCACTAATTAGTTTATCTACTTCATGTGTTTCAGTAGAGTGACCTCAGGGCCACAGGTGTCATCAAAATGTGATTTTGTGAGCTCCAACCTCAGTGTCTGGCAAGAAGAGAAAGCCCTCAGGGGAAAAGGGATGAAAGTTACTGGAGGAGAGCAGCACAGTGACCCTTTTCCCTAGCTGTCACTGCTCTTCAGTGAGCTTCACCCACATCCCTTTCCAAGCATTACCTGGTGAGAAGTGATATTCAGGGCAGGATTGGTCAGCTCTGTTTTATCTTGGGACTTCTCCCTCGCCAAACGGGCTGCTTCTTTCACTTCCTGGAACTTCTCTGCAAACTAGAGGGGAGTGCAAAAGTCACTCCAGTGCTACGCCAAAATGTGGAACAAACTAGACTTGATGCCTGAGTTATTCCTCCCTTTGCAACTTCATTCAACATGCTTTTTAATTTATCTTAAACTAGCAATAAAATTCAGGGAATAGCCCCTTCATGCCACTACCCACGATCCTGGCACTCCAGGCTGTGGGGTTAGCTAAACAGCAGTGACAGAAACTGAGCCCTAAGTCCTAATTCAATTTGTGATGCTCAAAACACATTGCAAATATTACTTTAAAGCTCCTCCTAGCATCTTTGCATCTTGCATTAGATTTTAGCGCAGTGGGAACAGCATTATATCGGGTTCCTCAAGTCTTTTCTCCAGGGGCTGATTCAGGTTTCTGCCAGCACCTGCCGTGTTACCTGGGAGAGATGTTGCTCCGAAGCAAAGCCCAGGCCATACACGGTGTTGGCTCGGCTGTCTGCCCATTGTCCGAACTTCTGGGACGTCTTTGTGAAGGTCATGTTGGGGGTAATAGTGCTGTTGATGATCGCCTGCAGAGAGGGGCAACAACGATAGTCAGAGAAAACTCCAGCCTGCTGCCCTGGGGTAGCGGTGTGGGATTGATCACTATAATCCCTGCGTACTCTAGGAACTAGGGGTAGAAAGCTCTGGCTTTTAATCTATAAGACAACAGTTCAGGTTTTTGGTGGCCAAAAGTCTTTCTAGTCTGGCTACGTGACATGAACAAATCTCAATCAGCTTGTCTACTGAAAAAGGAAAGAAAAAAGCCTCGGTATCATCAGCTTCCTCCATTGCTGGAAAAGACAACAAGAGACAGCGTGTCTCGGGGGATTTAACAACTTTCTGATGTTCTCCATTTTCATAGCAAGTAAGGAAAAAAAAAAAAAAGGTTTAAAGAACAGTCAGGACTAGCTATTGCAAAACACTCTCTGCTGGGTAGGGCAGCAGCAAAATAAATTTCCTGGGAAGACTGCTGAACCCCTGCTACTGGAGGTCTTCAAGAACAAGTCAGGAAAATGCCTATCAAGAACAGTTTAGGGAGAGCTGTGTTTTGTGGAAGTGACTGAATGGACTACCTCTGAGACTCCCCCAACCTCTGTCTGTAGCTTCATTACATTTACAGGGGTTGGTTTTAGCACAGGATAAAGGCTCTCAGAAGCAGCTTGTGTTTTGCATGCTCGGTGGGGGCAGGGGGTGAGAAGAGAGTGGGGCGGGGAGGCACAACACCAGACTCTAGGGCACATTTTTTACCAGCATGGATTCCAGTGCCTAACACTAAATACACTTGAGCACAGAGGCAGCGTTTTACCTTCCACTCCCTGCAGTGAAGATGCCAGAGTGCCCATGCTGAGAACTGACCAACTCGACACCAAAAAAAATTAACACCAGAACAAACTCTGTCTGGAGAAAAACCCGCTGTCAATCTGTGCGATGCTGTCGGCAAATGCCCCCTTACCTTGGTGCCCCCCACACTGATGATCCGATACACATTGCGTGTGGCATCGTAGAAATAGGAGACGGTCAAAGCGTGCTTGCTGGCAGGGATCCAGTTCCGTTTGGTGGCAGGGTCGATCTGGAAAACATGGGCCCTGGTGCTGAAGATTGGCTGCTCCCTGCAAGAGAAAGGAACAGAGCTGTCAGGGGAGAGGGGAAGCCCAGCAGCACGGGAAGTGCATTGGCTTCCTGGTACTTCTGTTGCATTATGCATCGCCAGCAGCACTTCTGCTATTTGCCCTCTCTCCGGGGATTTGAGACATGAGGTGCTAAGCAGTGCGGCACCCAAGGACGCAGCATCTCTCAACCAGCAGCCCTTCACCCAGCCTCTGTGCAGGGAGAAGTAGCTCCCCACTGCCGGGGCTGGCATCATCTACTGTCCCCTGTTACTAGGGGAGTCATGAACCAAGTTCTCCATCGTTCCTGTGAGTCGCTTTTCCAAGACCTCTGGGCTTCTCTGTGCGCTCCACAGGAGCCCTTCGCATGCTTGGCACTCTTCTAAAGCCCACTTTAGAAGCTGGGGGACCACTGGCTGATGCCCCTGCAAAGTAAAAGCCCATGGCTCTTTATGCCTATTTGCCCACCATCCAGGCGGCATGAAGACAGCAGCTTTCACTGCACACTAGTGACCTTGGTTGACGAAAATACCCTTGGCACAATAACAAAGCTACCATAGCAAAGCTACCAAGGGTGTTTAACTACAGGTAGACGTTTTTACCTTCCTCTAGAGCTTCTCCGTCCTCCTCTGCAGTCTTCAGACATTTCAAAGACCACAGCTTGAAACTGTCATTCCAGCAATAACAGACTATGCCCTCAGGTTACAGTTCTTACATGCATGTTCACCCAAGGATGGGCATGCAATTTGCAAGCAGAAGCACAAGCAGGACACCACGATCTCCTGCTTAGGGCGTACTGGGTGGCCCTATACAACACAGCCCGTGTGGCAGAGTTAGGCTAGTCATTAGGGGTTATATTATTTTTAGCCTGACTTGAAGCTTCCTTTTACCATCCCTCAGCACCTTAATGGTCAGTTCATGGTGACTTCACCAGGTATACGATTTCTCTGGCTGCTGTATTATTTGTACTTCATAGGATATCTCGGAGCTGGAGCTCTACGGAAATGGATGGATGGAGGATGTGTTTGGGATGTGAGCACAAAAAGCGCCTTCCCCTCAGCACAGCTCTTCCTCTCTTGACTCACGCTTGGGAAGCGCATCCTGCAGTGAGAGGTCACACCACAGGATTAAAAGCAAGTCACTTAACAATGAATTAAAGGAAACACTTTGCCACACAATGTGCAGCTGCTGCAAGAAAGCACCTAACCAAGCGCTGCTTGGATTTTGTAACCTGTAGTATCTGAGCTGAAATAAGGAGTGGAATCTCAGGCACCAGGATGTAACTTGAGCGTTTCAGTAGGCAGGAAGGAATGTTTCCATGACACAAGAGTCCAGGTGCATCAGGGCTTAGGATCTTCGTTTGACTTTGGTTAAAACCCAAGGCAGCAGCTATTACCACACTCCTTACCCAAACCTAGAGAAATCTGATGTGATTGTAAACATCCCAGACCTCCAGGACAGCTGCGAATGAGGTACAGTCACAGTCCTGCCACGAGCGAGCTCCCAAAATCCAGGTATTTATATGTCCTCCCCATTGCAAGCCCTCACAGCTGCAATGAGCAGGCCTTCCCATCAATCCAAAGACAAATGTACTTGGTGCTTTCTGAACCCATCACCGAAACTTAGGAAGGAAATAAAGTACTCCCTGCTACCTCCCAGTTCCAAGCCCTCTTCCCAGGTTACAGCCCCGACACGGATCACTTGTGACCGCATGAGGGTCTAAACCAGCCCCCTATCTGCATCCTCTCTGTCTGGTTTTATTCAGTCACTGTCTGTTTTTGGAGTGAGACAAATTTTCCAGGCTCCACTAACAGATACTAAATTTTTCATGGATCGTGACTTATCCTTCCAGACATAGCATCTACAGAGTAGGGGAAAAGTAATGTTTCTGCACCTTAACCCCCGAGTGCTGGGCTAGAGTCAGAAAGAACAGAGGAAGGACATTACCTAGTTGTTGACATTTGTTAGTAAGAAGGGTAAGACAGACTACAGGCCAGTGGAGTTAGTACGCGTCTCTCCTCCAACAGCTTGTTCCTCAGGTCTCCTAGCTGGACTGAGGCTCCTTTTTGGTTTTGCCTCCACAGTGATTCATTTCCTAGCGATGGAAAAGTCAGCTGTTATTTATCACACAGAGCACAGACAGAGCGTTCAACCAGGCAGCGTTTAGGGGCTTCGTTCATCCCAAACTCACAAAGCTTGTAATTTGTAATGATTTCTCATCACTGAACAAGTTTTCTTCCCTGTCATGGGAGATAATTGGGTGAGCTGTGTAACTGGAGTAAATCCCTCTGGCAGCGGGCGCTGGCTGTTGGGAGAGGGCCACAGAGGAGCCTGGAAGGCTCTAGCGTTTCCAGTCACACACACGTGATGCTGGCTGCATGACGGAAAACCCTCCTCAGAGATCACCCCTCACGCGCACAGCAGCTATTCCTGTGCTCGCTATTCGTCAGTGAGGTCAATGGAAACCATCCTGCTGACTGCAGCAGGTTTCGGACCAAGCCATGTTTCAAACAGCCCCCTGCCATATGCCTGACGGGGCTCTCCGACATTCCCGGAGATAACCCTCCTCTGGGACAGGGTTGCAGCACCCACCTCATGCACTCCCTGCCCTCCGCTCCACGGAGGCGGGCACCATCCCAGACCCCCGCAGCGAGGAACCCCCGCGGCTGCCCCGTGCTGTCTCCCCAGGACACACCAGACAGCTGTGCTATTAATTTGCTTTGTAAATTAGTCTCTCCTATGGTCCCCACCCTGCTCTCCCCTATATCAACTGAAACTGGGTGATTGACTGCTCTCAAAAAGAGAGCAAAAAGGTAAGAAAGTGAATTTGCATGATGAAGGATGCCTGTTGAAGGGGCAGAGAGCCCAGATCTCCCAGCCTCTCTGCTAGGGCTGCCTCCAAGCAGGTCAGCTAAGGAGTCTTAATACCTGGGAAACCCCAATCCCTTCCTACTGGTCACTGCAAGACAGGAGAGGCTCAGGAGGCCACCCGGATGTCAACTATCCTGTAATTAGTGTCACTAACCACAAAAGCCAGCACTACTTTCCTTCCGAGCACCAGGAGCGGAAAATAAAATGCCACTGGAAAGCCTGTGAGAGAGGTGAAAAGCCCATCTTCATAGGGGTTAGTTAGCTTATGCTTTTTCCACTCCCATGAGGCTGGCTGGGCTGCTCTCTCGCCCAGCGCTCAGTCCATGGGCACGCACGCTCTTTTCCCGGTCTCAGGTGCACTGAAATATGCACCACTGATGGCGTTGATGGGGAAGGGTGCTCTACTTTTTGTGCCTTTACATAATCACCACTGTCTCGACACTCCTCATATGTTTGTTCGTGCCTGACGGTCTTCCCCGGAGCAACACAACTTCACGCTGTCTGCGAGAGGTCTATCCCTTCCAGTTACAAACGCGAAAGCCTCGCAGACTCTCCGAACAGGCCTGCTGCCAGTTACACCAGATGTGCTTTGCTTCCAACAGATCACAAGCCGGCACCAACAGCGGCAGGGCTTGTCAGCAACTTCACCTGCCTGCCTGGTGCCAAGAAACAAAATATGCAGAATCTCCTGAAATTATCTTTCGCATTTCCCCTTTCCTCACTGCAAACAGGAACCATTGCTGCCAACGCGCATGTCCCTACTAACGGTGACTGGGGATTGCTTTCGGAGACCAGCACGTTATAGCCTCCTCACAACTACCCGAGTATAGTGCCAGCCTGGCACGGGGACAGGGCTTTCTAGGAAGCAGTTGCTTAAGCTTTGCAGGTAATGCTCAGGAGAACTTTGTGCTCCGCTTGGGAACTGGGCAGAGATGTTCATGCTCCTTTTGCAGTGCTTCTGCAGCGGAAAAAATTGTTTGTTTGTTTTAAATCCATCAAATAATACAAATTGTATCCAGCTAGTACAAGAATTTAATTGTTGAGGATACTGGCTAGCCTGGAAACCTGCCTTTCAGCACTCACTCACTTGTCTGACAAGGTTGAAGCAAACGCTAGAAAACAAAAGCTCTCCTAGAGTCTATGTGGTGGAGCACAACAAAAAACAGACAAAGTGTAGGCAGCAATGCAAACCACGAGAGAAGAAAAGCAAGAAAGTCTGCAAATCTTGGGGCACACCTCTAAGAAGTCACAAATGGCTCATTAAATGGAATATGGCTCTACCTCACCCTTCCTGCAATTCCTTTAGCTGCAAAGAACCACGGCAGGGTTTGACACGGCGGAGCGGATTAGCAAGGTGGGGACACAGGGGACACCGGCAGGGCTGCGGGACACCGCGTACGCGGCGGGGAGCGCAGAGCAGGAGAAGCACAGGTGCCGAAAGCCACATCTGATGTGCATGAGCGGAGTTGTGTCCAAGGAGCACCCGTCTGCATTCAGCTTGCTTCTGGCCAAGCCGCTGACCTCTTGTTTCCAAAAACACTACAATGCATTTAAAAATAGTCCTGAAAGTGCCTAGGATTCAAACCATCGTGTTCTCTCTCCCGCCACGGCCCTCTTCTCCCCTGTCTTTTAAGTGTATATGCTGGATACACCACACATCCCTAAATGCTGACACTTCTTTTCCTGCACCCAGCTGGGAGTCCCCATAACAATACAGACATAGCAGTGAAAAGGGCATGTGTAAATAAAACCACTTACATCCCCCCAGGGCTGTCCCTCGCAGATAATTAAGAAAAACCAAAGCAAATGACTGAAAGGACAAAGATCTGGCTGAGACACAGACATGTTCAGCAAGTGCCTGATGGCAACTGGAAAGGATCCAGGTCCCACTGCTGCCAGCATTTGTTCCCAGCCCAGGGGGGGAAGGGCAAAATTCAATATCCCATGTCCTGCTGATAGCTTAAAAATGACCTGTCCCCCATGAACGTCCCCTAACGCTCCACCAGGCAAAGCCAAGCAGCCAAAAATTAAACCAATAGGTGGTCTAACTGATCTAGCTGTTTCCTGACGTGTTCTTCACATCAGCAAAGCACCTGGCTCCAGGACACTGCCTGGGTAAAGACCCAAATGCCTCCTCTTGCAGCTTCTCCTTACAGAGAAGCTGGAAGAAGGTCATGGGGTGTTTGGGGAGGACACGTGAATATAGGGTACAGATCAATCATTTCCGATTTGCTCACTGACCGGAGTCTCTGACTCAGTGGTCATTAAAACTCCACGTAAAACTGCATGCTGGTCTAATTTCCACCTTGGTTCTTATATTATTCCCCTCTCTACAGCATCCAAATTGATTTCTTAATGAATAGCTGCTTATTTCACTATTGCCAGGAGAGCAAATCATTACTTGTCCTCTTAGCTTATGGTCTCAGCAGAGTAGCAATGGACTGAGCAGGCCAAAGGGACCTTGTCAGGTTAGGACACACTGAGGCACTGCCAAGACCCTGGCGGAGAAGCCCGCCCTGCAAGCACTGCCCTGTGCCAAGGAGGTACAGATGGCATCAATTCGGTTCCTCGCACCAGTGCCACGTTTTACCTAGCAGGGGAAGAATGGGCATAAAAGGTGCCAAAGTCTGGGGAAGATTAAAACCAGAGCGGCACCCTCTATTCTGTGTAATCTGAACACATATGTCACTGGATGCATGGACTGTCCTTGAGTGTCCTGCCTGGATGTGGGCTCTACCCTCCTCTTTACAGGCACGTGGGCCTCTTCTTAAGCGGGATCTTCTAAAATAACCCGGTACTGCTACAGAGAGAACGCAACAGAACGGGAGATGAGCCACCTCCCAGAGAGGCCTCTCCAAAGAGGGGCTGCAGCATCTCTCGTTTAGGAGACAGCACCAGGATCATCCCGTGACCCACGTGCAATGCGTGGAATCGTATGGATTGGTACGCACACAGGCATCACAGCACCACGGGCCCACCATGCCGCAGTAAAACACCGTCCATGCCGATGCAGAGCTGCTGACACCAGGCTGCTGGGAGCTCAGCTCATCTCCCACAGAGGGTTCACCACCACATCTACCTACACTTCGAGCAAGACACCTTTAATCCCTCTCCCAGGTATGTCTATAACAGGGGGATTTCACAGAGTCCTCTCTCTAATCCTCACCAGAAAAATACTCTCAAGTCTGCAGACGAGTCTAATAGCAGAAAAGAAGTAAAAAGGTGACGACATTTTTGGTTTAAGCTACAGGAGTCCAGGGCACATTCCCCACTGCATCCTCCAGCCGCAAGGTTAGAGCATACAAGCCTCTAAAGAAACATTTCCCGTTTTAAGGAACGGCCCAGGTTAAAGGAAGGCACAGACAACCTTTGAAAGCCGCGTTCAGCAAAACATTTCTATGACTGAATTTCAATAGCACGGTGGCAGCTCCAGCATTTCGCTGCATGCTCGCTCTCTTCTCTCTTCGCCCCACCCCAACTTCAGCTGCTTGTTGGGGTCCCTACACCCCACAGGCTGCTCAGAGAAACTTTATTTTATTGCTTTTGCTTTCTCAGGGTATTTCCAATACAAATAGCACCCCTTTGGGAAAAAATCCTTTTTGACAATTCCAGGCTCCCTCTCTCTTGAAACCTAAGGGCAAGTGCTAAAACGCAGCCCTCCTGCCAGACCTCTTCGAAAGGGAAAGAGGGAGAGAAAGAATTCAGGTTTTGATTGTTTGCTTTAGATCTTTTATTGCATCCAGCGATGCCTTTGCTCAACAGCTTCTACATCGGCTGTGGGGAGGGGTCTCTTCCTGACTGCACAGCTGCATTTGACTTCTGCTTTGTCCTTGTTCTTCTCTGATTTTCTGTGCAATCTGGAAGATTTTTCCCACTGAGATCCTCTTTATTTTTTTTGTTCTCAGTAATTCTCGCCTCACAATCCTGTCTGCCTGCCTGTGACATGCCCATTTAGTTAACTGAATTACTTATCGCATTCTCCTCACCTGCCCCCACCCTTTGCTGCATGACCAGAGAGAAGAAACCTTATGTTTGCTGTGGAGAAGGAAGCTTTTAGTCACCATTCCCCAAATTTATACTAATGGTTCTGTCCTGTTTTCAGTTCCAAAGTGAGGTGTGTGACAAAAGAGCAGAATTCAAACCTAGACACAAGTATAGAGCTTTAAGAGACATTTGGTGGGTGAGTCCAAGTTCAAAGCACTCCAGGGATACAAACAGTGAATAGGTCTGAGGTTCAGAATAAAGTCTTTTAGCCGCTTAAGGCAGCAGCTGGAATGTCCTGGGGAGGCTGAGCTCGGTCCTCATTAACTGCATCTGCCTTGGTGCTCCTGGATGGGGTTCACTCAAGGGCATCTCTGGGAGGTCCATGTGCCGTTCTCCAGCCCGCACCTCCTCTCGCTCACTGCAGCTTCTCTTTGCAGGGATATTCATTTACTTGTCAGAGAAAGGAGCCTCTCTGCACTTGGACGCAGAGAGGATAATCACTTTAAAAACCTTGCTCTGCATCTGGGCAGTCTGCGGTCCCCCTTCATCTAAAAACCAAACCAAAAATGCATTGCAAGAAATCACAAAGTAGCAGATCAGCAGAACCGTTTGTTTCTGTGGACCACAGGCACAGCAGTACTCAGCCACAAGGGCAGGGAAGGGCTTTGGGGGTGCGATGTTCCTGCTGACAGTAGCAGGATACCTTCTGGGCAGAGACCTAGGAGCGTATTTTTGCGCTGTGCCGTGTGGCTGGGATCAATGCACAGCCACAATGAGCAAGCTCCCCCAAAACGAGATCCTCGTCTGCTAGAAGGCCCATTGCCAGCCACGGCAGGAGGTAAGGATTTCTCCGTTCTCACTGCCGTCTTCCCAAAAGTCCTTTCTCTCCGCAAGGTCTGGTTTCCTGGATGGGTGTTCGCAGGGCAGCTTGTGCAGAGCGGAGAGGGGTACGTGAGAGCATGTGAGCACGAGAGATATGTGTCTGAGCTCTGGCGCCCGGCCCACCGCCACGCTGAGTCAGCTGGGCAGCCGTGCCGGCTGCGTCAGGGCTCTCCCTTCTCTGGGGTCACCAGCCCGAGCACTCGGGTGTGAGAAACCCAAAAAGCAGCACAGTCCGGGATAATCTGAGGGAGGGGGCTGGAGAGGGCAGAGGGGGGGAAATGTGTTTCAGACAGACAGAGCCCAGTATTTCAAAAGGCAGAACTGGAGCACAGAGAGGGCATGAGAACCAATCTCCTCCTCCACTGCTGTCTGTCTTTGTTTCCTTTTATCTTCCCTCAGCAGCTTGAATAGCTGCTGACTGTATGTCAGCGCTGTTTGGGGAAGAAGTGTGGGTTAATGAGTCAAACCTCATCTCTTTCCTTTTGCATTTCTCCCCAAAGCCTAACCCTTTCTCTGAGCCAGGGACTGGGTGTAACTCCCTCCAGAGCCTACGGACTCTCTGCTTCGCCCTAAATAGGCGCGGAGAGGGCGCTTTGATATTGCCTACCCACAATTTGGGCACAAGCCCCCAGGACACTGAACTGCAGAACTGCTTTGGGAACAAAGTTTGGGAGGACTGATTCCCAGCCCTTTGTTCTAACCACCAGGCAGGTTTTCAAGCTCTCTGAGCTGCAGCTTTGCTTTCATTCCGTGCTGCATAACGTCACCTTGGGGAAAATGCATAGATGCTGCTTGTGTCCAGGTGGGATTAACAGAGGCCAGCCTTCTACCCTACAGCCACAAAGGGACTGTGGAGGAGAGCAGCTCCAGCGATGGGAGCTGGCTGGGGGCCGCTTTCCCTTCTGCCTCCCCCAGCTCCCAAGAGATTACCCAGCGGGGCTTAGCACAGGAATGAAAAGCAGCTGCCTCATGGCCTGTCTGCAGATAAAGGGCAGCAAAGGAATCCTGGCTGAATATGCTCCTGTTGGATCAGCGTGGGCAACAGCGACAAGTATGCAAGGTCAGGCACAGAGAAAGGGGATCAAGGGCATTTAAAGACACAACACAGCTGAGAGATATATTTTTTTTTTCTTTTTGGAAGCCAGTCTCCATCTACAGAGCGTCTTGGCTGCTGAACACTGTGCTACTGGGTGTCTACAACACAATCTGTGCATTCACCTTCCTGGGACAACTGTTACTTCTGCTACTAAGCTTCAGCAGCCCTTTCTTTTGAGGCACACAAACCGGTGCTGGAAGTCTGTACAGCAATTAAAGTTAAAAAAACCCAGCAGAGCCAGACTGCAGCTAAGTAATTCTTTATACATTCCAGAAAATATGTCCAGTAATAATTAGAACCAGAGAAGCTGAGACACACGCACATTTCAAAATGCTCCATGCCTCCAACACATTCTGCCTCTGCATCTTCGTTATAAGCTACAGGACCCGTAGTACTTCAGGCACGGATGCCTGCTCAGCTTCGCTAGAACAAGTCCCTAAGATCTGCTGCTATTTTCGACCTGCCCTCGCCAGAGCTCCAAAAGCAAAGCACAAGCGGCCGCCCCTCCGGCAAGGCCAGTTCAAATTGCCTGTTTAGCAGAGGTCAGTGGGATGACAGTATAGATAAGAGCGGGTGAATTAATTTGCTTGATATATGTGACAAGCAGGTAAACCCTACACTGCTCACATTAGAAGCTGATAAGTTGCGTCTACCTGTATTTGTATTTGACAATGCTATCCGCAGAGAGTCAGAGAAAGGGGACTGGGTGTCCACTGAAGACTCAGCTAGGACCTAACTAAATTCACTTCCCTCAAGGATCAAGTGTTATTTACAACTGTCCTCTTCAGAGAGGAAGTGCCAATGCATTAATACCTGCGGCGCAGCGGTTACAAGAATCCAAGAGAATTTATCCACGAAAACCAGAACATGATGGTACAAAGAAATCTAATATGGAGGAGTCAGACCAGAATCCCTGCTTTAAAAATAAGTTCACTAAAATCGTCTTCCAGAATGTGATGTAAGAGGTGATGTGCTTTTAATGTCTTTCGTATCCAGAGTAACCTAAATGCTGCTGAAAGGTACTCAATATCCCCATGTGATCAACTTACAATCAAAAAGACACTTTATCTTGGAGTTAAGTGGAAACGAGGAATTTTGGGTGGAAACGTCATCTCTGGCTTAACAATAGTTCTGCTACTACACCCCTGTAATTATACAGTGAAATCCAAGCAGACTGAGACGGTGACGCAATCTCAGCATTTTCCACGGGATCTGGTGGCCCTCTAAAGAAACCACAGAGCTGCTGGGGGGACCTGTGGTAGGTCCAACAGGGATTAGTCTACTAGCCCTGGAGAATAAAGCACTAGTCTCACAGTCTACTGACTTGCAGTCCCAAGCTACCTGCTTCTTAAACCCTTCCTGGCGGTTCTAGAAGTTTTACAGTAACTTTGTGGAGCACAGGAAAAGTGACAGGAAAATAGGGACATTTTCTCATTTAACCTGGATCAGCAAATACTCTGCCAACTTCAAAGGACCTATGCCAGATTCACACTGCTGTCGCTTTGGATTCTTTGCCTCTTCTGCCTCTTGAATCTGTGTTTGACTGTTCATTTTATCTAGATAGCCCAAGAGGAACATTAGCAAAAGGAAAACAAGCCCCTAAGAATGTTATTTATTTCTCTTGCATTGCCAACCCACATGTTTGGAGGGAGTTGATCAGACAGGCTTCCTACAGATCCACTGTGCTTTCAAACAGCCACGAAGAGTTTATTGCACAAGAAACTCACAACAACACGTCAGGTCCTTAAAGTTACAACGATTGAGACTTATAACTAGGGCATAAATTAAATACCAGACTAAGCTCCTATTTCCATGCCAAAATCCACTGCCACATCCATGCAGCATTATTTCACTCTTGGAAAACCTGAGGGGGATCATAAACTAAGTCATCACGGATTTTCAATCAGCTATTTATCCATTTAGAAATGCAAACAGCATCCATTTTACTGAATGCCAAAGTCGTAACAGCCAAACAAAATCCCTAATTTCTAACTTCTGGAAAAGTTTGTGAACACAACCCAGTTCAAATCCTCCTACCCAGCCTCCCAGTTTGGATTTCATACAACATATAGATCACTAGAGGCTTCCCTCACATACGACTTTATTTAAAGAAGTTGCAGAGATTTGCAATTAGCTACTTTCTAACCCATAAAATAAAAGGCAAATCTAAACTTTAAAGCTTGCAACGTGGAAAAAAAAATGCAATTTAAAACCTTCATTTCTTTTGCCATTACCTTAAAAATAGCTCAGCGGCCATGAATAATAAAAGCAATTCAAGAATAATAAACTGCCAGTCTCACCCCATCTCTGCCGGGCGTCAGCTTCTTTCTCTCCCGTCCTTTCTTCAGCTGCCGGGGATTCTCTCCACGTTTTGATTTATTTCTCCCTTCCTCTTTCTTTCTCTCTTTCTCCGGATCCGGATGCTCTTTAAATTTCCTCCGGAATTTCACTTTGAAACCTCGCTAGTTTTGCTGTTGGCTCACAAACCGCTCAGTAACCCCCGAGGTGCGGGGCAGGGAGGGCAGGGGCCGCCCGGACCCCCCCGGGGCTGCGGGCTCCCACGCCCAGCTCCAGCGCGGAGCGCTCGGCGGGGGAACTCGGGCACCCCCCCGGCCGCCGCAGTCCCCAGCGGTTCCCCCTCTCCGGCTCCCAGGATCCCTCCTTCCCTTCAGCATGGGAGGGGAGCAGCAGGATTAGGTGGTGCCTTTCCAAGCCCTTTTAGACAAAGCCGTCTGCTGCTCCAGCAGCCCCGCAAGTTTGTCCCCGCAGCCCAAGAAGTGCAGCCGCCTTCTGGATGGCGTTTTCTTTGTTCTTTTTTCCCCCCCTTTCTCTCTCTCTTCCCTATCCGCTTCCTCCCTCTACCAACTGCCCCATCTCGGTCACATTTCTCCGCTTCTTTCTCCCGACTTTATTCCCGGGGCCGGGGCCGGCTCGGCGGCACCACCTGCCGGGCAGAGCCGGCCAGAGCCGCCCCCGGCCCCGGCGGATTGCGGCGGGCCCCGGCACAGCCCCCGCCCGGGATCCGATGGGCTCTGGCTACCCCCGAACACAAAAAATCCTATCCTTTAACCTCAGTCTAGACACCTCCTATCCGAAACAGGGCGCTCTTTGTTATTCTGTCTCTTATTAAGTCATTTATACAAGTGGATAATTAACATAAGCCGTGAAGACATTTTTATGAAATGGGGAAATACCCTGGGAAGAAGGGAGGCTGAAAAGGTTTGGGGAAGTGGGGTGGGTAATTAGCAATCAGCCACTCCGGAGCGTGGCTGTGGCCAGAGGAGCTAATGCAGCGCTCGGCTGTGGCAGCCAGGAGAGGAGAGGAACCCCTGCTCAGTCGTCTGCCCCGGCCTGTGCCCCCACCTCCGGGCACCGATCAACTGGGGAGGGCTGAGGGGAAAGGACAAAACACGCTCTATATTGAAAGAATAAAAGTGCTTCATCTGCTCATCAAAGAAAGGATACGGTACGACTCGATCATAACCATAAAAAACTTCCTGGTAGAAAGAAATTTTATACAAAAGTGCTCTTTGGTTCAGCCAGCGCGGGTACGACGAGCTCCAAGGGCTGGAAGCGGGTGCTGAGCAGGTCAGTCTAGGAATAAGATGCATTTTTAATCATTCAGGTAGAGATGCACCAACAGCCCGGCCTTGTGAAGGCAACTGGTGGCCAGACCAGGAACGGATCTTTTCAGCTCCTGCTCAGCATTCTATCCAACGGGTTCGCAGGAGGGAGTTCGCAAATGGCAGTGGCTCCGGGCCACAATGCGTGTCCGCCCCCGTGTTTCCACATGTAACAGGGGCAAGGATGGGGCCTGCTCCTGAACACTGTCTAACACGTTCGCGACAAAAAGCAAGATGGACCAGTATCAAAGGTACTGGGCAGGATGAATCGATTCTACTGCCTGCAGTTATTCTGGGCTTTAAGTCAGTAAGTTTGAAGGTGTAGACCAGTTTTACACAGTTTTTAGAGCAGATAGTAAGTGTGCAAGCTTCTCATGCAAACGTGCCTCATAAAGAACCTAAAGGTTGGCTTTGGCAGGAAACTATTCCTGCATTTCCCCCCCGACACCCCTACCAGCACACTCAAATCCTGATTGAACACCAACACTCCTCACTCGATTCCCACAAGTTTTCCCTTAAAATACGCCATTGCTCTAACACAAAGTTTCCCCCGAGCAGGCTCAGTGTCGCTGCGTTCTGTCGCTGCTGGATGATCCCAGTCCCCTTTCTGCTCCTAACTTATGAGGACACTTTAATAGGAAATCTTCCCAAGAGAGATTTTGTTAATCCCAGACAGTTCTGCACATTAATTTCTCTGTGTGTTAATAACTTCAGAACTTGCACCAAAATAGTAGGCTCTGTACTAGTTATTTTACAATAAAAGGTGGAAGTAGCATTCATAATTTAGCTATATTCATAGCAGAGTTCAACAGTAACAGCACCAACACTAGCAATAACACACTTCTCACGCACCAATTTCAGCATTTTACTTCCACCCTATTTTGTAAAGCATTTAGAAGGGAGATTTACTGGGACGGGTGTAATTCCTTGTCTCCAGTGTCCCCACTACTATTGTCCCTGTGTTTCGGGTTACGGTTTGCCGGTAATTTTAAGTGTGACATCAAGGCGTATTCTGAGGACACTAAGGTAATGCTCGCTTCGAAACAATGGCCAGCACAAAAGGGTTTTGGCACCAGGAGAGCTGATTTTAGAAACAACGGGGAAGGTCTGTGTTTTCACAGCGAATTGGTGTACGCTCGGAGGAGTCAGTGGAGGGTGGGAGCAGGAGCAGCGCTGGCTGTTCCGGGCTGGTAGCTGAACAGCAGCTCAAGGACTTCCTCGGCTCCGTCCCCTTGCCCCATATTCTCTGTCCTTCCGACGTGCAACGTGGCAACCAATGACAAAAGGACTAAAACTGCACCACAGACCCTACCGAAAGTAGGGCACACTATCTTTCATATCGACCTGTTAACTGTAACTTATCTATGACTTCTCTTAGAAGCTAATTATTTTACACATTTAAATTAGGGTAATTAGATCAGCAGGAATTGAACTAAAACCAAACGCTGGTAGCCTTGTGAGGATTTTCTGAAATGGGGTTTTATATTTCATCTGCACTTCCTTCCACTAAGGGAAGAGAGCAAGTGTCCCCAAAGGTAAGAATGGAAATTTCGATCACTTCCTATGTTATTAGTTATATACCACTATCCAGCCTGCATCATTAATTTCCATACAGCCCTTTGCATATAGGGAGTAAGCATATGGGTAAAGGAACCCTGCAAGGAAGTAGACTGCCTTTCAAACTGAGACAAGACGTGCACCTCAGATCTTGTTTCTGCACTGCACTGATACAACCACTGAAATGCAGCCAGGCTGGTCTTGGCATAACAGTTTGCCAGCAGCTGTCCAGTCTTCTAATTTTCAGACACCCATTTTATATAGTTCTCTTGTCCAGACTTCGCACCAATGGCTTCACCTTGCCAGAAAGGCTGACAGTGTTCCTACCTTTACGTCCTTCCACAGAAAGGTGTTGTGGTTTAGGCTGGGCTGGCCACTAAACGAACAAAAGGGCAAACGTTGCTGTGAAGAATTTGCTCGTGGGAGGAAGAAGGCATCCTAAAACTGTGACTTCGCTCCAATGTAAACGAGCTTAACCTATTTATGTTTTAAGTGAGAAAAAACACCAAATAACTGCTTATCTGGTCTTTCTTCCTATCCAGGTATCTATGTTGTACACATCGTCTTCCTTTCCATGCATTCCAGTTTAGCTTGAAAGCAGGTGTCTTGCTACAGCTGGTACAGCCTTCCAGATCGGAGAATCCATTTCCAAGCGGGTTTCTCCTTCCATAGCTATATCCTGAAATCCTTTCATTGGATTTTTTTCCAGTGAAACCTGGAAAAAAATGTGCTGTATCTAGAAGAGCATCAACCTTCTACTTTATGCACATCTGGTAAGATACAGAGTAAGAAGCACAGCCTTCTGTCCAGGGATTTTCGTGATCAAGAACCCTTGTCATTTTCCAAACAAGAAAACATAAGAGAACATTTATTTGAAAATGAAGAAAAAAGCGTCTCAGCAAAAATGCTCAACTTTCAATGGCCTTTAACAAAAGGAGCTGCAATGTCTGAATTTTGACCACACCTCAGAAATAAATTCAGAACAACGATGCAGTACGTAAGTTGATTCATGACATTTTTGGACAGAGGGGAGATGTATCATAAAGGTCACTAAAACCACATTTGAAAAATAAATGCATGGAAAGCCTTTTGAAAGCCTTAATAAAGGGAAAGGAGAGGAAAACACAGAAAGATAAAATATAGGAAGATGACTCAGAAACTTCTAACAAAGCACCAGATCTGACACCAATACTCACTATGGTCAGTGACAAGTAATTTAACCTCACATGTAAAATGAGGGTAGTAGCAACCTCTTGGGGCACTGGGAGACTTAATTAGTTGCTATTCGTAGATTAAACAGAAAATCTGAAGGTGAAAGCACTAAATGCTAAGTATTATTAGCTTCTGAAGTATTAATTTCTGTAATTGGGCAACCCCAGCATTACAAAAAAGTGGATCAGTGTCAATTTTTTGAAATAAATCTATTCTTATGGTTCTATCATGTCAAAAAGCTACCCAAACAAGGAATTTTGCTTTTAAAAAGTAATAACTGGTAACACACCTATGTAATACACAATGCAACCTGTCATTTTCAATTCAGAGCTTCTGACTCCTACCCAAATTTACATTCCACATTCCTTAACAGGAAACATCATGTCATCTTAACCAAACAGCTCTGTGAGCTGCAAGCTCCCGGAGCTCTCTGTGACACTGGCACTGCTACGCGTTCCCGCTGCACTCCCTAAGAAAAGCTCACAAGCATCGATTCATTAACACTGGATATGTTCGTTTGTGTGGCTGAACTCTTCCTTACGCTGCCTGATCCCTCTGTGGCCAGTGCTGGACTTCCTAAGCCAGCTGTGCCAGTGGGTTTTGAGCTGGTTTCTCTGCTGGTCCAAGGCAGGGAAAAATGACCCTTGTAGAAGTTCCAAACCAACAAGAAAAAGAAAAAAAGTGCAAACCCAGCCCCGAAGAGTTTTAAAACAAGCTTCTCTCTGTGGCTGTCCACAGATTTCTGGTTTGCTGCCTTGTTCATCGACGAAGGTGGTTCTGAAGACCGAAACCCCTCAGCTCCCGCTTCAGTGCGCTTATTTGCTGTGACAATAACATTTGCTTCCTCCATCTTTTCTTGGGCATAAAGGACATAGCGGGCCACAGCGATAAGGAATTCCTTCCCTTTGGATTTCTCTACCGAGATACAATCATAGAATCCAGCCTCATCCATTGTCGCATTAAATATTGCTATTCCTCCATCATAGAGGAGATATTTAGAGTCCTCGGCCCGAAGTCTGCTCCCATTAAACTTCCACACTACGCTTGCCAGATTCGACAGAGGAACACATTTAAGATGAACGTTGTTTCCAAGGGTAAAGAGACATTTTCTTACGCTATTTTCTGAAATTAGGAAGATAATTTTTTTTAAGTAAGAACACTGGGGATTTAGTTTAATTTACAACACCAAATACATATTCAAATAAATATAAAATTTAATTCACCAGTCTTGACAATGGGTAACGAACAGGTAAGGAGTAAAGACAAAGAAATCCCATTACTAACAGGTCTGGCTCTGTGTCAATGACAACTTGCTGGCCTTATTCCCACTGATGTGTAACAAAATGAAGACGGCAGTAGAAGTTTAAGATTTCCAGATTTTAATCTGGTTTTGCCTCACCTCTATATAGAGCCGTGCATAAATAAATTCACCTTCATATGCCTTAACTTCTATATTGGTTAATGACATCCCTTCACAGAAACGCTTTGATGTTTAGATTTGCCTGCACAATGCTTCTGTCAGCTGTGTAAAAGTTCCCCACCTGTCCCACTGATCGCCGTATTATCATTTGTCATGCGGGCTAAAATATACAAGACTAAAGACAACTCTGACTTAAGGTAGGTAAGAGATACATCTTGTGTCACAAAGCAATGTATCTTGCAAGTCATTACAAAGTCACTGCATAAAAATACCAGATCACACACACCTGCAATTCTACATTAAAAGTAATTAATTTCCCAATCCAACTAAACATAACGGAAATAATTTTAAATGGCTGATAACAAACAGCCTTCTTTCTAAGTGTACTCTTGAATAGCATGCCATGTATCTGCACCCTAAAGCAGTGACAGAATTAAGAGGACAACTGATGTGTCGTGTGATTTCCGCAAAGCGGGTGTGTGAGGGACACCAATAACTTAAAACGGGACACATTTATCCTTCCCTCGAGAGTAAGACTTTCAGTCTGAACTGAAGTATTCTGGCATTTAGATTGAGAGGGTTAAGAGCATTAGGCAGTACCAGCTCAGTGTGGTTTTTCTGGGGTCTTAGTTCAAAAGTAATCATCAACATGATTTTAATTCTGTGGTTTTCTATAACGCAAGAACTCCAGTGAGCACAAAGCATTTTCATTGCTAAAATAGTCTTTCTTAAAACAGACATTCACATACCTACATGATGGCACCTGGACGCATCCCCATATTTCACACTTTGAATTAAATTCCTGGGGGAAAAAAAAGAAAAAAAACAAACCCAGAAAACAAACAGATGAAAATACAGACAAGAAGTGTTCCAGCTTGTATCGTTCCATTTCTAGGAACCATCCTAGTTTTGTGTTCCAGATACTGAAGTGCACAGATAAAGCAATCTCACATCAGGTGTGCAGCTAAGGCAATAGCTTTTTACTTACTCTGTACGGCCAGTTTGCTTTGCCAGCAGAACGCATTCATTAGCAGCCTGAGCCCACGCGCAGTAAGGGTCTCTGGCCAAGACGCAATCCAAGCAGTACTTGTACCGGTGGCACTCTGAAACTGGCAGCTGCACCACTTGAGACAGGGACCCTGCATACAGCATTCCCTAGAAATGCAGGAGGGAGTTTTTTTTCAATAGTGAGTGAGATTTTAAGCTGTTATTTTCTAATACAGATTGTGAGATTTTCTGTTATTTATTAAAAATATCAGTAAACCACAAATCTTGTAAGAATAGATGGTGATATGAATGGGAAAAACCCCTAGCTTTCCATAGCATGTAAAATGACAGAGTTCCTTCCCTAATTTTTTAATGAACATCAAGGCTTGCTTCAGTTTTATTTTGACACACACAAATTCTTCTACAGAAAAAAAAAAGTGTTGTGCTTCTGTTACTAATGACTGTATGATAGAAGCAGAATTATGAGACATTTACAGGCTATTTAAAAGCCGGAACAACCCAGAAGGAAAAGGCCTGAGACAAGCTATTACAGCAGTCACGTTCTGTATGTAGAGAAGTTGTACCTTCTCAGAAGACAGCTGGAGAGACCGTACAGGCGCAGGAGACAGAAACAGTTGTAGCTCTTCCACAATGAACATTTCCCCATCACAACTGAAAGCTTTATGCAAATATCCGTCATCTACATAAAATGAAATGTATTTCTAAAGATAAACTTGTTTAAACATAGCATAACATTTTAGCTCAAGTTGAAATTAGAGATTTAGAAGACATTGCTGGGCACAGGGAATTTTTTAAATTCTTCAAAGCAATTCTTATTTTTTCTTTCAGTAAGAGAGAAGCAGTGATTTTTTTCAGGGGAAAAAAGACCTCAAACAATCCCTGAATTTGCAAATATTATTATGTCACATCTCCTTTGATATGGAAAGTTTATAAAGAGAGCCTTTTAATGTCCAACAAGCCAAACACATTTAATCTAACTGGGATGAAAATATTAAACTAGCAAGACAGCTTCTGAATGCAAAACTTCAAACAGAGCTGATGAACACTTTTACTTTTTGAAGTCTCAGAAAAAAATTCTGGAACAAAATACATAAAAATGTATAGTAAGTTTTACTAAAATAAAAGCACTTACCTGTTCCTAGAAACATAACATCGTATGTTTGTTTATCTAGGCCAGTGACTCTGTCTACTACAATCCTGGTATAGTTTGAACCTCTCTTCAGCAGCACCGGTCTATTACCGATTGGATTTACAGAATTATCCATTAGAGGGTGATCTCTAACAAACTGCAAAACTTTGTCAGGCAAGTCAGAAGAAGTATTATACCCAATACTCCGTGCAAAATTATCAATGCACTAAAACCAAAACATAACGAAAATTATTACAGTTGCTTTTACATTTCACCAAGGTATATAAAAAAGGTGTATTTCTTTCTAAACATTCAGTTATTTCTACTTATCTTCAGAACATAAGGATCATTACTTTCCTCACACTTTATGAAATAGCTAATAATCCCACATCTCTTGTGGAGCAGAACTGTAAGCAAGGCAGCTTTTCTAGGAACCTTAGTATGAGAAAGCAGGTATGTTTGCTGATCATAAACACTCCTTTTGTATCAGTAAAACATGAGCTAATGATTTGCTACCAAGAGAGATAATCTGTTCTTTAACTAGAACAAGGAAATTCATATTTACAGCACCAGGACGTGGAACTGGCACTTCTCCCCTGTATACCACCCATTTAACAGGGGAATGTTGTACAGTTACTGGTCCTTTGTAGTTTCCTTTGGAGAAGACTTCCTGAATGTTTTTCATACTGTATGCACAAACAGCTGATACGTCCATTCTTCCCCTTAGAAGAAAAAACAACACACAAAATAAAAGCAAGTTTTACTGGCTTTTACATAGAAAGAAATACTGTAAAATAACCCAATCTGCACAGCACACACTGCTGTATCTTTTTCAAGACTAGTCAAAAGATACCTAACACCAAAAATACTCTGTTGCAATTTTCATGATTCACTAAGAATCAAAGACATTCATAAAAGATGGTATTAAATATGGTTTTGTTAAAAATCAAGTAAGCACCCTCAAATAAATTGAAACCGGTTAGAGAATGAGGACCTTCTGACAACCTTTCTTGTGAACAGACAGATAAGCCCAAATATTATGGTAATCAACGTTCTGACAGGATTCTCCTCCGTTTGGCTCCACACTTCCGACACAGACCACTAATTCTTCTTCTAATTCTTTTAACTTACCTTTATTGAAAAACCCAACACTTTTTCTCTTTGCCTCCCATTATAGCGCTTTTCAAATTGACGACTGAAAACTTAGGTAGACTTTTAGGAGTGTCTGGACCAGACACTGCTGTGATTTGAGTTCTACCACTGAATACCAAGTCTAAGTCTCTTTGACGCACCCAAAAGAATAAATGTTCTACAAATTCTTAGGACACACTGAACCCAACCTGCCATACCCAGGAATAAATCTCACATAAGCTCCAGTGGGTATAAACTGACAGGTAAAGAGGTGGCAGCAGGTTAAGCTGGACAGTGCTGACTGTGCTGCATTCCAGTAATTGTGATGCTTTTATAAAACATGTGAATTACCTGCTCACGGCTACTTTGTCATTGATATTTTTTGACAAGTAAAGTTTTGATACACTTTGTCTTGTTTTTCTTCATTAGTCAGAGCATTAAGAAAAAGCTGGTTAACCCTAAAACTTGTAAGGTATTGGGAGTTCTGTTTTCATTTGCACAGAACGTTGCATTAGACAAACAGGCCATGACAGATACTTCTTTTGGAACAGCAGAATAATTCTGCACCTTGAAATGTCAGCTATTTCCTTTAGTGCTATAAAGACCAGAAGAATCCAGGGCTTTGTGTATGTAATTATGTGATTTTATATGTAATTAGTTTTAATTGCCCCACCATCTGACTAGAGAAAACATAACTCTACAAACTTGGCTTAGGAGACGCTTTTGGTTAGTCTTTAATTGAAGGATTTGGCCCAGGAACCAAAAACGTTTCGTTTCAGATGATAATGTTTGCTCAGTTGGATCAAGCTGTAAGAAAAACAAATGTGGTCCATTAAAACATGCAGCGTAAGTAGCTGGTGGCTCCTTGTTCTGAGTTAAAGCCAAAAGGCTGTACTAAGGCTATTAATACTGAAGTGAGAACCCTTACTCAGTTCATTACAAAGTTTAGTAGCATACGTAGCCCTCTATCTTACCATTGTTGGGAAAAAATTCCATAAAATATGCTGTCCTGCCACTTTTTTCTCCTAAGTAAAAAGATGTCCTGGACAATATTGAAATGGAAGTTTAATTCTGGAATGGAACAGGAAAGGCGGGATTTTAAGAATGACGTCCATCTTCTCTGCAATACACGTTTTCCACCAAGATCACCCTGAACGAAGGAATAACATCAACACTGTAGAATGCATAAAGAAACAGATGTAATTTTCATCTAATAGTGTTGCTGTGGGGAAAAATGTAGTTGGCCTTTCAATACAAATCTCAGTTCAAAGGCAAAGAAAAAAGGTTTAAATGTCAAATGCAACCAGAACAGCTGGTTCTGTTCCAGCAGGAAAGAGACGAAGCTAGTTCAGAAATAAATTGTGTGTGATACAATTTTGTTTGATTAACCAGTGTAGATACCATTGTTAATCACTTGAAACTTCACCTGAAATACAGTAAACAAGATCCTTATACTACAAATACTAACTCTGCAGATCCGGGCAATTCTGGACACCAGAAGCTTGTCATAGAATTCAAATTCAACAGCTGTTTCAGTGAAGAACACATAAATTTTATCATCATCTCCATTTGGATTAGATTCACTTTCATGCACTATTTCCATGTTGACAAAGCTTGGTTCTGAAACACATAAATACAAAAAACATTTTAAGTTAATTCCAAGAAAAACACAAATGCCAGGTATTATTTTAAAATGAAGTCTAATAGAGCTTTTTTGCGGACTATTGGAAAAGGAAAAGGCTGAAAAGTATTTATGAATGTATCAAACATTAAGAGAAGGAACCATGCTTTCATAAATGGAAAGCAAAAATGCTCATCTCATCTAGTGTAGTCCATAGTCACTAATTTCTTCTAAATTCTGTCCTTAGTTGAAATGCTCACACTACAAAATCAATACATAACATACTATTGCACTCTAGAGAGAATTCATACACCAAATTAAAGTTCAAGAGACTAAAATATACAAAAAAAAGCTTGTTACCATTTAGCCATGATGTTTTAAACTCTGTTCTTACAGGATTTCTCATACTGCGAAGTATTATAGGTTCTGTTCCCAAGAAATTATTTGAAGTAGCCGAATAAAATTCCCCATCTGTAAAGATTTGGAAGAAAGGAAAGAGTATAAAGTACTTATTTTTAAAATGCAAAGACATATCACAAAGAACAAATTAGGGTTTCCATGCAAAAATATAGCATTAGGGTAACGGTATCCAGTAACTTAGTTTAGGTGACAAAAACCATTTCAGGCTGCATGTCATACATACCTACAAAAACAGATGCATATTTTAGAGTTGGTTCAAATGGACACTTCCCTCTGCTCTCTTCAGCTCTTCCTTGCAAGCTTATGTTCGTCCCATGGATAACCTATGGCAAACAATCACTTAAATAGGATGAAAAAAATAACATTTGATAAGTAGTTTTCAGGTCTTTCATACTTTTATAAAAGAATTAAGAAAGTTTCTAATTTTCAACACGAGTATTATGAGAAGGGTGTTTAAAAATCTGCCACACTACTCAAAAATCTTCAGTAAAACCTGTATTCAAACATCATTACCATATGATCACAAGTTGGGTGATAGGCGTTAGTTCCACAGACATATAAGTTAGAGTTATTTATCTTATGGAGGAAGAGGATGTAGTTCTGGCATCTTATCTAAAATAGAAAATAATAAAAAATTTTTACATAGTGTAATGGATTGCATCTGAAAATTTCCTGATGTCTTAGCAGCAAGCAATCAGATGTAAATGAACTTGCTTTTATTTTGTTTATTAAAAAGAAGCTTGATACTGTAGCCATTTTAATTTTAGTTAATAACTTAGAGGGGGGAAACGGAAGTTCCTACCTCTTCCTTTCCTCTATGAATACATTCCAGTTGTCTTTCCCGTGTAGCAAACCAATATCCCTAAAAGCCAAAAACACCTGTAAGGTGGTATGCTGCAACTTTTTTTCACAAAATTATGTGTTAAAAAAATCCCTAAATAATCATAATTTGGGTAAATAAGCAGTTTTCTGTGTATCTCTATGTATAAGGCATAATAAATAACCTGGAGAGAGGTACTGCTTTGTTTAAAAGATTATGCGATAAAGATTCAAGCCTTGAAATAGTAATACTTTTATATATTTAAAATCAGAATATTAGGTTCAAATTAAGAAAATCAGAGGCAAAGTATTTTTTTTTGTTTTTAAGAACGTATGGGGAAAGAAAGGAAAAGTCTTTCATTTACCCTGGCTATTTCTCTAGAAATATTATTCAAGTCAAGAGCAAATACTGCATCTCTGCCTCCAACAAATAACATATCCGTTTCTTCATTCACAAGGAGAGTGGAAACATTGGATAGTCCTTCCTTCATAAAAGTGTTTATATTTCCAGCTGTAAAACATAGAAGATAAGTTCTTTTAAAAATATTTATCACTAGAGTCACAGTGTTATGCAATAAAAATTCTATATTGAAAACAAATTGTAACAGAACAAAAGAGCTTACAGATCATTGTCTAAATAATATGGAAGTATTTAGCTACATGCATGGATATTCTTTTCCCAATTTCTTACAGGAAAATAAACAACGCTATTATTATTCCCTGTAAGCCAGAACCTCCAGCTACAACAATTACTGTTCAGGCATTCCTCACTGTCATTTGGACGAGTGCACCCGCAACACTTGAGGTGAAACAGTCCATAGCATTCTTTCGATGCCTCATAAAAAATAAACTCCTAACACTGTGCTATGTTTCTTTCTGCTTGGGAAATTACTATTTTTCACTTACTTTGGTATTTTACTGTTTTTCTGGGAATGCAGTTCGCAACAGATGCTTTTGTTTCTTGCATTAATTGCAAAACAAGATAAACAACAACAGCAGTGCTACCCATTTTCAGAGATTCAACTAGAAATAAGTTCTTTCCGGTTTTTATTCCTTGTCATTAAATAATTACAGGCAGCAGCTTCTTCATGACTCTTGAAAACATCCTACAGAAGCCCTCCAAAGTAAGTATCTGTAGTCTTCAAATATTTTCTGAAACTTGTCAAAACCTCTTAGTTTTCCACTCGGATAACTACTTCCAGACGTCCTAAAATTAAAAGCAGTTTAAGTTCACTGTAATATTTGGTTACCTTCATTTTTACAAGAGATAGACAGCCGTGCCCTTTTACAAGATTTTGTAGCTATTACCTGTATTTATACTAATCAGAATTAGCCACCACTCTGACGGCAATTCCAAGCTATTACCAGCAAACCAAGATTCGCGCCAAGTCTGTGATTCTCATTCGCAAGCTGCGGTTTTTCAGTTTTTCTGCAGAGAACGTAAGTATTATTTCACAAACAGTAAGAACAAGTGGGAACATTTTGCAGCAGTCAGCTATTTTAGGTATTAAGAAAAATCATAGCTAAAACTGCTTTATTTACAGTAATTCACCATTTTTTATATATATTTTATATAAAAATACATACCTATCAAATCAACATTATGTTATGAAAAAAGAATTTATATTTTATTAAGTTAATTAGAATCAGGTACACTTATGCCTGGAATTTTGGCAGTCCATCTAAATGAATATGCCCTCCAGCCAACGCTAGAAAACTGAGGGAAATTAAAGCTAGGTGGTTGTCACCTGCAATTACAGAAACCACAAAGGCAGATTCCAAATCTGCTTTCATAAAGAAGGGAATCTCTGCTCTTTCTGCACTTTCATCTGCAGGCAAATGCCAACAGCTGAGGAAACCGTTTGCGTTAGCATAAGCCAAGTAAAATATCGTTTGGGTTAGAATACTTTTAAATTAATGAATCAGGTTGGAAACTTCAGAAGACTATTGAATGACTTCCATTAGCGCCCATATTGTAACCCAGCGTGCAGAGACAGAAGGTGCCCGTGTGCCAAGACATTTCCTTGGCCAACAGCACGCATCTCCTAGGACATGACCACGGCACTTGAGAACAGACTTTTTCCACAGTCATATTTTATGCTTTCCTGTGACCGGCTTTGTTCGCAGCACCTGGGACGGCTGGTCCCGGCAAGAATGGACCCCAGGAGTTTGCAGCTCTCCTGTCCCATCACATCTTTGTTTCAGTGGGCAAACTTTGACATTGAGCCTGGACTCCCACAGCACGTTTTGCTTTAACCCCTTCCCTCGCAGGCGCTTCTGGAATGCAGCCACGGCGCAGCCCGCAGGCCTGAGGGACACGAGTTGTGCGGCCGCGCACGGCCCCAGGTGATACCCCAACCCACCACGCCTCCACAGAGCCCTGTCAGCCCGCTGGGGACGCCCCGCAGTGCCCAAGGCCGGCCCCCGGCCCCGCTCCCCTCAGCCCACACGCCCCCAAAATGGCACCGCCTCCCTCAGCCCTCCCGCCGCCTGAAGAGCCACCGTTGGCGCGCTCGCCCCGCGGCCACGTGACACCGCCCAGTCCAGCCACGTGATGCGGCCACATGGCGCCGCCCGCCGGGGCACGCGGGTCCCGATGGCGGCGGAGCGGCGCGGCCACGGGCAATCCCCGCCTTCTGCCGGGGACCGGCGGGGAAGGAGGACGGCGAGCGGCGGGAGAGGTGTCCGGGGGTACCGAGCTCCCCCCCGTGCAGGGCTGGGTGGGGAACTGTGGAAATTGGAGCAAAAACGTTCTCCTGGCTTCACGGTAAATCAGAGCAAAACCATTTTCCTGGGTTCACGGTAAAGCTCGGCCTGTCCGCCCCCGTTTTGGACGTTTGGCTTCTCCGTCCCACCCTGTGGGACCAGTGTATGTGGAAAAAGCAGCTTTTCTCCGTGTCAAACGACACCCTGGACACCCCACGGTGTTATCTTGGGGTTTGCCGGGAGGGAAAGGTGCGTAAATGACGTGTGCGTAGGGACTAGAACTGATCTGCAGCCTCTTAACGAACTGGATTTAATTACCAGGATCGAACAGTGAAATCAACCATGGACATTTTCGCGCTGGGTCCTCGCAGCAGAGGAGAACTTCTGCGAACGTTGTCCCACCGACGCCGGTGACTGACGCCCAGCCACCGGTACGGCACCAAACACCGCCAGAACTTCGCTCTTTCCATGTTTGTGACCCCTTAACGATCCCTCATTTTACATTGTTTTTCAAAATTCTCACTTCCCATCCAACGATAGGTCCAGTTTCTCAAACAGGTCGTGTAAGCTGCTCAAAGAACTTCCGTTAGCCCCACAAATCAAATAGTCTCTAATGAACTCCTGCCAAGGAGGCAGCTGTTTCAGAAATTAGATCTTACTGCTCTGTATTTGCTGCTTTACCGTTGCTTTATTACCTGGTGGCAGGGTAACAAAATATGACTTTCCCTTCCAAGGAAAGTCTCGCCTAGGAAATAATTTTCCAGGAAATTAGCACAACCTTCTAATGACATGAATTAGGCACAAAAAGCTGAAGAGAACACACCATGTGCTTGCACTTTCTTAAACAGCAGTAACTTTATTGCCCACAGATAATGCAAACATTTTCCACACTTGCTGCAATTCAGCAAGTTACCTACTTAACAAGGTTCACAAAAACTATTTATTTCAGAAGTACCCTATTGTTCTTTGAGCATATTCTCATTTAAGGTGTTTATTATTGCTCAAATCTACAGTCTGGTTGTGATTGGCCACTCAGTCACGAGATATGCAGAATTAAAGATGATACAGGACTTTCAGGAATCCATTTTTAATTACAAAATATACCTGCCTGTAGAATAGAAAACAATCCAAAGTAACAGTATTTGAATTTCTGCGTCCAGACTTTCTTTGGGCACAATACACCAGGATTAACTTCAAAGCAGAATGGAATATCAATAGAAAAAAAAATACAGTGATTTTGAGAGAGAACATCTCGGCACAGATTAAGTGTTCACACTAATGATGCTGTACTGTCTTCTAAAAAAAACCAAAACAACCCCCAAAATAAATAGGAAAAACGTCATTGGCGTTACACCAAAGAAAAGCTTTGAAGGCAAAAAAAGAGAAAACACCTCTATTAGTCCAACACAATTACTCCAGAGAGTGTGTTACCGACTGTAGTTCTCCTACTCTGTCAGGGCACCTCCCCCAAAACGGGGATCTCCTCATTTCTCTCACACGAGAGCAAGTGTCCTGTATCTTCCAGAACCAGGTCCTTATCTATCATAAATTTTTGAAAGAAAAGGAGGGAAAAGGTGTAGCCAGGGCTTGGACTTGCCTCTGTAAAGCTCTTCCTAGCTGGCAGGGCAAGGGCAAGGGAGAGGAGAACTGGCTGGGGCCTCTTGCAAATGAACCCTCTGGCTTTACCTCTCCAGAGAAGGCGGCTGCACAAGGGGTACATTTCAGGGCGGTGCAATTTTCCCCCTCACATCCTGTCTAAAAAAGGAATTTGAATTTGAAGGCAACAGTAAACCACGTGCATACGTAAAGAGAAAGTTTTGCTGTTTCCGAGTCAGTACACCAAGAAAATCAGAGAGACAACTAACTCCCGGGGTATGTGAATGAAGGGTAAGACTCCCGCATTCCAACAGGGGCACAACGGGTTTTGGTGTTCATGTGGCAAGTAACACTGTTGGGTATGGATTTAACGCACTAGGAGCCACACGAGGAAGTAATTAAGAAATGATTTAGTGGGTATTCTCAAGAGAGACATTTAGCAGCACAGAAACAGAGGGACCTTCCTCCCCTCGTACACTATAAAATCCTGCTTCACACTAATATAACACTGCATAATCTCAATTCCACTTGTTAGTGCCAAAATGATGCATATCTCTTACAAATGGCCAAATTCACAAGCAAAACATTTAAACCAGAAATTGTTTAGCTCTACATTTATTGCAGATATTAAAAGATTAACAATGCTAACATGTTTACTTACACTAAAAAGAAATGTCAGTTATCCAATAACATAAGCATCTAATTGTTACTAGCTTAGCACTACTGCCAATTTGCACGGAACAGAAACTAGCAAATTGCTCTACAAGATTAATGGCAAAAAAAACAACCAAAAGACAGTAGACACACCACTGAAGTTAGTTAAAATGTTCACTGAAGCTTGCAGTCTTCATGGAAGAGAGCCTGGAACTAAAATAACAGAAAAGAAGCTAGTAAACTTTAAACACGGCAACGTATCTGCATAACAAATGTTTCACATGTACAAGTATTTAAAATTGTCAAATCAGAGCTGCCTGCAAAAGCAGGTCAAAATAAAAGGAAATTCCTTTTGCAAAAGGAGCGTAAGGTCAAATCTTGGTAAAACAAGATAAAAAGTGGCAAACGGTAACCCACTTGAGAGCAACACTGGAATCTCAGCACCAGTACTGCTCTGCTGAGGTCTTGTCCAAAATTAAAGTTTGGCACAAGAAAGACAGACCGTACTACAGCCATCCAGGGGAGCAGATTAAGATTTTTCCCAATGTTCACCTTCATTCTCAAGACAGCATTATATTCTAAATTGAATCGCGCTCCGAAAGGATGGTACCATTTTCCAATCTGGATACCAGCAATCCTCCCAGACTGGGTAAGCGGGGGTTTAGGAAATGCACCCCAACAAACTCCGGTTCAACCAGAGCAGCGCGGATCTGCTGCCGATCCGGGTCTGAGACTGGATTTCAACCTAGTGTGAAACTCCACTTCGCCTTCTGCCTTTCTGTAAATAGCGTAACGTATAACCAAGAATCCTTCCAAAAATGTCAATGTGAAAGAAGAGGTGAACTGGAAGTTTGAGGGGAAATAAAAATTGTGACCAGCAACGCCGGCAGCTTCATCAATGAAATGAAAAGAAAAGCCAAATCCTTTTGAGTGGGTCTGAAAAATAAATCAGAGGCCAACAGTACTGGTTCCAGAGTGTCGTTCTAAACCAGACCGGCACCAAGAGATCTCCTTTTTGAAAGGGTCAAGTTTTACACCGTGTAACTGCTCATTAGGCACAGGAAAGAAAGAGGGGCAGTGAAGAACACACCCAAATAGGAACTTAACAGGTAAGCATACACTGCAAATACGGTAATTGATGATCTTTCAAGTAGCCTGGCGGGCCAAAACGGTTAAGGATTTTAAATATCTCACAAGTAAAGCCTATGAGAAGTGTCTGGGCTATCAATGTCCTTAATCAAGTCTGAGAACCAGATAAACTGATTTGTATTTATAGCCTTCAGGCATCAACTTCTTGTAATGGGAAGGTGAAGACAGGGGTGATGTTTGTGGAAAAACAGAACTACCAGTGTGTTTCTCTGTCCCTGCCATTGTGGTTTTATTTAGTGATTATGTGCTTCCAGGCAACTAAAACTGAGCGATCGGAAAATTACACTGCAACATGATTTTGTTTCTTATGGTTTTAAAGACCCATACAGAAAAGAAAAAAACCACTTGCATTCATAAACTCAAACTGGTTGTTACAAGCAAGGAAAAGTTTGTTGCTGCAGAATTAAAATAAAGACACTCCCTTTCAACCGGTAGGATTTTTAGTGGAGAAAGAATATAATTTTGTTCGTTAAACAGCAGGCACAGGCAAGTTGATAACTGAGGAACACATTTTCTTACGTTATTTGTCAGTTAGGAACTGGAGATGCTGCCCCGTTACGGCGGGGTGCTATTAGTGGTGTAGCACAAGCTCTTTGCTCTCCAAGAAGCATGGTGCAGGATGAAAACATCAGCAAGACAGCGCTCACTCCGAGCAAGCAAAACATGCGTCAGCTTAAGATAAACTCTTTAAAGAGAACTTCAGTGAAGGAGGTTTCGGTGCTGTAACATTCAAGTGAAGACTTCTGACTAGTTTTGGAAAGGTAACGATGGAGAATGAGTACGCTAAAAAGTGCGATATTAAATTGTGTCACTTTCAGTAACCCAGTCACAGATCCCTTATTGATGTGCAAGTCGGAAAAAGATGAAGGATAAGACCTTGAACGTTTATTTGTGGTAACACTCCTACATCTTTCATGTCTTCGGAACTGCTTCACCAAGCAGTTAGGTTATGCTTTTTGTTGAAGCACAGCACCTTAATCCAGTCTTCTCTTTCAGTAAATTCTGGAATAGTCCCTTAAAAGTACAAGCTTTTTGTCTTATTTCTTGGGATTTTTTCAATAAAAGAACTTCCGCAAAGCAAATATTTAACAGAAAGCAGAAATGACCCTCTAAACTGATGGTCTTATAAAACTGATGATCCACTTCCAGATGATTTCTGAATATCTGACTTCCAAGTACTTCTTCAGGATTTTCTGCAGACGCACGAATTGCACCTGCTCGTGACAAACTTCTTTGAGAAGGAAAGAAATTATTCAAGAATTTGTTGGAGAAGAGCTGCAAATTTGTGTAAAACCAAAAGGTACACTGAAAACATGTACTAGTTCATTACAATGAAAAACCTTAGCAGCCGAGGTTTTCAAGGAAGAGTTTAGTGTTCTCGGACTCAGATGAACTCGGTTATTCATCCTACACTTAAAGTCTAGAATCCTACACAAAATAAGCACGCAGGTAGACTCTTCTTAAAATTGGTGTATGGAGGAAACTGCTTTATGCAGACTCCAGAAGTAGATTAGCCCATCAATAAAATGGAGTAAAATAAAATCTGAACTGCCTTGCAAGAAGATCTGAATTTGAGAAGATTCTTGGCTTCAGAAAGGATCAGAGCCAAACCAGGCTAGTCATATTTTTCATGTTGCTTACTCCGTTTTTTGGTAAGCCATCTCATCACAAAACAGGCAAACTTGGCCAAAGAGAGAGGTAAACAGGCACTTCCGAGAACAAAATCAGTTGTTTCTTCCTCAGAAGATGACATCCAAGTTGTTAGCTTGCACAATTAAATACAAGACTAACTTTAATCTTGGAAAACGCTTTAATACATTAGTATTCAAGTCCACTACTATAGAACAAAGTGTTCTTCATACTGGCATACTCTGCCGAAGCTCTTTCACACAGCAGCCTTTGCATATCCGTGCACTTTCTAGCGAGCGAGTCTCTTATGTCAAACCTAGAAAGTAAGATTTGGGGTAATTCAGCAGTTCAAAGCAGTTCAACATAGGTCTGGATTTTCACGAAATGCTAAGAAGCCAGATATACTCATGGAAACAGTAATATTTTCTTGGAAAAGGAAGACTTAAAAAACCCTGATATTTTAATGTTTGCAGGAATTCATAAACCAGACGTGTCCATTGCACATACCTATTTACTTGCTCTTTTCTGCCTGTACATTTGTATCATTCTTTGACGGAAAACATCAAATGCATCTTCTTTATTTTCTTCCCCTGCAACACCCAAGCCCTCCCCTGCAGAGGTAGCACCCCTAGGGAGTAAAATGAATAGTTAGAACACTCTGTTTCTGTTACATTTGACAACGTGCAGAAGAGATCTAAACAATAGCTTCCAACACAGACACAATACAAAGGGAGAGTAATTCTGCTTCGTCTGGGGGAGAAGGGGAGCGGAGGCTCGGTACCTGATATAGCTGCTCAACTAGAAAACAATTCCCGCCTCCCATTACACATGCAAATTCCCACCAGAAGAAAATGCTCCTATGATATTACGGGAGCAGAGAAGATAGTCATCTAACAGATCAAATTCTTACATGACCTCTCTTATTAACCACTTTATTCATGGTAGATAGGATCCTCTGTTGAAAAGATGGCAAAAATTGCCTTGTTTCTCGCATTTCAAAAGTGACAGAAGTCAGACACTTTCAGGAATGAGTAGGAAACACCATGTAACTCCGGATAAAAGATGAAATTTTTACCAAGGGAATATAATGCTGTTTGATTAAAATTTCTAGCACCCAAAGCCAGCTGGAGTCTTGTAGGACACACAGCATAGACAAATATCTATAATGATCAAGATAAGCTCTACTCTAGAATTGGAGTGTCTCCAATTATTAATCCATCCTCCTCTTTTGCTCGGAGAATGAGATTAGACCCTGCACTGTATCAAAGCAACTAACAAGAGAAAGCAAAATGTTAAATTGCACTGGTTTCATCCTCACTGACATTGTCCCAAAGAATTACTTTGATGGGAAAGTAGAGAGAGGTGCACGCCATGAAAATAATCAATAATATGGAATTCTCTCTACATGACAGAAAAGGTCAGCCAGTTTTTGTAAGCAGTACAGAAAGCAGTTCTTCACTACTCTTTGCAGGTGTCTTTACCAGAGCGACATAGCAATGGACTCGAGCTGGAAAAACTGTATTTTCACATATTAAAATGCAGTTCTTAAAGATGGCCAGAAACTTTTTGAATGTGGTGGGATAACTGTCAGACCAGCTACAGTTAAATAGCTCCTGATCAGCTGTGCAGCAAAACTTGCGCCAGGAGATACAGAAACGAAGAAAAAACCTCATATATTTGGTCCCAACAAGTTTTGAGGTTAAGAATCAAGGTTCTAACACTGGTGAACACGAGAGCTACAGGCAAAGTAAGCTGCTTTCTCACTGTCTGTCTGCTGCTGCTGGAGGAAATACAGAAAATAAAGTGATGGCCACTGGACCACAGGGAGCACAAGGAAAAACAACATCAAACACCCAGAAGTATCCCACCAACTAAAATGACCGGTACTGTCCAAGGCATAAAGAGAAAACAGAAGTCCCTGGAGAAAGAAGACTGTTAAAACACAGACTACGTGTGTGAACTAGAAAGCTCGTCATAGGGGTCAAGAGAGAATTAAATAGTTTCTGCCTCCTTATTCAGTCAGGGAGTTGAAGGAGGTATTATCCATTCTCCGTCCTGGCAGCAGTGGGCACTGGATACAGCAACTTTAAAAGACAAAATGAAGATTCAAAAACAGAAGTGTATTTTAAAGGAAAAAGCACACTTACCTTCTGGCAGATGCACTTACCTCTTTCAGTAGGCAGTGGAATGAATCACATAATTAGAGTGAAAGTAAATTTGTTGCCTAAACCTAGGGGCACTGTGTATGACATTCCTAAAGTCTTTTTATGTATTATGTACCTGGTGTGGTAGCAAGGAGATCCCCCGGATAATACTATGCATTAAAAAAATAAATAAATACATCAAACAACAAAAAACACCTCCTGAAGAACAGGGGCAACCCCTGTATCTTTAGGAAGTGTCCGCACACCGCAGCATTCACGCTGCAGCCTTCAGTGATGGCAAACTGGATGGCGAGAAACCGCCACCTTCCAGACCAGACTTTGCCCAGCCTGGCAAGAAAAACGCGTGAAGTCTTGACGTTCAACTTTGCTGAGGCCAGAGACCAAGAAGGAAACAAAACACTGAACTGGCCACATCCAAGTGGGGAAAATAAATCTAGTTACTATTAGAATCCCAGCCTTTTCCAGAGCTGTCAAATTTCTGTAGTGTGTTCCCATTACATACACTTTTACAGGCTCTCTGATTCCTTTTCCTCGTGTACCAAGGCCGTGTCCTTCCTGCCAGCCCATCTTCTGCAGCATCTGGAAACCCACATTCCTGTTTGTCAGCTTCTTGTGTGAAAATTCTAAATCTTTTGGTTTCTGTGGAGAAGAGAAAAAAACAGAAAAACAAAGCGTTTTTTTGTTATACAGGGAGTTATGTATTAAAAAAATCATTCAAAAAACCCCCTAGAAACTAAGTGTGTTTGAATTTCTCGATATACAGAAATATCTTCTGAGCAGCACTTCTCTAGTTACACAGAAAAAGTCTATCAAAGAGTAAATATATGCCTCGCCAGTTTAAAAAAAAATTAAAAATTTGCTTCAGGTTGTCAAATTGTTTAATTACGTTATTAAAATAGCACAGAATACACCTTCATATTTTAAAAGGTATTTCTGTTGTTTAGTGACAATATTGAATGATCTGATGGCTGAATTCCTATTACAAATACAGAAGCAGTCAAATAACATCTCACCAATTTTGAAAAACTACAACATATTATCCTGACAGCAATGCACTGATTTCTTTATTTTTTAAAAAACAGAAGACAAGATTAACACACAGCTGTTCAATAGTGCTATAATCATTAAATGTTTAATTTTGGCACAGGTAGTTAAAAGACAACAGGAGCCATGGCTCTCCTCAGGTTTAGTCCAGTATTTTTCAGGATCAGACTTTTCAGATTTTAATTCAATTTTGTGACAACACCACATTTTCAGAGGCTGTCTCTTGTAAAGACAGTTGATTCTCAGAATGCAATAGCAAACCAGAAGAATTCTTTACCTTCTTCTTCTTTGTAACTGGGCAGCCACGAGGCCTGTCATAAGCAATTCGGACAGGTTCATGCACTGCAAGTCAAATCAAAGACAAAATTCAGCTGTAAAGAAAAACAATTTTAATACAGAACTCCAAAAGTACATCTCAAGTGGGACTCTAACTCAATGCCTTGGCCTAAAATCAGAACCAACACAAAAGATCAGAATAAAAAAAAAAAAAAGAAACGGTAAAACATTTTTTACCTTCCACTGCAAAAGAGGTAATTAAAATATGCGTGTATTTAGTTTTGGACACATCATGCCAGCAATACACTGATGAACTATATACTGTAAGGACTTTAGATCTTTCATTTCCCTGAGCTTTTGTAATACTCGGATAGAAAATTCAGACTGGACTTAAATGAGGTTATTGTATATAATTTTCCTACCACAAATGACAACCTTCACCAATAAAAATCATTATGCAAAGAAAATACATTTGTTAAAGTAGTTGCAGAACACACATAATCAGTTTTAAGCTACTTATCTCTCAGTTCTTAGAATACCATGACTCACCCCCGCTGTGGCCATACTGACAAAATTTGACAGGCCAATCCAAAGTCTAAATGTATTTAGTCAAACACTCAAAATATGTGCAGTGCTATACTTCAGTCTCTTAAATCTTCCATACGCTGATAAAATAAACCCTGCAAAAACTACTATGGTAAGTTTTTAAGCAGCAGAGAGAGGTTAACATTCGCATATACTTAGAGAATACTTGAGGAACGATGTTTGATGCAAACTTTGCTATTCCACTATAATACAAAACCTGTTGCATAATTTATTCAGATTCCGCTTTGTCAGTTGAATGAACCTTTAAAGTGAACATTGTATTCATTTTTGTTTTAAAGAAATGTAATTCTTTTAGACAATAATAGTAACAAAGTACATAAAGATCTGGAATTCTGTGCTGATACCTACAAAATATCTCTTAAGTAACACTCACCTTTTGGTTCTTCTATGAGGCAAATCCTTTTAGATGCCGGGATCATACCAACTTTCAGAGACTTGCTGCTGATTCGTTTGCGAGGAAATAGGGTACCAGGAGCAGGAGCTGATGCCTGTGTCGACAGATTTGGTATAGCACCGTCAGATGATGTGGCTAGCTGCATTTCACCTGTTGAAATTTCCTCTCCTGTTTTGGAAATCATCTCTTCAGCTAGGTTTTCCACACTTCTACCTGCTGAGATGTCATCCTCTTCTGCCTCCTCTGCTTGCTCCATTTCCATCTCTTCCAAAGACTGGGAGATATCCTCCTCAAACTCAGCTTCCTCCTCATTATCTTCTTCCTCTTCTTCTTCTTCATCCTCCTCCTCTTCTGAAATATCCAAATTTCTCTCTTCAGGTTTAGCACCTTCCCCAGCATCAGTCGCTTCTGACACAGCACTGAAGTTAATTGATGGACATAACTCATAGACTTTCATTCGGTAAAACTTGAAAGCAGAACTGTTTCGATCCTGTAGAAACCTGAGCGAAAAATACAGTGAAAATAATATCAGAAAGGTATTTTCTTCAGTAGCATGAAGCAAGACATTAGAAATAGATCTCTCATTGATTTCTGAACGCTCATTCCTGGCGTGTTTTTGTAGGATTCTCCAATATACCAAGAACAGCAACCATTCTCCTCAATTCTTACAGACTGATTTTTATCAGCACTCTCAAACTGTATCGTAAAGAATTCAGTACAATTATCTTCATTATATAGAAGGAGAAACTAAGACAAGATGCTAGTTCTGGATGACCCAGAAGGCAAACAGCAGACCCCAGAAGAGAATGCAGGTTTTCCAAATTTCTGTCCCGCGGTCTGTGTGGGAATAGGTGCAGTGATTCTGAGACGGGAAAGATAAGGCGGCTCCATTTTTGTTGGCAGAGTAAAAGAAGAAAAACCTCTGCTAATTTACACTAGAGCACTTAGGCCATTGTAATCAAAGCCTCACTTAAAAAAATAACAAGATTGAAAATACTTTGGCAGAACACTGTGTCAAGATGCAAGGTGATTACTTAGGATGTAAAAGAAAAAAATACATCTATCAGTGCATGTACACATTTGGGAGAAGTGTTCTTCTTTCTTCGGCATTTCAGAATTCCTGGCGGGTTGTTTTGGTTTTTTTAATGTACTTTGTTACTGACTGTTATTGGCTAAAAGAATTACATTTCTTTAATACAAAAATAGAGATGGTTTTAGCATATTTTATCTCAGGGTCTACTGGGGCTGCAGTAAATTACCCATCAGTCAAATGTCATTGCTAATTGCGTCATCTCCATGTAGTGCTCTGTGTGTCGTGGATCTGAAGAAGTTCAGAACGACAGCAGCTGGAGATCGACTCACAGGACAGTATCAGGGTCTCAGTCAGGATCCTAACAGGCTGTCCAACCTCGATCAGCTGTTTTTATTGCGTTTGGTTTAGTTTGTTTTACTGGGGTGTGATGGCAGGTTGGGACCTCTCCTTTCCTGGGCAAAGTTCAATCACAGCCAGATGCCTTACGGGGACAAACTTTTTAGCAGGGCCTGTTGCAATAGGACAAGGGGTAATGGCTTTAAATTAAAAAATGGTAGATTTAGACTAGATGTAGGAAGACTTTTTTTACAATGAGGGCAGTGAGACACTGGCCCAGGGTGCCCAGAGAAGTGGGAGATGCCCCATCCCTGGAAACATTCAAAGTCAGGTTGGATGAGGCTCTGAGCAACCTGGTCTGGTTGAAGATGTCCCTGCCGAGGGCAGGGGCTTGGATGAGATGACCTTCTAAGATCCCTTCCCACCCAAACCATTCTATGATTCTGTGATTCTATATTCACCATTAATGGAGTTGCTGAGCAGGACAACAGGGAATATTACTCAAAATCCTCCGTTCCTAAACGCATTGAAGAAAAGCATACATCTCAACAAACAATCGAAGGAAATATCTCCTTAGTAATTGTTTAGATGCATTTTGATTTTTCTTATTGGCCCATTTACACAGAAAAATGTGTAGGTTACTCACCAAAGGTCTGGGTTATCCGCACTGTTGTCTATGCTGAACTGCTCAATTTCTGGTCCTACCTGAGCAACAAATTTGGCAAGCTTCTCAGCAGTTTCCATGGTCTTAGCATCCACTGCAAGAAACGGAACGCTCGTTATCTATAGCTTCATACAACATCTGCATCACTGGAAGGTCAATACAGTTCGGAATTATCCACTTCAGCAAAATAAATTAATTTTAGAATTTCCAGCAGAACATTCTCTGCAATTCTTTTCTCACATAATTTACAATTTAAAACGTAATCCTGAATCTTCGCTTACCATCAGGAAACTGAGAGGCCAATGGTGGGAAAAGTTCAGTTGGTGCTAATAAATCCTCAGAATCTGCCCTTTCTTCTGCAGGCAGAGAGACCTCTGAACTGGTGGCACCTTGTGAGGACGAGGTGGTATCGAGGGAAGAATTCTTCTCAGGCGGGCTGGTTTCTGACACAGAAGGCTTTGACTGGACTGAACCCTCAAGCTGTTTGTCTTGGTGCTTCAGCACTGTACCGGCTGAAAGCACAGTCTGTGTGCCGATGGTTGCTTTCCTCACCCTCCTTCCTCGAATACCGTGTTGGGCGATAATTCCAAGCCTTTTTCTTTTAAATAGCCTTCTCTTAATACTTGCGACTTTCCTGGCATACAACATGGCCCTGACTGATTCTGTTGCAGATTCTTCTAGTGTTCTGCCCTCGCCACCCACTTCCTTTCCAGCTGATGTCCGCCTTTGCATCTCTGATAACTTCAGTCTGTAATACTTGTATTCTAGACTGTCTTCATCAGTCAAGAACCTAAATAAAATCACATAAATAAAATGAAAGCCTAAGATGAAAGCACAAATAATCTCAAATTCTCAGATCAGAAACTCAGTAGCAAGTGATCCGTTTTTCTAAGGGTATACACAAGTTGCTACATTAACATTAGCCTGCATAGCCTTTTCTCAGAAAAAGAGCCAACCCCGCTTCTAAAGCGGTAAGTAAAGTATGCCAAGCGCATAAATGATGGAGGGTTTTGACATAAATCATTTGGCTAGTAATTAATCAGCTATGCTGCAATTCACACACGAAGAGATACTGTCACAGTAAAAGATCACTTGGAAGTGTCTCAGCTTTCCTTTCCCAACATTCACAGAACACTAGATCCGTAAGTCCGTTACCTTACTGGATGTTTATATTAACGACATTTTCTTGCTAATTTCATCTTGTAAATGTAAATTGCTTTTAACATCTTGTATTTGGATTGACATACAGTCATTATTGACAGATCAAAAGGAATGTGAGGTACTAGACAAAACAGAAGCAACAGGACAATTTCCAGGGATATCAGGAAGTATAATTAGCTTAGGAAACATGTTCAAAAAGTCCGATTAAATATACAGTAGACTTTGATCTTACACCCATTGAATGGAATACTGAATTTAATTAAATATATTCCAAATATCTTCATCAGAGAGTAGTGTTATAACATACTGTTCAAACACACCTACCAATATTCAGGACAGTTCTTCTGAGCATTTCTCTCTTTGGCAGACAAGGTTCCCGAAACAATGCTATTCACTAGCTGTTCAATTGTCTCTACAACTTTTCGATCAGCTCGCTGTGGGGCTGTAGGAAGAAATAAAATGTAGTCTTTGTATTATTCTCATCAACACAGTATCCATATGTCAGTTTTCTACTCTTTGACACACTGACATCTGCAATTTTTCAACCTATTAATACAAAAAAGGCTGCACTTAATGCTAGAATAAATTAAGGAAACCTCAGAAACTTTCTGCCTGTTTTCTCAACTTAGATTCTAGAACAGTTTATTATGAGAAGCACTGTGTTTTAAGAAATTTATCCTTTTCCATCCTGGGCAAGTTAAGCCATCCTTTAAAAGGCAATCACTTATTGCACCAAAAGGATTTTGTGCAAAACAAGTATGTTTGAACACTACTCTGAAGGCACGCGTTCCAAATTATTAGCCATTCAGTGTCAGTGCTGCAAGACCTCCCTGTGGGGGGGGTATCTGAAGTTCAATTAGGAAAAAACTGATGAGTATAGTAACGAGTAAAAATGCTTTAGAGAGGATTAACTAGATGGCGTAATACAGTAGAAGAAACAGCATTCCTATAGATAGTAGTGTATAAATAACTTCAAAGAAAAATACGCCTGCATCTGGTAAAAGCGGTAATGGTAACATCTCTGACTTTGCTTATATGCAAATACTTACTCTGTGACGTAGCCAGTTACAGCTGCGGTCCTGGCCTCCCTACCTCGAAGTTGTGAAGCTGGAGGGTAGGGCAGCTGAAGCAGCCAAGGCACAAGGTGAAAATCCTAGATTTAAAGTATAAGCACGTGCAGGAGAGGGGAGGAAGGAAACATGCTTTCATCCACAAAGCTGAAAGCGATTGCTACAACAGATAGTATTCACTACCTGCCTCAGCACTGCTAGGGATTTACATGGAATTCCCAGAATTAGGAATTCCTGACCTAATGAAACCATCAAAATTAAGATAAACTGCTAGAGACCAATAAAGAAATTCTATACTGCAAAGTATCTTACAACAGTTCACTCACTTTTAGCTTTTGTGTCAGGAGAGGGTTTATTAAGCTGTACTGTGGACTCTGGTTCAGTTTTCTTCATCTGAATTGGATACCCGCTCTTCTCCAACCAAGCCTTCAAGTTTTCGATGTACTCTCTTCCAAACAATGTTGAATCATCAAAGTTTGGGAATAGTGTTGGTGCTGGAGCCATTTCCTGGAGCCCTACAGCTTCAAGTATTTTCTCTTGCCTAAAAACAGATGCTAGCGCAAAAGTCTGACCCAGCAGGGCTAAGGACTTACGACAAAGAGAAACAGTTGTCTCAAAAGCACTTGCCATTTCTCTTGGATTACCAAAACCGCTTGTCTTAATGCTTAATTCGTAAGCATTGCAGGCCATAAGCAGCGGCGTAACACCTTTTAGGAGGCGGTCTTGTAGCCTCATTATGTATTTATCAAAAGGTTTTATTATTTCAAAGAAGCAGTTCTTTGTTTTCACAGCACCCTTGTCCAATAGCATATTTAAAAATTCATTGTCCACTTTGGGAGTTTTCAGAGCAGCGTGTTGTAAACTCTTGATAGTAAAGAAACAATAATCTCTGTGTTCTGGCTTTAATGAGCATTTAAATGAAGCAAGCATTTTTGCACAGGTTTCTGTCTCCAGCTCAAAGAGAGCTCCAAAGAGGCGGGAAAATTCTGCATCATTTTTTATTGCATGAAACCCAGCCCATTTTATAATTTCTATTCCAAACGTTGAAAAAATGTCTGATTTGTCCACAAGGTCAAAATTGAGATTTCTGAATACATGCGCAGGCTTTGGGAGCCTAAGAATAGGTCTCTGGGTTGTTACAGCTGGCCTCTGATTAGGTCGTGGAGGCAACTTTTGATTAGGGCGCTGGACGGTCACCGGCCTCTGGTTAGGTCGTTCAGCAGTTTCTGGCATTTGATCAGGTTGCATAGCTGGCTTCTGATCAGGGCCCAGTGGCAGTTTTTTAGTGTTCCATTTCTTTAGGGGCGTTTTGATATCTCCTTTGAATACCTTAGTCTTCACAGCGCCCCTTGCAATACGCTTTCCTCGCAGAATTCTTCCCCTGCCAACATTGCCCCTCCGTATTGGGGGTCGGAACTCACTGTCTGATTGAATTCCAAAGTCTACATCATACTCCTGATTTTCCATGTTGCCATATTCATCTTCCATGAGTCCCGGTGATCTAAAATCACCTAAAATATCCGAAGAACTAAAGTCCGTTTCATGTGGAGTGGTGGATTCCCAAGAGTCAGGAGGGCCATAGTCCTGGTCGTGAGAAGCCAGGCCGCCATACTCCCGGTCATGAGAAGCCGGCCGTCCATATTCCCGGTCATGGGAAGCTGGACGCCCGTATTCCCGATCCCGAGACGCTGGGCGCCCGTACTCCCGGTTGTGCGAAGCTGGACGCCCATACTCCCGATCGTGTGAAGCGGGACGCCCATACTCCCGGTCATGAGATGCCGGGCGGCCAAATTCCCGGTCACGAGATGCTGGGCGGCCGTACTGTTCGTGGTAATAGTTATCTTTCCTTATGAGAGGACTAGCAGATCTGTAAGAAGGGCCTGGATAGTCATCTCTAGGGTCTTCACTCCAGTCATCGTGTGGATGGTGCTGGGCGTTGTCATGAGTATATCGTCCATCATCATGAAAACTGTCTTCATATCTTGGTCTTGGGACTGGCCTTGAATGGGCTGTAATGAGAAAAACAAAAATATACCAATGGACTGCAAGTAGTATTAAGAAAAAAAAATTAACGAACGCATTTAGACACTTACAAGAGTCAACATATCAAAACTTCTGAAGAACAGTACACATATCTAACTTCAGGATTTTCCCATTTGCTTTCTTACGTACGTAGAATAATTCATAATAAGCAAAAAGCAACAAGTGATTAGCAATGCCTAAACACACACGACAAAACAATTTATTAAAACTTCTACTCTCAGTAAAGCTGAAATACAAATCTGCTATAAACCCCATTTTCTACTTGCTCACAACTTTCTCAGTCTAGGAAGATGCTAATGCTGTGCTCATAACGCTTCTACTCGCATTTCTCAGATGCAAAAATAGCAAAAGCATGCACTTTCTGTTTCCACACTGAATGTCAGAATTCCACAGCTGAAGAGATCATATTTTCTACAAACTCATACACAATTATCTAAGCTAACAAATACTAGAATTTCCTGCAAAGCATCCAAGAATCCCTATTCCTCAATTCTAGTAGTTAAATTCGGAAAGTAAAGAATACTTGAACAAATGAAGTATTTAAAATAAATGATTTCTTTGGAGCTTATAAAACTTTAAGAAAACAGAAGAGATCTCATTTTAAAACTCTCAATTTCCTATGAATGTAATCCAAGTTATTTTTCTAGACATTTTAAATATTAAATTTAGAAGACGAAAGAAACTGCAGATCATATTTTGTATACATTCACTAGATTATTGTCCTGCTTTTTGCTTTTTCTCCAAAAATAATATGAAATATAAAGACCCAAAGGCTTCAAATGCACCCCTACATTTAACTTATCAGACATCAACAGAATTCCATCCCACAGCGATGCCTCTGGAGACCTCCCTGAAATTGGACCCACTCTCTGATGCAGCCTGAACAGAATTCCTTTGTTTGAAATTCGTTTTTTTTCCCTGGAATTTGCATTCCACATTGAAATAGTGTCAGTCATACCAAGCTGTTAGGCTCTTAAATAAAAATGGATGTGGAAAAACACCAGCACAAGCCCATGTTTTAGGCAAACGTACGTAAACGGAAGGGAAGAAATCGAAGATAGCTGTTACAGAAGAGCTGCTGTGATGCACGGCACGTCACGCCCGGGTTTCATTACCTTTAAAATGATGGATTGTGTCCTCTATGGCATTACTCCGGTCCATGCGATACCTTTTAACTTTGTCCTGCACTACAGCATCAAACGTCTCCCGTGTGATCCGCCGAGAGGCCATTTTTATCCTGTAGCGAAACAGCACAATGCCGTCCCTGCCCGGGGCACGGCCGCTGCCCAGCCGCTACCGGCGCCGGTACCGCCTTCCCGCTGCGCGGGACCCCCCGCCAGGCTCCCCCCGGGCGGATTCCCGTCAGGGGAATTCTCCGCGGGGGTGCGGGCGGCTCCTTCCCCCGCTTCCCCGCGCGGGGCGGCCCAAGCTGAGGTAAAACGCGGCGTGAGGGGGAAACCGCAGCCGCCGGCGCTCCCCACCCCTCACCGGGCGACCCCCCGGCGGCCCGCTGTCCGCTGCCCCGCGCTGCCACACGCGCGGGCACCGGGAGGAGGCGGAGGAGGGGCCGGCCCGCCCCGCGGCCCGCCCCGCCGGGAGCCAGCCCTGCCCTCACCGAGGCGGCGCCCCCCGCCCCGGTCCCGCAGCCTCCCCGCCACACGGGAACCTCCCAGCAGCCCCCGCGGGACGCCGCTGGCCCCGCCCCCCCCTTCCCGCGCCTGCGCACTGCTGGCCCTGCCGCGACGCGGGCGCGGCCTCCTCATCCCCCTCATCCCTGATTTCGGGGCCGGCGCTGCCGTGGCGCGGGTCGGTACTAACGGCGAGGGCGCGGTCCCGGTCCCGGGTCGGTAAGGAAAAGGGGAGCGGGCGGGAGCAGCCCGCAGCCTCCCGGGGCACCCGCTGCCCTGCGGGGCCGCCTCGGCGCGTTCCCGCACTACGCATGCGCAGAAGGCGCCCGACCGCGTGTGTGTGGCGCGGCGGCACGTTACAGAGGGGGTGCACGCGCAGTGCGAGGTAGCGGTTTAGTCCGGGCGAGGCGCATGCGCAGTGCGTGACCCCGGGATCTTTTTCGCCCTCGCATTTTCCACCCGTGAGGGGAACTGGCGCGACTTTTGGCACCGGCGCATGCGCACTGGGAGGGCGGGGGCCGGCGCATGCTGTGTACGGCGGCTGAGCGGGGCCGCTCCTCTCCGCCCGCTGTTCTTTGTCAGGCGGGAGGAGTCCGTCAGGGAGCGGCGCCGCGGGCGGCGGGGGACGGAGGTGGGTCGTGAGGAGAAGCGAGGCCTGTTATGCGCTCGGGAGCTCCCCCAGTACCCGCACCCGCTTCCTGGGCCCTCTCCGGGGCAGGGGCTGGGACCGCCTGGCCGGCCGGGCCTGCTGAGGGGGATGCCGGGGTGAACCGGGCCCTGCGGCGGGAGCGCGGACACAGGCGGGCCGAGGGGGCCCGGGCTGTGGTAGCCCCCGAGCCTGTGGGGTCTCGGGGCCGTGGGTGTCCGGGCAGGCCTCCTGCCGTGCCCCTCCGGCAGGCGAGGTGCGGCGGGAGCCCTGTCACGGTAACACACCCACCGGCTTCCCGATCCACATCCTCGGCCTCTCAAAGTCCTCCTTATTTCTTTTAATCGGTGTGTTTCTGCCCGTTAAAAAAAACATAATAAAAAAAAATCATCCCTTTGGCCATATATATTAGTTTTCGAATTCTGTGCTTTTGTTTTGGAAAAGAGCAAGTCACTTGCTTTGTTTCTGATTAACATGAGAAGGTTTTGCAGCAAAATGAATTCTGGACTATCTTAATGCAGGACGAGGAGACAGTGTACCCCATTCGAGTAAAATGGGATCGAAACAGATAGCGCAGGAAACGTTTGATGATGCAGTGCAAGAAAACATCACAGAATTTGAAATGGATCCGGAAGAGGCTGTGAGAGAAGCCGTGCAGCAGTTTGAGTCCCAAGGTATTGTAAATTCATCTGCTTTTGCAGTTCAGATTGTTACAGGCTGAGGTTTTACATATCTTAAAATTTAAGAGAACCTGTGTGCAAAGATTGATCATCCAGTATTGGAAAGAAGCCTTTGTGAAGTGGAACATAGACACTATTAATGCTACCCTAGTTTCATGGAGTAATTATGACTGAAAAACTGCTTTGAGTGAAACTGCAGGGTGCAATTTGGTCAATGAAATTAAACTTTCTGTTTTTCTTTTTTTCCCCAGTTGACATTTAGCTAGAATTGATGTCCTGTTCCAGGATGTATTTGACCATTATAGTTAGGATTTCGGCATCTTTGTGCACTGATCCACGCTTTACAATAAGTTCATCTTTGTTCACTGTGGTTAACTTGACAAATTTTACCCAACCTTCTGTAACTAATGTTAATCTTGGTTTTATTTTTCCTTTTAGGTGTTGACCTAAGCAATATTGTGAAAGCTGTGCGGCAGCCTGCCTCTGAAAATGGTCAAAAGCAAAAGCATAAAATTTTGCTGGTAGGAGCACAAATTTATTTTGTTTTCTAAGGATCAGGGTTATGTAATAGTTTAAGCAATAGACTAAGAATAATGAGACAATCTTTCTACTTCTGCCTCTGTCCCATTTCTTTGTGAGCTCTTCAACAAGCAGTTAATCCCATCTATTCTGCAAAATAGTAATATTATTAAAGTCCAAAGAGCTGGTTTGCACTTTTCAGTGGAAGTGTCTGTGTAAGTGCAAAATGCAGTATTTCCTGCCTAGGAAATGCAGATTCTGCCTTTCGTAACTTAGAAGCAGATTCTGCCCTTGTCAGATAAAGTCAAACCACAGAAGAACTTTAATGAAAGAAATACAAGTAACCGAGGTGGTAGCTGTTAGCTGCCCTTCTGAGGGTAGATGAAAAGATCGAATACAGTCCCTCACCACCAAGAATATAAAAATACTCATGCACACCACTGACGCCTGTGAAATGTGCTTTTTGGACCCAGTTCGCCTACTACTGGTCAGACTGGTATATAGTGATGGCAGAAGTACGGGGAAGCCCCCATTCCTCCAAGGGTTCTGTGCATGAAGACAAAATGCTGCTCTTTTAAGACAGCCATTTCTTAGATATGTCAAACTAATAACAGTCTTCTTTTAAACTTAAAATTATAAATAAACAGATTTGACTGATTCTAAAGAACTCCTCTTGTTCCTTCACAGTTCAGATCGAGAATTAATTCTTGTTCTCTTCTTTAGACTTTGGATTCCCTTGGAAAAGCCGTAGCTGACTCTGATCTTGCTGAGATGGCCGAGCAGCTAGTGGTCTTCACTGATCAGTGCAAAGAACAGCTGGCTTTCCGCTACCTGGCTGGGCAGAATGGCGCTTATTCTGTGGTGTTCTCTGCCTGTCAGTTGGCTTCAGGAGACAGGAATTTAATGCTGAAAGCCTTTTATACTCTGTCTGCCGTCTTGGATGGGCAGCCAGACCTGCTTGACTCTGCTGGCCAGGATCTACTGCTACAAACTCTGAAAGAGTACAGGGAGGATGCGGAAATGACGCTGGCTGGGATCCGATGCATTCGGCATGCCTGTCTGAAACACGAGCAGAATCGTCAGGACTTTGTGAAAGGTGGGGTTCTGCCACTTCTGACTGGAGCTATCGTCCAGCATGGAGACAGCGCCGATGTCGTCCGAACGGCCTCCTCGGCGCTCAGGATCATGACGTTTGATGATGACATCCGCGTGCCCTTTGGTCATGCTCATGATCATGCTAAAATGATTGTGTTGGAAAATGATGGGTTAAGAGTCCTCATTGAAGCTGCAAAAGGTAACATTAACCCCTGCCTGTTGATCCTAATTTTGAATGACCTATGCTTTCTTATCTCAAAACCGTGCTTAGTCGTAACCTGAAGCTCCCCAGAGATGAGTCAGAAATTTGCCAATAAAATGCCGTTTAATTCTTTTGATGAAATGTGCCCTGAGAGAGACAAATAGTAAAACTGCTCCAGAGGCTATCAGCAGCACCAAGGCGGCAGCTATTAAACCTCTTTGTCAGTCTATCTAGGAAGTATTTTACAGCCCAGTGCCGGGTTACAGGCACATTATCCCTGCTGAGGTGCTGCATTCTTGCCAAGAAAAGAGAATTCTGTCTTAGTCTAGTGACAACAGGATATCATCTGTGCTGATGTGTTTTAATAATATAAAGTGAAATCCACTGTTTCCTGTTTCGTGTTTTTTTTTTTTTTTTTTTTTTAATGGAGCAAAGTAAACCACCTTGATGCTGCAGCACCCCTCCTTGCTCATAGTTACTCCATTCGTCATCTCTCCTCTGCAGCATTCACAGATAACTCCGGTGTTCTCAGTGAACTGTGTGCCACCCTTTCTCGCCTCTCTGTCAGGAATGAATTCTGTCAAGAAATTGTGGACCTTGGCGGCTTAAATTTTATGGTGGCTCTCCTGGCTGATTGCATGGACCATCCGGTGAGGATTAGAAAGTATATTTGGGAGTGGAGGCAGTGCAGTAGGGTGTGCTTTTTATTTTAAAGTCCTGGCTGTGAATGGGCCTTAGACTGTGCATTATTTTAGATGCAGTTAGGGTTGAAATCCAACCATTGAATCCCTATTTATGGCCTTTTATACTGAACTAGGTTACAGGTGCTCTGTCAGAAAGAACGCCGTAATTCTGAGTCCCTTCTTCATGGTGACTTCCTCTGTCCTCCACGAGCAGAACTCTGCTTGCTCCCAGAAAAGCCGAGCTTCTGGTTTTCCACTCTTCTAGCTAGAAGAGATTCAAGAGGATTTAGAAGCTCGAGTCACAGAGGGTTGATGTTTGATTCTTAAAGCTTCTTCGAAAACCTCTGCCAAACTAACAAGGTTCCTTATTATGCTGTGTAGCCAGAAAGTGCGTCTGAGATGTGAGTGACTGAGAACAGTGTTGCTCTTTGTAGCTGGGAATGACAACTATTTGAAAGGAGTTGCTGGGGGATGTTCTGGTTGGCTTTCAAAAGTCTGTAAAACTGTCTCTGCAGCTTTCTGAACTGTTTTTTCTGGGTGAACGCAGGACGTGGTGAAGCAGGTGTTGAGCGCCATCCGAGCAGTTGCGGGTAATGACGATGTGAAAGATGCCATCGTTAATGCTGGGGGAACAGACCTCATTGTGCTCGCTATAAGCCATCACCTTTCCAACCCTCAGGTATGCACTTAATTGGTTGAGGAAGTCCCACCGGGGCTGGGAACGGAGATCGGGTTTGGGCCGGATAACATAGCAGCGTCATCGTATCTTGTGTAGGGGGAACAACCCGCAGCGTTGCTGTGACTTGTGATAAACAGCTTGTGCTGAGAGCAGATACATTCTAAGTACAGTTGTTAAACGCTTGCAACTGAGCAACGTGTTAAACCTTTAACACGCAGTTGTCGTAGAGCAGTTAAGTGCATGCTTTGGCAAATATTTGTGTAAATGTAAAGGTATGGCCACTTTTACTGTATTAGGGTTTTTTCTTATTCCTGTATGTATACATCCTGTATATATTCTGATGGATACTGGATATAGTGTTTTACACCTCTGGGGTGTAAAACTTGGTTTATGTGCTAGAGAAGCAGGATGTTTGAGTGGAGGAAACTTAAATTTTAAAAATTGCCAAAAGAGGAAACAAAATCCAAACGCTGTTTTTTTTTTTCCCTTAAAACACTTTCAGCCAGTGGGTGTCTCTTCCCCTTTGTCCTGCAGATCTGTGAGCAAGGTTGTGCCGCCTTGTGCATGTTGGCTTTGCGCAAACCTGAGAACTGTAATGTCATCATGGAAGGTGGAGGGGCGTTGGCAGCTCTGCAGGCTATGAAAGCGCACCCACGAGAAGTGGCTGTACAGGTATTTGCCTCAGAGCACTTGATTATTTATTCAGGATCGGTGTTGGCTGTGTTCGCTGCTTCGTTGGGATCTTGTCATTTACTTGACGAATACCAAAAGGTTCTGAGTGTGTTGGGAATGCGGCATCTAAATGCAGGGCTCCCTACATCTGTCGCCCTGATGTGATCAGAGCAAAATTTAGTTTGGGTTTCAAACCCACCTGAATTCAGGTGTGTAACAGATGTAACATCCACACCTGTGGAATGCCATGCTTCTCTTCCAGGCATTACTTCTCCTCCTCCTCCTCCTTGAAAGAGCGGGATGAGGATAGGCTCTTTCGGACCCAGCCTGTGCTAGGATGTTTTCTGTCCTGTAGGAGGCGTTGCCATCTATTCTCCAGAGTCGAACAAAACGCCTACATGGCAAAAAGTTAGCCTCTGGTTTCTTGTGCAAGTCTCAGTGGTTCTGTGTCCGCTTTTGTGCTCTCCAGAGCACTAAAATACCATAGAAAATATTTTCTGAAAGAGTAGTTTAAGCTAAGTCCCGGGGAAGATGCCTGGAACAACATACAGGGCGTGTGAAAGTGGGTCTGCTGCAACCGGAGAATTCTCTTAGCATTATTTAAAGAAGTACTTGGTATTGCCTGGCTGGTGTTTGAGATTTGCTGGTGTTCTGACAGAAGCAGGAGATTTTGTTCTATAAACTTCAATGTAAAATAGCAGCTGTACTTTTGTCCATAGATTTTTATTCTTCCAGGAAGTAGTTTGTTGCTGTCTACAGCATTCTACATTTGGTTGCCCGGAAAAGGTTCCTTTGTTGGAGCCACCTCTGCTTTGTGTGTTCCAGCATCCTACATGGATGGTATTTCCCTACAAAAGACGCTAATATCTCTCGTTTATCTCTCTCCTCAGAAACAGGCTTGCATGCTGATCCGCAACCTGGTCTCCCGGAGCCGGGACTTTTCTCAGCCCATCTTAGAGATGGGAGCTGAGAACCTGATAACAGAAGCTCGCGCAGCGCACAGGGACTGCGATGACGTGGCCAAAGCTGCACTGAGGGATCTCGGCTGCAAAGTGGAGCTCCGAGAGCTGTGGACAGGTCAGAAGGGAAGCCTGGCTCAGTGAATCATCGCTCCGCTGAGCTTCAAGACATCTATAGACATGAAGTCTAAGGGGGGAAACGAAGCAGCATGGATTAATTTGCAGTTACATTGACCTGGACTGTCTGAAGCAAACGCCTGGCTTGTGAGGCTGCAGTGAACTTTTTGTTGGGAGCTACAGCTGAAATGGCTTTATGCATTCACAGGCTGCAGATCAAGGCTGTGTAGTAATCATTCCCCGCATCATCTAATGCCTGAAGATGAGCTGCTCGCCCCTGTTGTTATGTGTGTAACTTGTGTACAGAACGGGGCCGCTCCACGTGCTCTGTTCTGTGCAGTAAGGGCAAAGTGGATCTTTTCTGGTAGGAGTTTGGTACATACTGTGGCAACTGGTTCTGATTTGTTCCTCTGCTCCCTGTTGATGGAGGCTTGCAGCCTGATCTGGTAATGGGGTGGAGGAGGAGGAGGAATCCCATCATTTGTGAATGTGTTCTGTCCTGTTGTACTGTTCTACTAACTGTTATTTTACTGCTGACCATATTCCATGTTGCTTCTTTGGATTTTCAGCCAATGTAACATTTTAAACAAAAGCCAAGTAAGGATTTTGGATAGCACGGGCCAAAGCAACATGCTTTGATGTTGCCATTTGCATGTAGGAGGAAAGTTTATCTTCTCTTTCAGTGAGCTGAGCAAGTTGGGGACTGGTAGTGAGTTTCAAAGCAGGAATAAAGCGGTACCAGGCAGCAGGGAGCCAGCACTGGGGAGCCCAGGCTTTGCTTATCTCTTGGCAAGATAAGAATCCAAGAGTGCTGTAATTGCAATGAAGAGGCCATGTGCCTCGTGGACTGAAGACAACTACAGACTTGGGGGCAAAAAAGGGGAAGTGAAACATCCAGAAAGGCTCTGAAGTTTCAACTAAAGGCTTCTGCATGCCCCGATTCCTTGCTGGGCTGTGCTGGTCCCAGCCCTGCTCTGGTGCTGATCCTTCTTCCCGTGCTGCTCCTGATCTTGTATTTGAGTCGATGTTCTCTAATGTGACGTTCTCTGTAGAAATGTTGACCCTATAAAACATAAAAATGTGCAAGGGTGGTTGGCTCTTTATGGAGCCTTTTTGAGGCAGGAAAAGCAAAGCAGTGGAGTTTGTAAGTAAAGCCTGCTCTGGCCTTGCGCTGTCTGCCAGCAGATAGCAAAGGTTGTTGTGCTCTTCAGAGGCTTCAGCCCCCGCACCCGCAAGGGTGTTTGTAGGAGGAGAGGCTGCTGTGGTCTCCTCTTCCCGTGGTGGGAAAAGCTCTGACCTCCTGGCTGCGATCCTCCTTTGGGGCAGAGCGGGCAAGAAGAGCTGATGAAGAGACCCCGAGGTCCCTGTGGGTGCCCAGCGTTAGAGACCGAGCCCCCTTGCCCTGGGGAGCACGTCTGGTGGCAGCCTGGTATTCCCAGGCTGGGGTGGGTGAGAAGCAGCGCCAAAGCCGTGAGAGAATCAAACATGGGATTCCCAAGTGGGAAAGCTGGGATTTATTTCCTTTCTGCTTTAAACAGGTGTTGGTGTAAGGCTGAGCTGTCGCTGTGGTCTCTGGGGTTTAACCTCTGCCTGGGGCGTGGGGAAGGGACAGAGCCACTCTGGGAGGCAGCCGCAGGCCGGGCACGGCACAGAGCCGTGTGGGACGGGTCGGGTGTATATTAATATGGGGAAAATACAACATACGACCTCGCTGTCCAGCTGCCCGGGCGCTGCGCGGAATCTGCGCGCCCCCAGCGCCGGGCGCATTCCGCCGGCTCCGCCCCGACCCGTGCGGTCCCGCCCCTCCCCCGCGCGGCCCGCCCCCTTCTCGCCGTCGGTTGGCTGCCGCCGCCGCCCGTCTGCGGCCGCGCAGCCACTCCCCGCGCACCGCACTGCCCCTGCCGCGGTGATTGGCCGCCCGTCAGGCCGGGCCCCGCCTTCCGGGGGCGCAGCGGGGGAGGGGGAGGCCTGGCGGCCGCGGGGAGACGGCGGCTGAGGCGGCGCCGAGCGCGGAGCGGAGCCGGTGAGTGCGGGCGGCCCTGGGCCCCTCCGCGGGCGCCGACACCGCCACGGGCGCCCGTCGCCGCGGCCTCGCCCCTGAGGGCCGGGGCGGCCCCAGGCTGTGTCGCGGTGTGCGGGGCCGGGTGACATTGCCGCGGCCTCCCGCGGGGTCACCGCCGTTTCGCCCCCCGTCTCCCTCCCGGCGGCGGCCGGCGGGGCTCTGGCTTCTCGGGCCGGGCTTCAGCTCGGGGGAGGGGCTGGAGCCGCGCCGGGAGCCGGCCTTCGCTGCCGGGGGAGCGGAGCCGGCCTTTGCCGTGGTCACCGCCGAGCTGCGGCACCGCAGCGGAGGCCCTGCCCGCCCCCGGGGCGCGCTGCCCGGCCCCGGCCTCCCCTGCCCGTCCGGCCCCGCTTGCCCTTCGCTTGCCTTCCCTGCCCGGCCCCGGCCTGACCCGCTGCATGCCCTGCCTGCCTGGCCCCTGCTTGCCCCACTGGCCGCCTCGCCGGCCCACCTGCCAGCTCTGCCACCTTGCCAGCCTGTCCCACTGCCCCCCCGGCCGCTTCTACCCCCCCTGCCTGTCTCCCGCCCGCCGCCTCGCCAGCCCGTCCCCCTTCTCAGGTGTGAGGCGGCTGTCGAGCGCGTCAGGCTCCTCTTCCCTGCAAAGCCTGGTGATCAAAGCTGGGCTCAGATCAACGTGTCTCTCCAGATGTGTGCTTAGATGGGATTTTTTTTTGTTTGTTTTGCTTTTTAAGTTGATGTGAACCTGAAAGCAAGGCAAGCGTGTGTTTCTCTGCTGAGGGGTAGATACCAGAGGGCGTGGAAGATGTTAAATGCAGATCTCTCGATGCCTTCTGCATCTCTCCCACTTCAGCATAAGCAAAAAGTTGTAGAGCTAAGGTGACTTTCTTGCTTTGCCTTCAGATGTGGGAATGGAAGACGCGTCTCAAATTGGGTTTAAATTGTAACATAAAAAAGACTGCTGGAAATGATCGTGCAGGGTTAATAAATGCCGTTCCACCATCTCTGCTGCGTGCAAACATGTAACTGGCTGTACCACAGGCTGTTGATGCTGCCGTTGTGTTGTTGACTTTAAACCTGCACCCCCTGAAGTCTGGAGGGGTTGAAGATGTGTTTGCGTTTGTTGATTGTGTTTTTTCCTATTGGCTGGTAATTTAGCAAACTGTAGAGTGGGTTTGGAGTCGGCCCTCGCTTGGCTCTTTTTTTGCGTTGGGTTCTTATGCTTCCTGGTTGCATTAACTACGGAGCTTTTTCTGGAGGTTGCGTGCTCCTTGCGATGTTTTTCTGTGGTTTGATGAATTTAAAGTGTTTTGAAAACATTGTGGTTTTTAAATGGCTCTAGTTTGGGAGAAGGGGGTGTGTGTAAAGGAACAGAAGAGACGTCTGTGGGTGTTGGAAAACAGCTGAGGGAAGAGAGAGCGTGTAATCAGGGTACCAGAGGGTTGGTATAACCATACCAACAACCTGTGGGTGAATGGATTTAAAAATAATCGTGTGATTGGGTGTCTAAAACACCAGGGCTGGATTCTAGGTAACTCCGAGCATCTTTACATCCTTCTAGAGCTGTGGATACCCAACCCCTATTCTACTTTCCCCTGGCAAATCAAGATTACTGTTTAGGACCAGTGAATCTTGACGAGAGCCGCTGCAGAGCGGGGACTGGGACTGCCCTTGGCGTTGGATTTCAGCAGGAACTCTCTGGCCCCAGTGATTGCTTCAGGCGGGGGAATTTTAGCTCTTGAGAGCACAGCGGTATGAGTCGGGAGCTGCAATCATTTCTTTTTGCTTGACCTGTAGCTTGTGCACTGACTTAGGCAGTCCCCACTGCGCATTTTGGGGATATCGGCTGTGTTAAACTTTGCTTCAAGAGGTTAAATAAAACGTAAGGTGAGTGCGAAGGCAGCCTCGCGTGTGTGGTTACCTGGTGAAGCAGATGGGCTTGGTACAGGTCAGACAGGTTTGCTGTTAGAAGAAAGCTCAGGAACCAGGAATAATTTTCTTCTAGTAACTTTGCTGCTAATTGCAGGAAGATGCATCCAGGTTTGTCCCTTCCTCATGTGAAACCGATACCGATGCTTCATGCTGCAGCGCTGTTCTCTATTCTCCAGGTGATGCATAAGTATTCCTGGGAGCTGTCTTGCCAAGGGAGATTCCTTTTTGTGTTGTATGGAAAGGTGAACTGAAACGCAAACAGCTTACTCCAGGTCACGAAATACATGAGTGTTGGAGCAATTCTTTCCTCTCGAGTTGTGCTTTAAATCCGCTACGTGCAGTTAGCGATGAAGGTGCGTCCGTGTCACGCGTTAGTGCCGCTGAGCCCCGCTTCCCATAAGGTAATCAAACTTAATTGTAATGTGCAGTGCTTTGGTTAAGCTGAGTTGATGCTTTGCGTTAGTTTTTGTACAACTTGGAGCGAGTACAGCAGACAGTGGGGTGGGTAACTCGCCGTCTAGCATGACTCCGTACAATGTGGAAAGCGTTGCCATTAGGAAATGACACCTGCTTGGCACACGCGTGGGTCGTTCTGCTTAATGATGGAAAGTTTTAGTTCTCTGTTTTCCTTTTTTCATAGGCAATTTAAACTGCTGGCGTTTTAGAGCAGGGATTGTAATTGTCTGTTATTGTGTTGAAATAGTTTCTGGCAAAGATTGCTCACGTATTGACTGGGGGTTGCTTGTATTTCAGATAATCTGTTTGAAATTTCATCTGTGCTGGGATCTGTCACTTTGGGACCTCGTGTGCGCCCGCGGTGACCTTCAGGTGACTATATCGAGGATCCACTGATGGGAAAGCTTGTATTTGCATGGGCCTGCAGGAGCCTGCTGACTTAGGGGGTCATATGTCGTATTTTATTGCCATTTCTTTGTGACGTTACCCTTGAGAAATAATTTTTGAGAGAAGTATTCAAGCTGGGAGGATGCTTGGGGTTTTTTTTGTGTGTGTGGCGGGTTGGTTGCTTGTTTTCCTGCCTTCTGTTCCCGGAGGAAGGTGGTCGCTGGCTGACGGATGGAGTGGGTGCAGCAGTGGCCCCCTTGTGCCAGTGCTCCGGCCCCCACAGATAAAGCTGTTATCTGTCTTGCAGATAAGAACCCGTCTTCAGTTTTTGGCTGTGGAAAGCAGAGTTGAGGTGTTCCCAGCAACAGTCTCCTTTTAGCAACTGGAAAATGAAGCACTGTTTTTTTTCTTGCCAAGATTTTCTCTGTTGCGTGGCTCGCGCCTTCCTTCCACACTCAGCTCAAAATGCGACTCTTGGGCTCCTCAATAACACAGCGGCTTTGCTAGCAGGGGTTTACATTTAACCATTTCTCGGTGTTCGGCAACTGGCTTAATTCAGGTCAGATAATCTAAAACCATGCAAAGAATTTGTATCTTTATCCTCAGTTTTATTGGCAGACTTGTGTTACATCTGGCCAAGGGAGGCAGGAGGAGCATTTGTTTTGTACTTTGGAGCTAAGAAAGCATGTAAAAAAAAATAAAATTAAATTAAACTCTTCCAGATATTGTAATTTAGTCAGTCTTTAGTCAACAATTCTTTCAAATCATGCTAACAGTTTCCGTGCAGACCTTTAAAGGAAGAAATGCAATGGACTGTTCATAGCTAATGTTTTGGGATCAGATTTGTATGCAGCTGAAAGATGAACGCGACGGAAGAGAGTTGAGTCTGCAGGGCATATCTGGTTTTGATTTTTAATGGCTTAATCAAACTGGAAGGCAAAGATGGACCTCAAGGGGCCATCTAGTTATAGTTCATCCCCCTCTTCTGAGTGTTTCAGCCCTTTTTTTCTGTGATGCTTTTGCTCCAAGGGTGAATTTAAGGCTGCAGTAATCTCGGCTCTTACCACATCTCTTTCTCTGTCAGGCTCAATTGCTCAGTTTAACAATTGAAGGAAACCTAATTGAGCAACTTCCCTGGGTGCTGTTTAACTTCAGCCTGCCTGGGAAAATGTGTGAAAATTTCTGCCGGAACTCTCTGGGTTTTCTTTTTTTCCTAATTTAATTATAGGCTTTCATTAGTGATGTTAACAACATAATAATAATAATAATAAAAAAAAAGAATTAGGAACTGGGTAGCTGTTGAGTCAGGAGGGAAGCTGGCGTGTCTGAATGGAGTTCTACAAGTGACTTTACCTGAATGAAATTGAAATTCTGCCCCGGAGGTGAACCGTGACTTCACCCCCGTTGGCGTGACAGTAATGGCTGTGAGTGTGGTGTGTGCTGTACACCGCTCCCAGTTACCGCATAAAAAAGTCTTGGACGTTTCTGTACGTGCCTTGTTTTATCCCCTCGTTTTCAGGAAGGATTAGAGACAAGTGGCTAGCAGGACTGAGTCTCTTCTGCCATAGGATGCAGCACGTCTTGTGGGCACGGAGTCAGAGCAGCTGCTGCTGAAGCTCCGTGGGTTTGCCATTACCTGTCTGTCAGGGCGCTCCCATGGCCAGGGCTCGCGGCTGCTTTTGTAATTACTGCTGGGGTTGTCTGAGGAAAAAGCAAACATTTCTTAGCAAAGAGCTGCCGTTGGATTCAGATAGCTGCCGGTGCCGACTGTTTGCTTTGCAGCGTATCTGCTGTTCCTGCTGGATAGATGATGTTCTTTCAGAAATCTTAGTGTTTTGTGACAGGTCTAAATTCCACCAGAGAATATCAGACAAACATGTTTTTCAGTAATGACACGTTGCAAGCCGGTCTCTGGGCTGGATGCCCAGGCTTCTCCTGTTTTCTGACTATGTAGTAATGTGAAAACTGTAATGACTAGGTCTGTTTTTGTAGTTAAGGTATTTTTCTACAGACAGGTAGTTTCGGGTCCGGCCGGGTGTTGGCAGAATGGGAGTGGTTGGGGAGTTAGTGAAGGCTGGAGAGGACAGGCCGTGCGATTTCTGCCTCCATCACCGCTGATTTTTGTGCAAACCCCAGGTCTCCTCCTTTTTGAGGCTCCTGGAAGTTGGTGGTGTTGATCTGCTGTAGAAAAACCACGCGCGTAGCTGGTAAAATACACAAAGGAGGAATTTCAGGCAGGTTGTCCCATAATGATGTGAAGTCAAACTTGTAAATAAGATTTAATTTTGAAATACGGAACTGCATAATTATCTGCAAGCCTCCACTTCTAGCAGTGTGATTTTTGTACACACCCCTGACTGGAGGATTTGTGCTTGTTTTTGAGTTGTGCTGCTGGTCTCTGAAACTCGTCGGCTCTTCTGCTGAGGAACTAATTATTGTCATTTAAAATATGTTCAAATGAAGCAGCTGAAATACAGCATCACGATGGGATTCACAAGTGGCTTGGACAGCCGGAGCTGGTATTTCGCTGAACCCCCACCCGCTTTGGGCGATGAACTGGCACCTGCCTGTAAGGCGTTCTTCCTAGTGGGTTGCTTTTATCATCTGAATAACTTGATTCTGTCTCGCCTGTCCTTTTAATCAAAATCACCACCAAGAAAAGCGGAATGTCTGAGTTGTCAGAGAGTCAATTTGACAGCTTGATTGAACTTGCTCAGGTATTCATTAAGTGCCGCTAGAGAGAGCTGGGAGAATGGAAAGGGACCACTAACAATGGTCTGGTTTTTAATGCGCGGAGCGTATTCTGTGCATCCCCTGGTATGCGGGGAATGGGGCTTGTTTTGGTGCACAGATGTTTCTGCGATTGCTCGAACAAGGGCAGGATACCTCGAAAGAGTCCCAGGGCTCAAACCAGAGCGCTGCAGCTTGGTCCATCGGTTTGTCTAAAATGCCAGAAACCGAGAGCCTGAGCTTCCCCCTTTCCCAGCTTGGTAAATAAGCGTTAATCTGGGACTGTCAATTACCACGGCTCAGTTACAGGCAGTGTTTTCTGATGGAGTTGAAACTGGATACCGGAGCAAGTGCTTTGTCCTTTCAATAAACTCTCATGAATTTTGTTGTAAAAGCACAGCGTATGTTACTCATTAAACTTCTTTAACTTTTGAACTCGCCTTCACCAGCAATTTTGCTTTCTGATTATATATTCTCTTCGGGGAACGGTTTGCTCTACAGCATGTAGTGCTGAGCAGTCTGGATCCAGATGTGTGACAAGGATCCGTGTAACTACAATATAAATAAGACAGAAGCGTGTTATAAAAAAAAAAATCAATCTAATCCGCAGCTATTTTTTTCCTTGTTTCCCGTGGCTTTGGAAACGTAAGTAATGGCTGTGTACAGGGCAATACCAAATACAAGGATTTAAAAAATATCCAGCTGCTCCATGTTGGGTTTGAGTGGATTACTTAATGAGCGAGTCAGATTGCTGTGTATGCTATATAATGTCTGGCTTCTAATGGCCCGGCAGCACTAGGAATCCAAACTGAAACTTTAAAGCAAAGCTTTTTTTTCTCCGTGGCTCCAACGTGCATCATTGGTCATAACAGCCAGAATTCGGTTAATAACTCGCTGCCCTTAGAATCCGGCCCAGCTCCAAAATAAAATAAAGCTGTGTGGCTTTGCAGAGAGCAAGTGTGAATAAAAATAATATATGCTATTTTTACATTTAAACCTCTGCGAGAATGGGGCCTATATTTATATAGAGCATGTGTGCAGTTTTAATATGTAAAATTGAGCATATAGACAGGTGTTTGTAAGATCAGGGCATTGGGCACTAAAAATAAAAGAATAATATCCCCGAATAAGATCAAAGGAAATATTGTTGAGTAAATGGATATCATCTTTGTGCATGTGCATGTTCTAAAATACGTCCAGGCTTAATAACATCAGTTTAGTTTTTAAAATTCCCTTTTAGTCATCTCTTTCTCAGTCGTCTTTCAAAATCATGTTTTAAAATAAAGTTGCATATTGCATTCCTAAGCTCTTTAGCATCACTTCTATTTTTGTGGGCTTATTTTTGGGAGACACGAATCTGAGATTGTGAGCTACATTTCTTTATTTGAGATAGCCAGGGATAATGTCTCTACCTGGGATTTCTTTCATGCTTTTGCTGAAAGGCGTCGGTTTGCAGTCCATTTTCCAGGTATGTGAGATAAGAAGGAAAGGAAGGTAAAATTAGAAATAATCAACAGTCTGTGTTCTTCAAAATAACTTAATGAAACACTCTGTTCTGTAGTGTTATGAATCATCTTTGGTCTTGATCCATGCGGGAGTTTTTGTTCACGTGATTTGATGTGACCGAGTTTCTGTGATAGAACTTTTCAAGTGAGAACGTTGATGGTGTTTAGGTCGGGCTTTGGACTATCAGGCGTTATCTTTCATTAAGATTTTGAGTTATTACTCTCTGAGCAACATCCTGCGATCTCCTCTTTTGGAAAACACCCTCAGGAGTTGTAAACACATTGATACGTGTCTTCCCGAAGCACTAGCGAGCGCTGTCTGGCGTTAAAGATACCCGGGTGTGTTTGTCCTGCCTCGGACGGAGCGTGGGTCACGCATAGCTTCATCATCGCAAATTGGTCACGCACCAGCACAGCCACGGCTGAGCTGTCTCTGCCTTTGCCGTAATATCTCTGCCGCAACCAAGGGGGTTTTGAAAGTGAAGCCTGGCACTAATTTATGAGAGCGATATGGGGTGGAAAAAAAAAAAAAAAATAGGTCAGCAAGTATGAAAGGTGCCGACAAGCATATAATATCTAGAGATTGTTAAAAAGGGGGGAAAAAATAGTCTTAAGATGGCCTTTCAAAGTAAGCGAGCCGTTGTGCCTGAGGTTTCCCAGGCATCAGAGCGGGGCAGAGGTGAAGGAACTTGCTGGAGGACACGTGAGAAGGCCGGGGCAGAACTGGGGAGCAATTTGGGAATTCAGATTTCCTAACACCACATTGCTTGAAAGGAAGCTGACGAAATGGAAATGCGGCTATCGGAGCGGGCTTGTTGCTTAGAAAACCCATCGCTGTAGTTACACGCTCCACTTGGGAATAGATTCAGAACTCGGAGAGGCCGCTCTTCTGGGCCAACTCAAGTTTTTCAAACTTCAGCTCTTTCATTTCTGGATGTTGAAAAAGTTGCATTGTAAAAAGCAGAAATATTAGAAGTTAGATGCTAAAGCGATAGCTGCTATGTAAAGCATTATCTCTGCGCTTATACTCTGCAGCTAAGGGTAGACTGACCTTGCCCTTCACGAGGCACGTGAGAGCGTGTACTGCAGCAAGAAACATCTGTGCAAACTGCAGTGATTCACTGGCTACAAGCACATGTGCGCCACAACTGCGAAAAAAGGGAGTTCTAAAATCACCGATGTGCTGCTCTCAGTCAAATCGCTAGCGTCATCAAAATAGCCTTTATGGCACGTGTGAGGCATTGGATCTATCTCTTTCCTAAAATAACCTCCAATTGCTTATGGCAGGCTTTTGGGACTTACTGCTGCGACTATTTTTTCCCATTTTCCAGGGCTGGGTTTTAAATTTCTCTACGCCTTCTCCGATATCTAGACGCTCAGCAGTCAGACTCAGTAGCAACCCAATTCCTCGCTGTAAGCAACGGAAGAGGACAGAGCAGGTTCTGATGCTTCTCTCTAGAAACTATGGATGTTTTGATGTTGTAACTTGCAGCTGAGTTCCTGGCGGGCTGGAAAGAGTCAATAGGATTGACGTGGTTTTTGCACAGCACCAAAGTACCCCCCCACACACGTACACTTGCACCTTTAGGGAGGAAGTGGTGCTAGGATCCTGGAAATGCTCCTCAGCTGGGAGTTTGGGATGGGGGTTTTCCTACTGAAAATGGCCCTGGAAGTAGGTCACTTTTCCTTCCTGTACAAGGTTTTTATCACCTGCACATTTCCTGCTTTTGACACTTTTTGCTGTGTTGTTTTCAATTTAGGAGCCGTAGCTCTTCTGCCCACTTGTAAGTGCAACTGGTATGGGTAATGGTGTGAGAGAAGGTCGAGTGGATTTCAAACGGCAGGATGCGGAGCCAGTTACATCAACCCATCTCCCGTCAGAGGTAAGAGCAGGAGATGGTTGGGTCTGTGCGGTGGGCTCGAGAGAGGAGCTGCGTGGCTACTCTGGAAAATAAACAGCTCCGTGGGATTTTGGTCCTGAAAGAGCTGCAGTGTATGTGCAAGCCAGGCAACGTGTAGCTTTTGGTTTCTCTGAGGACAACCAAGCAGTTCCAGCCCTCTGGGAAGAGGCTGGGCATCGCTCGAGGCTGACAGGCAGGCAGGGCTGCATTCCCTCTTCAAGGTTATGTCTCATTATGTCTTTAGTGGCAGCGCTGGAAGAGAGCCACAAGTCTCGGTCTCCCTGCTCCTGCTGCTGTTACGAGACTCCTGCAAGAAACACTGGAAGAGGCGCTGAACCTTGGTCTGATTTGGACCAAAACTCAGGCTGAAGTTCACACAGCGCTGCCTTTGCATGGCTACCTTTGCGTTTAGCATCAAACAGGCAGAGATTGGAATGGAAAGTTGAACCACGTATTGTGGAAATAAAAATTAACTTCTTAACTGTGAAACATTTTGAAAAAAGAAAAATGTTAACTCCTCTTCTCCATGAAAACACAAAGCATATCAAAAGTTAACATGCTTAAGCCTTGTCTTGCCTTGTCTTTCAGTCCGTAGCCTTCATGGGGTTAGATTTCAAGTCATTTACTTGCTTTCTGCCCATGTGTTACGAAAAGATTGCTGCTTTATAAATACGAGCTGTGGCAGGAATGTCAATAACAAAAACTCTTCCATTCCATTTATCATAGTAGGAAACCTGTCTTATTTTACTCTTAAGATCTTGGGAACAATGTGGAAATAGGGCTTGTGGGTTACACGCGAGGGCAAGAGAGAAATTTCCCTTCTGTACGTGGTGACATCATGGGGACGTAGTGGCTTAGCTGTAGAAATATGGATAGGGAGAAAACGGTACATGTAAGAGGTAGAAGATCTTGGCAGACAAGTCTAATGTTTATTCTTCATGATCTGACCAGGAATTTATTGTGCTTGAAATTTTGAATTTTGACCCAAGTCCTTGAGAGGGGGTAAATTCTGTAGCAAAGGTAAAATGTTACAACTTTTGCGTAGGGTTGACTGTGTCACACTGAGCAATGCTTTGTTCCAGGATAAGCAGGAGAAAAAGAAAGTACTCAACTCCCTGATGTCTGGTGCATTGGCTGGTGCTGTTGCTAAAACCGCAGTAGCTCCACTGGATAGGACAAAAATCATGTTTCAAGGTGAGTCCTGTTGGCTTTTGCAAAATGCTCTTCCTTTATTGTTAGCAGAATCCGAACCAGCGTCTCTGATCTGCTCAGCCAGCCCCTTCTCCAGCTTTGCTCTCCTTCAGCCCGCAGAGACCTGGCAGGACGCAGACAGAACTGTGACGTTACCACAGTGAATCGAGTCTAAAAAAACCTATTGTTTGATTCTCGTTAGGATTATTGCAGGTCTCAGTCAGCTGTGCATCTGGCCCGTACTGTTGGATCCAAGTCTGATGGTAGTCAGCAAGAGTTTTGCTGTTTCAGGGTAGCGTGGATGCACGTATTGCTGGCTGGGGACAATGCCTGTGGCTCACGGATGTTGGCTGGCCACACGTTCTGTGACATAAAGGAGAGTTTTGGAGCGTGGAGTAAATAGACCTTGTAAAGGCAGCGTTTGAGGGGATGATTGGTAACACTCTGGCTTTCTGTGTCTGTTCGGTTTGGAGAAGTAAGGTAGGGAGGGGAAAGGAGCAATATGAGGAGACGATGTGCCACTGGAGGGAGGTAATTGAGCTGTTTGAGTTTCTTGCAAAAGGCTGGATGCAAGGCTGTCCCTGCTCAAATGTATGCAGTCTTTTCTACTAAGAGTTGCGTTGTGCTGCGGCTGAATTGTTTTGGTTCGAGTCGAAGTTGATGCTGAAAAGTCCTGCAAGAGGCATTGAAGCTGGCGCACCCAGCTTTGTGTCGCAAAGCCCTTCCTGGAACCCGGGAAGCGGGTAACTGGAAATGAAATTCAGCGAATTGGAATAGAAAATTCTCACGCGGTTTGTGGGGTTTGGGATTCAGCCCCACCGTGGGCTCTGTGTGGTTCCCCCGTTCCAGTGCGGGAGCTGTGAGCCACACTCATCGTCCCAGAGGGAAGAGCCGCAGACAGTTAATGCAGTGGACAGTTGGTGAGGCCAAGAATTTTAAATCTGGTTGACGTCCCAGATTAAATGAATTGGGTAGGTTTAATCTAATCCCTGGATGAGATTTAATTTTGAATTGACTTTCATTTGACATGATTTTCATTCTCAGCATAGAGAGGCCTGGAATAGCAGGGCTATGGAGCGGGGAGGTGAAGCTGCAGGGAGCTAAAGCCGGGGCTGGCCGCGGGCTGGGGTCGCATCTACGGCCAGATGCTCGTGCAGCACTGCGTACGTGCCGTGCTTTCTCCCTAAACAAACCCCGTAGTTCATCTGAGGTTGGGAATGTCAGGATCAGAGGTGAGATGGAAACGGCAGAACTGGGGTGAGTCAACAGCTGTCTGTATAAATCACCTTTCATCTGTACAAGCCTACGTTTATAAAAAGACCTGTTTGGTTTGGCCCATTAAAGGATATGATTAGAGCTTGGCTGTTCTGACCAATTTCTTCGTATCTAATGGGTTTCTTGGTCTCTTGCTCTCCTAAAGGCTTTCACTCTGGGGCCTCTTCCCTGTCTGTGAGGAGGGAAAGCATCTTTGGGTCATATGAGCTAGGAAGTTTGTCCCTTGAACTAGAGACTGGAGAATTTTCCCATGGGAGAGGGATAGGAGCTCTTTTCCATTCCAGCTGCAATTGGTTATTGAGGTGTTTTTCTTTATTAAAAAAAAAAAAAAAAAAAAAGGAAAAAAAAAGAAAAAAAGAAAGTGTTGAATTGCATAAAGGAGCAACGTGGTGAAAATGTATTTGCATGTGATTGTTTGATACACTCGAGAGGTTACAAGTCTCAAAGGAGTTTGAAAGAAACTGCAATAGACACTTAATTGGAACCATGTTTCATTAGCGTTGCTGTTCGGGCTTTAGCCTGGGTTGCCTTCCTGCTGTAGGAATGTTACAAAACAGAGCTGCTGTATGCCAAATAAATCTGGCTTCCAAATGCCTGGTGTATTACATAGTTAAAGAGATGCTGTCAGTTTGAATGGATGCAAGGAAAGAAACCCGAGTGTTCATTTGAGTTTTGCTAGGATGAAACCATTCTTGCGTGGAGCCTCGCTAAACAGACCCCTTCGCTGCTGCGTTCTGGCATTAGGCTGGAACCTGTGCATGGAAATGCTCCACTAAAATAAGTAGTCGGTGCAGTTTTGCTTTTTTTCTTTTTTTAAATTTATTTTGTATTTATTTTTAGTGCTTTAAAGTAAGAAGTGTGACAGAAACTGAGGGTTTTCATAACAGTATGTCCTGATTTGAGGCCCAAACCACGACACAGTAGATGGAGAAATGAACTTATGTGCTAAAGAGAGTTTGGGAGCACTTACCTGTGGAAAGTCTTTGTTTATTAGGAAGAATCTCTATTTTCTCTTGCATTAATTCTTTTGCTTCTATTTTTATCCCTTAGATAAAATGCCTGTATGGTTTATTTGATCTGTCTAAATGTACTGCAAGGCCTAATGCTCGTTTTTTCTTTTTAGTGTCTTCAAAAAGATTTTCTGCCAAGGTGAGGTGATGTGTCTGTCTCCCGTTGACCTGAAGTGTTTGATTAATGGTAGTAATAGCCCTAACAGCACCTTTGATTTGTATTTGTTTAACTTTCTTGCTTGGGTTTTGTTAGCATCACCCGTAGTGAAAGAGCGTAGAGGGAAAGACTGGAACCAGTATCGTTTATAATACTCCTTAGGACAGTGCTCTTTCACACTCATGTTTTCGTCCAGTGCCTGGCACGGCGGGGCCTCGTTCCTCGTTCATGTTGCAGGTTCTACCTGCGAGATGACAATAAATGTGTCATCGCTCAGGGATTTGTTTTATTAGACCTTCTCTAGTGGTGTTCTTTCCCCCAGCCGCAATTGGAGTTGTTTCGGAGCCTATAGGAAATTTGGATTTGGGAGCTGGTCGCTGCCATGGCTTGCTGAACGTTCTGTTGCACGTGCTTTATGGCTGATCCATGTGTGCTGTGCTAATATGTGTGATCCAAATGCTTCTGTCTTACGCTAAGAAGATGAATTTGGTTTGAGAAACGGCTTGTGCAAACAGCAATCCAGCTCTGTGCCTTTCCCTTGGAGGGAAAATGAAGATGTCTTGAGTGTAAAACTCAGTCTTCCTGACTCTGGTTCTTTTTCACTCTGATGTATCTGATTCAGTCTCCCCAGAGAAGAGGTTTTAGTTGTCTTATTCTGGAGTCAGGGCTGCCAGCGTAAACAGCTGCTATCAGCGTGCTGGGGTTGGGGTGGGAAGGAGGGTTTGGTGAGGTTAAGCTGTAGGGTCACCTTTTCCCCCTCTATTGTTTGGAGTCCCTCTTATCATGATCTCCCTGTCTGACCTTTGATCCGTTGCCTGCAGGAAGCCTACAGGCTGATTTATCGCACCTACCTCAATGAAGGCTTCTGGAGTCTCTGGCGGGGGAACTCAGCCACCATGGTCCGTGTCATCCCTTACGCTGCCATTCAGTTCTGCGCGCACGAGGAGTACAAGCAGCTCCTGGGGAGTTACTACGGCTTCCAGGGAAAGTAAGATGCGGCGTGGCTTTCATCCTTGCAGAGGAGGCTGGAGCAGTTTGTGGGACCGTAGGGTGTAGGGAAGGGAGCACGTTTCTCTGCTTTGTGCAGGCCTGCTGAGGCGAAAGCTCGTGGCACAGAGTTGTGCCGGCCCCTCTCATGAAGGCTTTGCAGAACAGGGTGTGTGAGGGGTCTAAGCAAGGGGCTGGGCATCTAGTCTTGCACAGGGGAGATCTTTGTGAGAAGACCTTGTCTTCTAGAGGCGTGAGCAAGAAGTGGCCTAGACGTTGAGTTAGCGCTTCCCTGTGCTGAGAGTGGGCAGGCAAAACAAAGAGCTTTTCTTTGCAGGAGAAGCAACGAGATCCAGCCTTGTGCTGTTATTTGAGCCGTGCCTGTGGCCTGAGCCTCTTGCTCTTGGGCATGTAGTGTCTGAGACACCCCAAGTCAGGCTTGCTGTCCTCAACAGAGATTTTCTCTAAGCCTCTGTCTTGAATGGCTGTGGCAAACCACGGCTGCTTCAACCCCCCCACACCTAGCTCTTCCGTACACAGGCAGGGAAGGGAATTCAGTAGCAGGTAGAGTAGAGCCATGCTCAAAAGCCAGGTAGTATTTCCATCTCCAGGTGATCTGTTTGGTCTCTTCTCTCACCTTACTTTAGAGCGCTGACACCCTTTCCTCGATTCATTGCTGGCTCTCTGGCAGGCACAACGGCTGCCATGTTAACCTACCCCTTGGATATGGTCCGTGCTCGAATGGCTGTCACGCCGAAGGAGATGTAAGTGCCTAACGAAAGCAAGTACAAGCACCACGCACAAACGCAGAACTTTCTTTTAAGGTCAGATGACTTTATTCCCATTTTCTGGGTCACTTCTTGCTCGGAGCCTTTGGTGTAATAAACCTCTTACTGCTGAGGTCTGAGCACTGATTAAATGACCAGAGCCCTCATTAGTCCGGGGGCTGGAAGGAGATCGATACCGAAAGACCTCACCAGTAAAACCTGTGTGTTGGTTCTTTGGGAGGCCAGCTGGCACAACGCCTCCGGAGGAGATCTAACAGACAGGATGGCATGTCATGGTAGGGCTGTAGGAGAGCCGGTCACTGGCTTCTCCGTTTGCAGACAGGCTTCTGAAATCCCTTGTGAGCTGTTTGATGAGCTCAGAGAGGAATTAATTAATTGTTGATCCTTCAGAAAGTCCTGTTGCAAATATTACTGGTATGTGCAGTCACTAACCAGCGCAGATTTGGTTTTCCTGTGTCCACGTGCTAGGTACAGCAATATTGTTCACGTCTTCATCCGAATATCCCGAGAGGAAGGATTAAAGACTTTGTATAGAGGATTTACACCAACCATCCTTGGAGTGATTCCGTATGCTGGGCTTAGCTTCTTCACCTATGAGACGCTGAAGAAACTACATGCAGGTAAAGGCAACTTGGTTTGCTTTCAAATGAAATGGTGTAGGCTTTTGGCCAACCTGAGATGTTTGAGTTGAGTGCCGCAAGTCCTTTGCCTGGCCTTGAGGCCAATTGCACGGTTGTGTGCTCGTGGAGGATGCCTTGTGCCTCCCTCTCTCCAGTTCCAGACTACGAAGGCGGCCAGCAGGAGGAAAGCAGCATCTCTGTCTTGCAGAGGAACAAGAAGGTGCAAGTCCTGGGTGCAGAAGGACTTGGTTACACACCGAGTCAGCCAACAACCAAGTTGGGAACAAAATCTCGGGAGCTCTGGCACTCAGTACTCTCTGGCTCTCAGCCCACTTGACCTTAAGCATGTGTTTATTACAAGGAGCTTTCTCCACTCTGCTTACTTTCTCTTTCCCAGATCACAGTGGGAAATCGCAGCCGTCCCCTCCGGAGCGGCTTTTGTTTGGTGCCTGTGCGGGCTTGATTGGCCAGTCAGCTTCTTACCCCCTGGATGTGGTTCGCCGACGAATGCAGACGGCGGGGGTTATGGGACACACGTACAGTTCCATCCTTCTCACCATGCAGGAGATTATAAGAGAAGAGGGACTAATCCGTGGCTTGTACAAAGGACTCAGCATGAATTGGGTCAAAGGTCCAATTGCAGTGGGAATAAGCTTCACAACCTTTGACCTGACGCAGATCCTTCTCCGTAAATTACAGCACAGCACTAATGTTGAAAGGTAGTAGCTTAATCCCCACAGCCCTTGCTGGGGAAAAGTACAACACGTGTAGAAAGAGCAATGCTAGCGTTCCCTCACTTTGTACATGCTCTCCTGCAGCTGAGAACTTACCTTTCTTGTTTGTTTGTTTGTTTCTGTTGTTGGTGGATTGTTTGGTTTTTTTTCTTTTTAACGAGCCTCTGAGTTATTTGGAGACCTCAACCTGAAACTAACCCTCTCCTAAACAAAATTCTCCTTACAGTTCCGCAGAACTGAGTCCTCTGAAGTAGCTGCCTCAGCCTTCTGTTTTACTCGTTGGTACCAGGAGTGGAGCCTCTCAAACAAACACGTGCTGCTGCTGGCTCCTCACCTGGGCTCTGTGCGCAGATGAGGTGGTGGATGAGGAAAGACGGGGCTCGGTGCTGTTGGAACGAACCCCTGAATCTGGGGAGTGACTGCGGCTCCCGGTCGGCAGTTCTTACTTACTGACCACGTGTCAGCTGGAGGCAGTCGGCCAAGTGCAATATTCCAGTTAGTCTGTAGGGAATTCCAGATTCCTCTGACCTGTAAGCATTGGTCTCCCTGAAACGGGACGCAGCAGGATTTAACAGGTCCAGGTCACTTCTTTTGGTCTGGAAGTTGAATGTCAGCTCCGGCTGGAAAAGCTGCCCTTTCTCAAATCTTCTTCTCATTTCTGGGTTGAGTTGCATAAAATATTCCTTGTTTGCTCTGTCCCCTCTGAGATTACCAAAGACTGGAGACAGCAGGGGAGGAGAGTTTTGAGCGGTTTTGTAAATCAAATTCTCATGTTTGTTGTCAATGTTGTTGAGTAGAGGCTGTGCCTGGATTCCCAGACTGGATGGAGTGGAACTGCAGTAGTGCTTTCGGGCTACCCAAACCCTTCCCTTCTTGTCACGGCCTTAAAGGCAGCATTTTTGGAGGGGTTTGGCAGACTGTAGTGTTGATGCACTAGAAAAGGAAATGTTACATACTTAGAATTTAAGCAGTTTTATCCTTCAGTATTATTGTTGCCGCTTTTGTGCACGATGCAAGAACAAACATCTCCAAGATGCCCGTGTGATTTAGCTGTCCCGAAAGGCTGCTCGCGTCTGGGGAAGGCAGCCTGGGCTCGAGCTGCTGGTCCTGCTTTTGAACAACCTTCTTGTCTTCTGGTGCCTGCTGTGTACGTTGTGTCACCTCCGTTCCTGAGTCCACATCTAAGCCCGCTTGCTTTTATTCCTAGAATTCTTCTGGACCAACTGGGTCCTTGGGAGAATGGGTTCCACAGCCAGTATTAACCCTTCAGAAATTACATATAGTGCCATTTGTTTCCAGTTGCAATTTGAAAATGAACGGCAAAGTCCCTTTCAGAGTTTCTATTTCAAATCCGTCTTCAGGGAAATGGAGATTGGGGGGTGGTTTTGTTTTATGTTCCATTCCTGTATTAAATGTGGAGTGCAAGGGAGGTCACAGCAAAATTGAGACTTCTCTGAGAATCAGATTACATAAACCAAGATTAAAAATCCCTTTCCAGCTGATGTAGTCTGTAATGTATAAAAGAAAAATAAGGCATAGTTGAAAAGCTGTCCTTCTCTGGTGTATTTTAACCGCTGTAGTTTGAGCCTTGTGTCAGGGCTTTATTAATGGGAATGGAGTTAATTGCACAATTGGTAGAAATAGCTTTCTCCTTTCTTTTGTCTTTGCACTTGTTCTTTGGAGCACTATTTTGCTTCTAATGCCAAATATTTCCCTAGGAATCGAGCACCTACGCTTCCATTTTTGTGGACGTGGCGGAGAGCCAGCGTACTGAAGTATTAGTGTGCACGTAGTTCCCAGAACACGTGGGATCGATCATCCTTTAATGGTTGTGGATGGGCGGGGTATTAACCTCAGTAATTTCTGCCTCCAAGCCCACAAATCATGATTTCTGTTGTGAAACTTGCCTGCAGTCACTGAGTTACCTTGCAATTAAAGATGTGGTGTTGTTTTAAGAGTCTTTAGAGGTGATAGCCATGAATTCTGTATATTTTTTGCTCCCATTGCTAACGGAAGGTGATCAGCTGTTCGCTTTGTTCGGGTGAAACTTTGTTTAGTCCTTTGCAAGAGCTCTGATTCCTTTTCTCCAATGGAGAAGCCGATTATTTCTGCTCTTGCCTTTATCCTGTCTGGCCCAGTGAGGAAATACTAAGGCAGTTGCATCCTACCGCAAAAGTGAGGTACGGACCGGCAGCTGGATGTGTTGGGAGCTGACTCTGTGTGTGTGTGTGTGCGTGTCTGTGTGTGTAATCCATGCCACGTTCCCTCTCTGCTTGGAGGCTGCCGGTTGAAAGCGCGGTCCTTTCTGCACAGCCCATGGGTGCTACGTGAAGACGAGAGGAAGCTGAACCGTGGCATCCAAGTTAGAGCGGGCTCCTTTGCTCCGCACTACGGTAGGTGATCTCGGAGGCGAGCGCAGCAGACCTTGTCTTACGAGATGCTGAGCATCACTGAACCCCTATGGCAACAGAGGTGGCTTGATTCCTCCTGGGTCCTGGCCGAGAAGGGATTTACACTGGATGACTGGCCTCTTGTTTGGGACTGAATGGGAGGGCAGGGTACCTTCTGCCGTGTCAGGAGTGTAGTTAGTGTATTGAAAGAAGGGGAAGCCTGTGGAGGAGGCAGCCTCTGGCTGGCTGACCCTGGTGTCGCCCACCTTGCAGCCGAAACGCGGTGCGGCCGGCTCACGTAGAGCCTGGCAACTCTGAGCTGAGAAACAAGCCCTGAAAGCGCAGCCAGGCCTGGAAGCCGTGGGCTCAGAGAAGCTGTTCCTTAGTTAGCAGCTGCCCCTGATCTGAATTCAACGGAGTTTTAGCCAAACACGTTTCTTCCAAGTTTTGCAGGCTGAGCGTTTGTTCAGAGGCAGACCTTTGAATTCAGTCTGTAATGGTTTTGGTGCTTTTGTTTCTTGGGCAAAAGTGTTCAGAGTAACTGTGTGTTATTGCTTTGGGTTGGTTTAAATAGCTTTTTTCTTTTTTTTTTTTTTTTTTTTTTCCCCCTTCTCTGATTTGAATGTAGAAAAGGAGAAACAGAGTGTTCTCTTCCCTTCTCTTAATCCTTGCATGAATTGAGATGTGTTCCAGGTCTCTGTTGCCTGGAATGAGTGCCCGAGGAGCGTTGGGCATGCTGGGTTGGAAAGGGAGGGTGCCCGTGTGCTGGCCAAGGAGGTCCATTGCCTTTAGCTCCGAGAAGGGAGACGAGTCTAATGGGAATATTCTCTGGTCCTTCTTTTCTTGAGAACCTCTTTACTACCCCGAATTCCCCAATCTTTCATTTTATTCTTCTCTAATTCCTTGGTTTTATTTTCAAGTCGTATTTCTCACTGTTCCTTAATGCATTACCGCCAAACATTCGAACGTTAATTTGTGCTTTTCTTTTTTTACTTTTGCCTTGTCTACTCCCCCTCCCTCCCTGCTTCTGCACCTGTAGTCCTGCACTAGCACTTCGAGAAAATCAGGTCCAACGAAATGCATCCAAAAATGATAAAATTGCGGCTTTTGACAAGCGATGCCCAAACAGCCCAAATAGGCTTCCCGCTCGTGGGCAGGGACACTTGGGGGGGGGGGCGCAAGAAGTTAAAGGCACTGGGTGATGGGGCAGAAGGGGTTTTTTTAAAAGGTTCTTGAACCGTTTGTCTAGCCTAGCACCTTTGCTTCTCCTAGCGCCTTTCCTTCCCGAGCTGTGAAATGCGGCTGCTGCTCGTGGTTTCCTCGTGCGGTACCTCCTCGGGATGCTGGGGAGAGCTGGGCCTTCCGGGGGGCTCCGAGGCTCAGCTGGGGCAGTGACTATGTGAGAGGTGGGGCCTGAGCTGCCTTCTTGCCCCCCCCGTTGCCCTGCGTGCCCCCTGCAGACCTCTGCCCGTTCCCCGGGAAGGCAGAGCCGGCTGGTGGTTGGCAGGATCGTGGTGGAAGGATCAGGAGAGGAGTCGCAGCCTCCTGGGGCACGAAGTCACCGAAAGCCGCGGGGTGGGGAGCGTGTTGCAGCACTGGTACTCCGGGGGTGCTCTCCAAAAGCAGTTTCATGGCTTCTGTGGAAAAATAGTGGTACTTCTGCTAACTTCTTACCGCCTCCCGTGTAGGAGGACTCGAGCACGGTCACCTTCACTCTCTGGAGTCTGTAACAGGAAAGCAGGTGAGGCGTGAAAGGAAACTTGAGCAGAAGCACTGTGGCAGCCCCGTGCGAGTCCGGAGCCGGTCCTGGGCGGGCAGGAGGAGGAGGGAAGGCGGTGGGATACATCCCACGGCGTTTCCCCCGTGCCTGACTGGGTACCTGGGCTCTGCAGAGAGCCGGGGCGCATGTTCCGCACCCTCCCTGCCTGGCCTGGGCCAGAGGAGGAGGTGGCCTTCCTACAAAACAGCCTTTTTTTTTTTTTTTTTTTTATTTTTTTCTTAATATTGTAGGGGCTGATTCCTCCCGCTACCCCCGTCTCCCCCCTAAACGCCGTGTGGCGCAGGGTTTCCCAGCACCCTTCACTGCCTGTGTGGTCTATGCATATAATTAGCACAAACACTGTTAAATGCCTTTTGTCAAGACGTGTCCTCACCATCAATGTGCGCGTGTACGTATGTGTGTCATTTTTGACTGCTTTTCTTGGATCTGGAGTTCTATTTTATTGCAGTGAAGACACTTTGTTATATAATGTTTATATATTTTAAGATTTGTGCCAAGAGAGGATGTATATTTAATAAAAAATTATAATTGACTTTGCAGGCTCCCCGAGGGTGTCTCCTATCGTACGTCGCTCGTGAGAGAGAGGGACGCGGCCCACCGCGGTGGATTTATGGAGGGACTGAGTGGGGGGGGCTGGGGGTGCCCCCAGCCGCGCAGGTGTCTGTGCGCGGAGCACCCCGCGAAGTGCACGGGTGGGCGCTTTGGGCTTTGCGTGGAAGCCGGGAGAAGCTCGAAGGAAGGAAAGCACCTCTGGAGGTGGCTCAAAACCTGTGGCTCCCCCAGCGGGGGCCTGTGCTGTCCCTGTCCCCGGCGCCGCGGTGCGGGACGGGGACGGGCGTGCAATGGCAGCAGGTGGCACTGTCGGCTTAGGCATGGCCCGGTGGCTTCCCCGAAGTTGGGGACCCCCCGGCTGCTGCTCAGCCCTGCTCAGCTCTTGGGGCTTTCGGTGCTTCCAGCTGCATTTCGTGTCACTTCGGGTGATGTGACACCGCGATGCCTGGCAAGGTGGGAAGGTCCCAGCGGGCGGGACGGGTCCAGCCGTCCCTGAGTAACCTCCCTGTGCCCACCGCTGCTCCCCGCCAGCCGGGGCAGAGCTGGGGGCCTGGTTGTACCCCGAGAAAAGCTGAGACTTGCACCAAACCTTGTCGGAAGCCTGTGGCAGAGCTGGAGAAGGGTCCCTGTCCCCCTCCCCTGTCCCAGCTGCCTCTCGACCCCGCCGGCTGAGGGCAGCGTCCATCCCCGGGTGCAGGGGAGCAGCCCCCGGCCTGGGTTGGGCTGCGGGGGCTGGGATTAGAAATTTCCCTCCGCTGCGAGCGGGAGCAGCTCTGCAGGATGTAAGGACGGCAAGGGGATCCCATTTTGCACGGGAGCAGGGTGGGAAGGTTGGGCTCGTGGCTTCCCTCCCTGCCGGGGCACGAAGGAAGACCTCCGGGACCTGCTGCGATCCCAGCCCCTGGCTTCTTGCCAGGCACGGCTCGGTGGCCACCGAAGGTAGGGGTGCACCAGGGGCGATGCCAGGCTGGATCCGGGTCCCAGCAGGGACTCCTGGTGCCAGCGCAGCCTCTGCAGCAGCAACACAACCTCTTGGTCCCAGCTGCTCCCCTCTGCTGACAGCCGAGCGTGGCCCTTCGCAGAGCCCGGCCCTTGGATAAATAAAGCCAAGACACAGAATAATTCTGGGGAGAGGAAGATGGGGGGGCCCTTTCATTTTATTTGATGTGGCCCAATTTCAGTGCCCGTGGATCTGTCTCCTGCTCTTGGCTAGTCTATCAGTCATTGTCCCCGCCTGAGAGGGTCACGTCTGGGCAGATCTCGGGGGAGGAACCGTCTGCGTGTCTGACTGCGGCACAACCCCCGGCCTTAGCAACCGTCCCCCCGCCGCGCAGGCCTCCCCGCCGGCGCAGCCCCCGGCCGCTTCCTCCACCTGCTTAAGGAAAATTAGATAAATGAGCCATCAAGGCCGTCGGACTAGCTTTTAATGGGACAACGGCGCAGGCTGGAACAGGTCCCCCTGCATCCTTGCTTCTTCCTTGTGCCTTTCCACCCACAGCGCGGCTGGAGCCAAATTCCTCCTGGCCCTGTGCTGGTTAATGGTGCTCCTCTGGGCTCTGGTTTTCCCCAGCTGTTCGCTAAAGGGGAATTTCCCTGTTAATTTTTTGCAAAAGGCCTTTTACTGTGGCTGGAGCTTGGGTGCTGGGAGGCAGGCGGTGGGGGGCTGCCCGGATTAGCCCTGTTAACACCGGGCAAAGGGCTGCCTTCTCCTGCCGGCCCGTAGCCGGAGGGAATTAAGACCATTACAAGGCTATCAAATAGGATCAAAGCCCCTCGCTCTTTCTCCGAGCAGCCCAGACTTGCTAATCCTTTTTCACGCAGCCGGACCGGCACCCACAGAGGGCTGGGGAAGAGCTGGGCTAAGCCTGGACAAGGGGCCATGTCCCCCGTGTCCCCCCCGCAGCTACACTCAGACCCACCGAGGGCTGGGGAAGAGCTGGGCTGAGCCGGGACAAGGGGCTGTGTCCCCCCTGCAGCCACCCTTGGGCTGAGCGGCGCGTTCCCGGCCATCCCAGTGCCCAGGGAAGGAAGGACCAGGACGGGGCACCGCGATGGGGGTGAACGTGAGGTCTCCCGGAGTGCTCAGCCTCTTCCCACTGCTGCAATAACACGTGCGGGGCTCTGCTGCTCGCCCCCCGGCCCAAAGGCAGCTGCCCCCGTGCCGTGGGACCCCCTGCCCTGCCCCACAGGCCGGGGGGACACAAAGCGCAAACAAATCGGCAGCTTTCGGCGTGGCAAACGGAACTCTGGGTTACTTATTTATTTCTAAAACAGCCAACGGGCTCCTGGGCCTGAGGATTTCACACGAAGCAGAGGGATGACCCCCCCCACGCACCCCGCAAGGAGCTCCCACCCAGCTGCCCGGAGCAGCAGCCCTACAAAAACACACTGGCCCTCAGCCGGCGGTGGAGGCCAACGCTGGGCAGAGCTCATTTGGGTCTCTGACCCAGCTGCGAGGTCTCCACCATGCCAGGGCCATCCCTGCCGAGTCCTCTGCCCAGCACGGAGCGCCCGGGGCTGGCAGCAGCCACAGCGTGCCCATGGGTCAGAGCGGGCGGCAGCAAACCCGGCTGCGGGGCTCCGGCTCCTCCATCACCCCACGGGGCCGGGACGGGGAAGGGGGGCTGGAGGGACGCAGCCCAGCGCGGCGAGAGCAGGCACGGTGGTGATCAGCGGCAGGAGCAGGCGATGCCCGCGCTGCCCGGATGCGTAAAACCCGTCATGCCGAGAGCTGGTGGCAGAAATGTCCCCATGTGCGTGTCCACGTGTGCCACCAGCACGTGCAAAGGGGGGAAACTAGCAGGAGGAAAGGGACCAGCAGCCGGGCACCGACTGCGCCCCAAGGCATGTCCCAGCTCCTCCCAGTTAGGAGGCTGCCAGGTACTGGTGGAAGTAGAGGCCGAAAAGGCTGGTGACCACCTGGCAGGCGGCCACCCACCAGGTGAGGAAGGCAAAGAGTCCGCGGAAGAAGAGGGGAGTGAAGATGCCACCCAAGATGCCCGTGATCTGCTCCACCGCGACGCGCACGTCCTCCCCGTCCTCGCCGCCGGGACGTGGTGGTGCCGCCGTCGCTGCCAGGGGGAGGGGAGGGGGTTCTGGGTACAGCCCCCACGAGTGGTGTCCTGTGTGACAGAGGGGACAGGTCCGTGGGGGTCGGTCCCCGTGCTGCAGCCCCATCCCCATGCTACAGACGTGCTGGTGGCTGAGTCCCAGCACGCTCGCTGCATGCACTAGGTTCATGCCAACTGCAAACCATGCCTTGAGAGCCTGGGGACGCCTTGCGTGCTGATGGCTGGGTGATGACTTGCAGGTCTCATTCTGCCCCTCCTGAGCCCCCATGTCCCCCCACATTCCCCACGCCACCTCCTTACCCAGCGTCTTGAGGAGCAGGGTGCAGTGGAGGGTGAGGATGATGGGTCCCAGGTACTGCAGGCTGACCACGGAGACGTAGCAGTAAATCCTCGTGATCTGCGGGCAGCGGGGATCAGCGGGAGGCTGGTGGCCGTGCCCGGACCCCTGCTCCCACCCCAGCAGCTGTGCCCGGACCCCCGCTCCCACCCCAGCTCCCGTGCCCGGACCTTGCGCTGGATCTCCAGGACGGCGATGCGCCCGGCTTCCTTCCTCATCTGCTCCACCCAGCGCTCGGCCAGGCCCAGGTACGCCTGGAGGTGGTGGCGGGTGACGGCCAGGCGCAACAGGCAGAGGCCGACGATGGCCCAGAGGCGCGCGGTGTTGTAGGCAGAGTCCAACATGCTGGGGCAAGAGGAGAGGGCCATCAGGGAGATCCCGGGGTCCAAAAACCCCCCACACCCCAGAGGATGTCTGATGGGAGAGGTGGTGGCGGTGGGGAGGATGGAGGGCTACTGGTGTTGGAGGAGCCGGACTGGGGCACCCGTGCCTCAGTTTCCCCTTGGAGCAAGGATACCGGGGCACAGAGTCGGACCCACTGCCGGTGCCCCACTTACATCTGCACCGTCTGCTTGCCCATGGGCGCGTGGAGCAGGAAATCCCGCGAGATGGGCTTGATCCACATCACCACCACGAGGACGGGCGCCAGGAAACTCACGTGGAGCAGGACCCTGCGGCGGAGACGTCAGAGACCCCCCCTTGCAGCCAGGTGCCCCCTGCTCCCCTTCTCCCCGCGGGCAGGGACCGATCCTCGCCCACACCGCCTCCACCCTCTCCCACCACCAAACCTCCTGCAGCCACAGGGCCAGGGGGGTCCCAACCCCCTCGCCTCCTTCCCCACCCGCAGATTTCACCCAACTGGGTCAGGGGCTTGTCGGCCGCCATCCGGAGAGCGTCGAGGTGCGTCTGGGCCAGGCGTAGCCCCGGGAAGGTCAGGCAGGCGCCCAGGAAGGAGCACAGGGCCACCAGCCCCACCTTGAAGGCCAGCTTGGCGAGGGGCAGCCTGCGGAGAGAGAAGGCGGCGTGGGGGGGGACAGGTTGGTCCCGTCCCCGGTGAGCCCTGGAGGGGTTATGACCCCCCAGATTTCCAAAAAACCTCCCCAAAAGCCCCGTTTCCCTCCTCGCCCTACCACCAACTCACGTCCACTCCCAGCCCCGCTGCTTCAGGATGCTCTCCAGGTTGCTGCTGACGCCGGCCAGCCCTGCGGGGAGCGACCCCCCGTGAGCGGGGTGCCCACAGCCCCCACCTGCCCATCCACCTCTCCCCGTCCCCCCTCACCCACCGGGCTCGAGGCCGAACTCCAGGTAGTCCTCACGGATGACCAGGGCCACCATGGCGAGGAGGAGGAAGAAGAAGGCGAAGGTGAGGCAGACGGAGCGCTCGCCTCCCTCCTCCGAGCGGAAGTAATGGCGCATCACCATGAAGAAGACCTTGCTGCGGGCGAGGGGCGGCCGTCAAGGAAACGGGGGTGCTTCAGCAATCCCCCCAGCACCTGCGGGACCCCCCCGCTTGTTAGCACATCGTAAAGCATCCGTGCCATTAGGCCACCGCCACCTTCTCCATGGGGAAGGCTCTCATTAGGTGCCTTTACAGCTCATCAGTGAGCGGTTTATAAATCCATAAATTTAAATTTTCGACCTCAACTGGCTTTTAATGGGGAAAAAACAAGGACGGTGGGACCCCAAAAGCCAGCAGAAGGATACATGGAGAAGACGACCGTCAGCAGGCACCAGAGCACGCCGATGTTCGTCTCCTTCTGGGGGTCCGCCAGGCAGTAGTAGCCCTCGGTGAAGACGTACACGGCCGTGGAGTAGACGGCAAAATCCACGAACCACTGGTAGTCCAGGAAATAACGCAGCACTGGTGTGAAAGAGGGACGTGTCACCGCACTGTGGGGACCCATGGCGGGTCCTGGGCATGGCTGAGGGTCCGGGTTGATGCTGGGTGCCAGGACGCCGGGGTCCTGCGGTGGGTGGGAGGGAAGGGTGCTGGCGCTGTGGGGTTACCGAGAGCATCCACGGCGGTGATGGGGCTGGTGTCCAGGCGGAGGTCGATGTCCCGGGGCACGGAGAGGGGCTTGTCATCTGTCACGCCGTTCATCCTCCTGCAAGGGAAACCCGGGCTCGGGACGGCAGGCAAAGAGCTGGCTCGTCCCTTGTGTGGGACACCACGTGTCCCTCGTGTGGTGGCACGTCCCCAGCTTGGGGCTCCTCATCGGTGGGGTGTCAGTGCCGCACCTCCCAGAGGAGTCGCGCAGCACGCCGGGATGACTTCCATCAGCCCCCAGACACAGTATTTATCGTTTTATGTCCCTCCCACCCACCGGAGCCGCGAGCTGAGCTGACCTGTCCCGCCTGGCCTTGGGGCGCTGCTTGCCTGCCAGGGCGCAGAGCTCCTCCTCCGAGGGGTGCTTGTAGCGGAGCAGGCTGGAAGGGAGCAGTGGGGCGTCAGCGGCGCCGGCTGTCCCCGAGGCCCCGCGGGGACGAGCGGGGAGGGAGGGGGCCACGTACCTGCCGTTGCAGAGCAGCCAGCGAGCGAAGGAGCAGTGCGGGGCCATCTTCTGCATGAGGCTGGCGGCCAGCAGGCTCACCACCACCTGCACCCCCATCACCGCCTGCGCCGGGGACACCCTCAGGGGGCCACCCCGGCACCCCAGCTCCCAGACCCAGGGAGGGGGGACACGGGGAGCCCCCCCAGCAGCCTGAGGTGCCGGGGCTGCATGCTTCCCCCCAGCCCCTGGCCCTGCTACGGGACACCCTGGGCACGCACCCCCCCGGGACATGCATCCCTCAGGCATGCACACCGCTGGGACACCCGGGGCACCCCCACCCCTCAGCCATGCACCCTCCCAGGCAGGCACCCCCTCGGGCATGTCCCCCCTCCCCCGGGCAGGCACCCTCCGGAGGCGCACACCCCTGGGACACCCCGGGTATCCCCCCCCCGCCCCGGGCATTTACCTCCCGGGCATCCCTCCCCCAGGCATTCCTCCCCGGGCACGCACCCCCCCGGGCATGCACCCTCCTAGGCATGCGACCCTCCTCGGGCAGGCACCCCCCCGGGAACGCCCCCCCCCCCCCCCCACCCCGGGCAGGCACCCTCCGGACGCGCACACCCCTGGGACACCCCAGGCATCCCCCCCTCCGGGCATGCCCCCCCCCGAGACACGCACCCCCCATGCGTGCACCCTCCCGGACAGCCTGGATGAGCCCCACCCCCGGGCAGCCCCCCCGGGCCGCGCTCACCATGCCGGGGTCAGTGCAAAGGCGGCCGCAGGAAGCCTGCCCGCCGCCACCGCCTTCCTTTCGCCGACCAATCCGCTGCCGCTCTCCCTCTGATTGGCAGCTTCTCGACCAATGGAGAGGTGGAAATGGGAGCGGGCGGGCCCCCCGCGGCGCCCGGTTCCGCCGGCGCTGCCTCCTGGGAGCTGTGGTCCCCGCGCGGCCCCGGGGCCGCGTGTTCGAGCCCCGGCCGCGCTGTGAGAGGCAGGCGCACGTCCCGGGCAGCGGCTGCACGGATGTATGTCAATTAAATCGTGTGTATGTATCTGCCTGCACCCCCTATGTTTATATGTGCACACGTGTGGGTGTGTATTTGCAGCTAAAGTGCCCCTTCAGGCTGAGGCTCTGCGATACCCATCCCTGCACACAGCCCCTGGGCATGGTATTTGGGGGGCAAAGAAGGGCACGGGGGTTAGGGCAGCGGCGGCTTGGTCCCCGTGGCCTCCCCATCCTCCTCCACCCTGGGCCCGGGGCTGGCTGAGCTGGGACCTTCCCCTCCCCAGTGCCCTCCAGGGAGCTATGATGCCGTGGGGCAGGCTGTAACCATCTTGCCAGCCACGATCCTTTGCCCACATCTTCCTTGCAATGGGCTCCTCCCCTGCGCTTATGCCCCCGTTGCTCCCTGTCTGTGTCTCCCTGTGAGTGCTGGAGGAGCTGAAGATGGAGGACGCCGGGGCAGAGCCCGCTGGGTGCAGCTCATCCCGGCTGCCAGCGGGTAAGGGGCTTCAGGGCCCACCACGGTGCCAGCACCCATGTCACGGCGGGGGTCTGCAGGGATTTCAGCTGAGCTCAGGGTTATTTAGGGCTGTGACAGCTCTGCCCTGCCAAGGAGCGCCCGCTCACCCTGACAGGGGGGCTCCGCGGGTGCTGGTGGGTGTCCCTGGTCCTGGCAGGGTGCTGGTGGCCCCGAGGGGTTGCCATGGATATCGATCTCCCAGGCGATGGGATGCGCTTCCCGCTAGATGTCGCTTCCGCCCGTGCCCCGAGCATCCCCCACGGGTTGGGGTACCCAGGCTTGGGGGTGCCACCCCCCCCTCCCCAGGCACCCCCAGGGCAGACTGGGCATGCGGCCCCCAGTGTGCCCCCTGTGCCGGCCTTGGCCAGGAGATGAGCAGCCCCTCTGCTGGCGGGGGGGTAACGCAGGGGCTGTGATGCCAAAAAGCCCCCCAGCCTGCCCCAAGTGGCCTGATCCTGGCTGCCAGGTGCCCCCAGCTGTGAGCCAAGCCTGGCTCGGGGGAAGCAGCCTGCTCCATCACCTTTGGCGGCCGGGCACAGCCCACGTCTTGGCCCCCCCAGACCTCCCAGACCCCCCAGCCCTTGCGCTGGGGCGCAGCACTGGCCGCAGGGTCTGCACAAACCGGTGGCTGCGCATCTCTGGAACGAATGCAGGGCCCCAGGACCCTCGCGGCCCCCACGGCGTCAGCTTTCAGCTCCGCAGAGACACAAAAAAAGGAGGGAAAGGTGGAAGATGGATGCTCGGAGCACCCCCCAGCCCAGCCGCCCTCCCCCAGGACACAAAAGCCCCTTTGAGGACTGATTTTACACCGCTCCTGCCGGGATGCCCGAATTAGCATCAGCAAAAAGGGAGCTGCCGCGGCGGGCGGTTGTCGGTGCTGCTGTAAAATTGTTGAATTAAGGGGGGTCCCCGGTCCCACGCCCGGTGAGGGGGTGCCAGGCCCAGCACGGTCCCCGTATGCACTGGGGGGACGTTCCCTGGACGGGCTGGGACTCGGCGCCCACCGAGCCAGAGCCGATCCCGGGACAACCGAGCTCCCGCCAGTCCTGCGGCCGGGGGACCCCATGGGCAATGGCGAAGGGGATGGGGACGGGGATGGGGACGGGGATGGGGACGGGCTCGGGGACTTTCCACCTCCGGAGGGTGCTGGGGGCAGCTGGCGGGCCAGGACCCGGTCTGTGCCCGTTCCCCCCGCAGAACTTTCCCATTTTGCACAAAGACGGCGGCAGCAGCGGGCATTGTCCGGGCTGCATCGCATTACCCAGGGCTCCCGGAGAAATCACTTGTATTTCACGCTCCATTGAGCAGCTGCCTGTATATATTTTCTGTGTTGCACTTTTAGCATGACAAAAGGAGAGGGCCTGTGAACTCCTTGCTCTTCAGACCTCTCCGACACGTCCCCCGAGCGGAGCCCCCCTCGGTTAGCATAACAAACTGCCACGCTCCCTCCGACGTGCTCCGGCTCCCTCCCAGCCCCTTCCCCAGGGGAATTTAATGTATAGCTCAATATTTGGGCGTCTGGGTGGCTGGCGGTGGCGGGCGAGCGCGTGCTGGGGGGTTTCGGAGGCAGGGGCTTCGGCGGCGACGTCCTTCTGGTGCATCCGCAGGAGAGCCAGCCCAGCCCCACATCACCCGCTGTGTTTAACTGGCCACCAGAAGCACCGGTGGGAACCCCCAGCCCTCCCTGGGGAGGGGACTGAGCCCCGGCAGCCACGGCTGGACCCAGCACCGGCTCCGCGGCTCCGGCACCCTGATGCCGAGTGAGCAACCGGAGTCACCATCCTCTGCGGTGACGCTGTGCATCGTCCCCTGCCTGCTCCTGTGGCTGCGGGTCTCCAGGCTCTGATTTTGCCTTGAAATTTGACTTAAAGGCAGAAAAGTGGGGGCTGAAGGGCTGGAGTGAGCCTCAGGACCAGCGGCACCAGCTGGGGCTGGAGCAACCAGTCAGTGCACTGGGAGCTGCTGGTGTTGGCTGGGTGTTTGTCTCTCCCAGGTCCCCCTTTTCACAACCCGTCCCACTTGTCCCCCATCAAGGCCACCGCCGGGGAGCCCTGTGGGCCGGCAAAGTGGGGCCGGACCCAGTGGGGTGGAAATGGGAGAATGGGAAATGGGTGGGAACGGGGTGGAAATGAGGAGAGGAAGAGGGAGCGAGGGTGAGGTGGGACATGCCCGGCCCCACGCTGGCCAAGCCTGAAGCCAGGCTGCTCCTGGGACAGGACATCGTCCCTTCCAGGGCTGGGACCCCCCCGGGACACCCATTGCCTCCTGCCGCGGGGAAGGAGAGGGCTGGCGGGATCAAAGCTCGGCCCATCGGGAAGGAAACGCACCCTCGACACCGGGTCTCGCAGGGATTTTTTGTGTCCTGCAAGAAAAAGGGGCAAAATTCTGTTGAGACACCAGCGGCGCGAGGGAGACCAGGCTGCGACACGGCCGGGGGCTTTCAACACCTTTAATGAACAGGAGTTTTTTCCCTTTGGCCTCCTCGAGCTGCAGACCTCGTCCTCCCGACGCCTCGGGCTCGGTGGCAGCAGCTCTGTGTCCCTCCGGCTTCCTGGGATGTCATCTCACGGTCCAGGCACCCCGTCTGGCACCAAGGTGTGGGGGGGACCCCCCACTGGGACCCCCCGGGCACGTCTGGCTTCAGCGGTGGGGCTGCTTCTACGGGGAGGTGGGGGAAGCCCTTACCCTGGGGACGGGGAGGCGTCCGCACGGCTCCTGCCCACGCTTCAAACCCAGCCCTGGCTTTTCTCCAGCCCTTCTTGGTCACCTGGACCCCACGGCGTCCGCTCGTGTCACCTGTTAATGGGAGAAACTGGTGTCAGCCCAGTCCCAGCCCAGAGAGAACCGGGGACAAGCCCCTGCGGGGTGGCCAGGAGGTGACCGTGACACCACCGTCCCAACTACCCGCCCAAATAATTTCTGCCGTCCCTACAACCGCAGTCCCCACCCCGCCATGACCTGGGGACATATCCAATGGGGTCTGGCAGCGGGGACAGGCAGGAGTTTGGGGGCAGCGTGGGTTTAAGTGGCTGGTGACCCCCTGGGACATCTTGAAAGAAGGCAGGTGACAGCGGGAGCAGGAAAAACCATGTGGCTGCTGGTGTCTAATGGGGAGAAGAGCTCCCACCCAGGCAGGAGAGGGGTTGTGTCCTGCAAAACTCACGCAAGACCTTTAAGGTGACGCTCCCGAAGCAACGAGTGCACTGGGGGGGCCGGGGCACTGCTGTGGGGGTCACGGGGTCCCCACCTCCCGCCCCATTCCTGCAGGCAGCTCCAAAACATCCTCACCGAGAGCCGCGCTCCGTGCTAGGTCTCCAGGGAACAGCCTGACCCTCACGCAGTCCCCGGGGCCGGCGGTGGCACCTCTTCACTCACGTCCCTCTTGCTGCCGGTCGCTTGTGGGGGTTCCCAACGCCCCGACCGTGGGGGTGCAGTGGGAAAAGCCCCAGGATGAACAGTCGGCTCCCTGTGGATGAATATACACGGCGTTAGCTGCTGCCTGCAGCCGTCCCATGGCGCACGCACCCCTCCTCTAATTCCAGTCTCCCGCATTTTCCCCCTCCTCCCCACGGCTGTGTGCCCCCCCCGCCCCATCCAGCCTTTCCCATACGCAGTTTTGCGGGGCCTGAGCCCGCGTTCGCTCATTAATTGCCCAGTCGGGGCATCCCCGTGCTCTGCCTTGGCGTTCGGTGCTAAACCTGCGCTGACAAGTGCTGCACGGCATAAATCCCCGAAAACGGCCTGTTCCTCCTGCCCCTCCCCAGCCCCAAGCCCCCGCCAGGGTCCCGCCTGGGGTCCGGCTCCATCTGCGTGGGGTGGGGGATCACCCTCCTTGCCCCGAGCCCCCCCGCCCTGAGCCAGGTGATGCCCTCAGGGATGCGCATGGGGCCACGCATCAGCCCCTGGCAGCGCGTGGGTGCCCAGGCAGGGCCGGGGAAGGCACGTGCTGAGATCGCCCGATGCTTCACCATGAACATTGCGCTTGGAAAAAAAACCTTCTCCTCCATGCTTGGGCTTTTCCAGCGCCCGGCTGGGCTCTCCGGCTGGGACGCCGCGATGCCACCGGGGTGCAGGGAGGATGCCGGCTGCCGGCGGCGTCCCCTGCAAGGCCAGGCTCGCTGCAAACCCAACCTTTCCCACCACGATCCTGCTTCAAACCCTCTTCCCGGCTCTCCCTCGCCTGCGCTGACAATTCCACATCCGTGCCCCGTCTCAAAGGACCCTTGTCTGGGGGATGCAGATGCCCCGGATTCCCCTCTCTGGGGGCGGCCGTGTTGTTTCCCCGGAGCTTGGGATTCCCAGTGGCACTTTGCTCTGCCTCCCTGGAGCCAAGGGGGTCCCCGTCTGCCCCCCACCTCCCCCATCTCGTGGGGTGAGACCACTCAAGCCAAGGATCCGTGCAGCGCCGGGCACAGGGATGGCCGGGACGAGGATCTCAGGAACTCATCCCGTGCAATGGGAACGGGAAGGGCGTGATCCCGCTGCTGCACATGGTGTGGATTTAATTAATAAACCAAGGCGTGTTTTGGGCAGGAAACCCAGTATTTCTTATTTATCAAAATGCCCCGCTAATTTCTCTTTTCCCTAACGAATCGACCAAGCCTCACAGCTTACGGGGCACAAACCCTGTTGGGATGTTCCTTCCGACCTTTGCCGAGGTGCAGCGAGAGCCACCGGCGCCTTCTCCCTGCCCCGACCCGGGGGCAAGGCACGAGTGAGCCCCGGGGGGGCCCTGGGGGAAATTTTCTGGCCCAAACCTGGATTCGTGGCTCGGCGGGGGGGGATATAACCCCCACGAGACGCGGTTGTAAGGTGGGAATTGGGGTGCCTGGGGGGGGCCGCTCTCCCTCCTCCCCCGGCTGCCCTGCCCTCGCCAGGCTGGGAACAGCTTGAGTGTCCAGGCAGGGAATTCATTTAAATAAATTTCCATAGGGATTAATTTTGCCGCTTCCCCGGCAGTGTGGCGGAGGCGAGTGTGTGTGTGTGTGTGTGTGTGTGAGTGTGTGAGTGTGTGTGTGAAAAGCTGAGCCTGTTTTCGGGGAGCTGGGGGAAGGAGGAGGAGGAGGATGGGGGGCACCTTCCTCTCCCCGCAGCCCCATCCAGCCTCACTGCCCTGCATCCCTGCTCCGGGAAAGCTTTGAGCCCATCCTCACCCGGTGGGTGCTCGGTGCCGGAGATGCTGGTGCCGGGCAGGGGGGGATCAGCCAGTGGAAATCACCCAGTGCCCCAAAATTTCAAAACTTTCCAAGCCGAGCCGCAGCGAGCCCAAAGGCGGCGTCGGGCGTCCCGAAATACCATCGGGGAGAGAGATTTGGGCTGCGCAAGCCAGCGGGAAGAAAATCCACCGGATTTGCCATGATCGAAAGCCCTTGAATGCCCCCCCGCCCCCGCCGGGTCCCAGCGCGGGGTTTGCCCTGCAGACGCCTGACCTGGCTCTTTCCGTCCCAAAATTCTGCATTTGGCTTTTTTTTTTTGGGCACAAACCCACGGCGGGGTCGGGATGAGGTGGGATGTGGAGGGGGGGGTTCTCCATCCGCACCGATTCCGCTGCCCAATGCTCCCGGAGTCATTCAGCCCAGGGGTCCCCCCCGAGCTCCGCAGCCCCGGCAGCCTCCCCCCCCCAAAACACACACACAAACAGGGATATCGGGGCTGGAAAAAAACCTCCTGGAGCCGCCGCACAGCCTGGATGCTTGGAAATGCCAGGAGCCGATTATGCCATGATGATTTTCGGCTTTTCCAGCCCTCCCCAGGACCCCCGGCGCAGGGGGGGACCCTTTCGACAAGGAGAAATTATTAATTCCACCCCCCCATTAAACGAACGCAAGAGCATCTAAATGCCAGATGCAGGTTTTTTTTCCATTCTGCTCAGGATTTGGGATTCAAAGCGCGCGACGGATTCAAATAACTGGGGTAAATAAATCAGGGCTAGCGAACACTTGGAAACAAGCAGAGCGACAGCTATTTTTGGCTGTCAAATTTGGGAGGTTTTAAGGCTCCTTCAGGCACGAACTGCTGCAAGAATTCGTTACCGCTGCAGCAAAATAAAAGCGTGGCGAGGAAGGAGAGTTTCCCTTCTCCTGCCGGGGAGACGGAGAGGGGCAAACCCAGCAACGCCAGCTCTGCCGGGGGCTTTGCACCCACAGAAATATTGATTTTGGGCTCCGGGGTGGAAAACGGGGACCCTGGGGGATTCCTGGAGGGAATGTCCCCATGGAGGGTCTGTCCCGGGAACCCGCCATCGCTCCTAAGTGGATTTTTTTTTTTTTTCCATTGAGGATGGAGAATTAAAACCCGTTTCTTTGAAAACGCCAAGCACAGCACAGAACGCCGCTGGGATTTTGGAAAAACTAAAAAAAAAAAAATAAAAAAAAAATCCCCTTACCATTTGGATTTTTTTGCAGGAATCCCAATTTTTAAGTGACTGCGGGAAGGGCAGCTCTCCCCGTGCGGTGCCAGCACCCCCCAACCCCGGCTCTAAACCACCCCCCCCACCTTCGGTTGGGGCACCCAGCGCTGCCCCGGTGTCCTGCGCCTCGTTTGCTTGAGTTCGTTAAGGCTGGGAGATGTGGGCTCGTTAGGGGAATTTCGGAAGCCCGGGCTGCCCCGCAGCTGGGCACGGCTCTGCCTTTAAACGCCGGGAGCTGCAGAGCCGGCACTTGCGGAGGATGGAGACCAGATTTTTGGGGGTCCCCTGGGTGCCACCCCAGGGTGGTGGGCAGCCCCCGTGGGTGCTGGGGGCCCGGCCCACGGGGCAGCACCCGAATATGACGAGCTGAATTCCAGTCAAAGGCAAAGCTCGGCATCAGCATGGCGGTTCCCTGCTCTTTGCCATGGAAACAAGCGTTGCTAAGGGATTGCTTAATAGGGAGTAAAATATTCTAAAAATCTAAGTTTATGTGGCAGCGGGATCGAACCCTCCCCCAGTCCTGGGGGTGGAGGGGGCTGCTGGGGGCTGCCCTGGCAGCAGCTCCCACGCGCAGCCCGAAGCTCCAGCTCTCCATCCACGCGGAGAACCCCCCGGCACGGGGAGAACTGGGCACAGGGTGGGGGCGCTGGGTGATTTGGGGGCGGGCACGGGCTCCCCGGCAGCATCGGCGCGGTCCTGGGGTTGCTCCAGAGCTGGAGATGGCAAGTCTGCCACCCTTCAAGCATAGATGTTATTAAAGACACTCACAAAAGGGTCTCCAAGGGATAAAGACCCCTCGGAGTGGGTGCAATGCCGGGCTCTTGCACGGTGCCTCAGTTTCCCCTCCTGCGTGACCGACGTGGCTGCCGCCGTCAGCGCCCGCTCCTCCCCTCCCGGCGTCCTCCGTGGGCACGCTGAGCCGGCTGTACCCGCTTAACGTTATTAATTTTATGGGCATGAGGAAAGGGGCTTGGGAGGGTCGGGGCTGGGGGGGATAATACGTGCAGGGACCACCTCTGACCTTGACCCCCGTGCCGGCTCCCCGCGGCAGCTGGGCCGTCGCGCCTCCGCCGACGGCTCAATGGGCGCTTTGTCTGCCCCCGCCGGCCCCGCGCAGCCCCGTCGCCCCCAATAATATTTATGGAGTCGGCGGTCACCTTCTCCCCCCGCTCCCTGCATCTCAATAACTGCCGGGCTGGGGAGATCCAGGGAATCGGGGGATTTATAGTCCGGAGAGCTGCTGCTCTTTAGGATGCGGAGTGGCGGATCCTGCCCCTCGGATGCATGAATCACACCCCCCGGCTTGGCTCTGGGGGCTGTTCAAAGCCCCCGAGCTTCATTTTTTTTCTTTCTTTCTTTAAAAAAAAAAACAAAACAAAAAAAAACGCCCAACCTCTTTAAAAGCAAACAGGTGGGCGAATTTTCTTGCTTTTCCCAAGTCTTGCAAAGCCGCTCGGCTCCCAAACCGGCTTTGGGGGGTGGGGGGTGGGGTTGGAAAAGGCGGTGCAAACGCGCTGCTGATTTATTTTACTGCGTTTCTGCTCACTGCCCAATTCCTCCATCAATTAAAACAATCGAAAAGCTCCTTTCCAAAGCTCCAGCAAAGAATATGTTAAGATCCTTCTGCCGGAGATGCTGCGGATGGGTGCAGCCCCGGTCCCCCCGGCTGTGGGGGGAATTGGGGTGCGCCCCGAGCCCATGGGAGACCCTGGGAATCTCCTTCAGCGTCCCAGGCTCCAAATCAGGTGATTTAAGTGAAGGTGCTTGTTCAGGAAGGGATCAATCAGGGAAACCTTAACTTTGGGGGAAGAAAGAGGAAGATCGGTGAAGGCACAGGGCACAGTGATGACCCCGGTTTGCTGGGATTCGGAAAATCCTGATAAAGGGTAATTTCTCCTTGATGGGTGATTCGGGGCAAGAAGGGACCAAGCGCGAATCCAAATTCCCGCAGAGTTATTCCAAACTCTACTGAAAACAAGGCTGAAGCAGCCGATCTCTGCGGGTGGGAAATCGGGCCAACTTGGGAGGTTTGGGTTGTTCCCAGACGCTCCAGCTGCACAGAAATCGGTCAATGGAGTCGGCTGCTACCACCGTTATTCCCACATGGATAAGGGCGAGAGCCTCTCGGCGTGGATCAGGCGCTGAGTGATGGGGAATCGCCGGGGCTCGTGTCCTTCCCTGCTCCTTGGGGGAAAAAACAGCCCAGGAAGGATCCGGCAAATCCCCCAAATGACTCGCCAGACACCCGGGGACTGCCACCACCGATGGCTCTTCCAAGAGCCGGGCTGGATCTTCGGGGACCCCAAATCCCCCACTGCGACGTGGAGTCGCTCCCACGTGCCGTCCCCAAAGGCACACGCTGCCTCGTCCTGCAGAAACTGGATTTTGGGGCTGTTCCGCTGGACTTTGGGAGGTGCCCCCGGGTAAGTGTACCAAGCCGGTCCTTTCCCAGCTTTGCCGTCATCTGATAAATCCTCCCGTTTGGAGCAAACCAGCCCCCGGCCGATGGCGGAACGGAGCAGTCCTCCAGCGCCGATGGGCATTTCTCTGCTGGTTTGGTGCTTCCTTCTGTTAATCGAGCTGGGAGGTAACGGGCAGAAAGGTGCTGGGATTCCAGGTACAGCCACAAACCTCCCTGCGTGGAAAATCCTCCTTTTGGGCTGTTTAACCCCAGAGCTGCAGGTACCGCTGTGCTTCAAGCAGCATTTTCCATCGGGGCTGGGGTGGGGGGGGGGGTGGACCGTCCTGACCCCCAAACAACGCACGGAGGGGAGGAGGAGGAGGAGGGATGCTGGGGAAGGCAGAGCCGTGATTTCCATGCGTGCTGAGCTCCTTTATAGTCGATCCATCGGGGGACCGGCGACAACCTCCGTCCCCCTGTCCCCATCGCACCGGGGCATCCTGGGCAAACACGCGCATCCCCCAGCACCCGCCTTGAGCCCGGGCAGCTTCCAGCCTGTTT